>NW_017306529.1:1033713-1105807 GCF_000935625.1 Nanorana parkeri
TATTATATATTATATATTATATAATTTATATATTTTCTAGGTCATTCTGGCAGTGAACTCTTGATCAGACCAACTCATGGTCATCAAGAGCATTAAGAAGAGGAGTCTGTAAATAGTGAGACAAAATAAAAGGGAAAAGAGAGTTCTGTGAATTGCATCTAGATGTCCTTTCCTCATTCATACCTACTTTACACTCCAGACCATGGTACTGCTGGGACTATCTGCTTAGCTTGAAATATCCATACTCTCTCCAGTCCCAATTCCTACAACTCTGCATTGTTTACTCAGCCAGAAAATGACATTCTTAATAGCCAGGGACAATCTGATCCCATACCGCTGCTCACTACAGTGATATGGTCGCTGTAATGTACCAAGTTTAGGTAAAACTGATAAAGCCACATTATCTTCTGCTACAGAAGCAAACACTGAGTTTTTCTATTTTATCTATTTAATGAAACAGGCACTTGTACTCTTTGGGATGGAAAACGCAAGTGGCAGAGATTTCTGCTGTCTCCTGTGGAGGAAAAAAAAAAACAGCCAACCTTCACACTGCTGCAGCTCAGTTATTTATAATGTTAGGTATATCAGCACAGTGGGATTTGGGAAATTAAGAGGATTGGACCACACAGATATGCGACCAGTGTTTACAGGTAGATAAACTGAGTTGGGATGATTCATGCCATGATACTTTAAGTATATAAAAAGTGATTTATTTAGGCACCATAGATCCATGTAGAGGGAAAATTACAGAAATACATGTACAATCTAGTCCAGCATTTCTCCTCCTTTTTTAAGTCACAACTTCCTTTAAAAGTTTGTAAAATCTCGAAACACTCCAGTCTAAAATGTAAAAAACGTAAATGTAAAAATGTAAACAATGACACGTGGTTCTTCTTATCCTAGATAGGGGTCTGGTATGGATTTTAAATGTTTTGACATAAAACTTAAAGGGTTAGTTCACCTTTAATTATTTTTTTAAGGGGGACTATGGGGTCAGTGTTTTCCCATAGTTCTCCTTAGGGTAACGGGAGGGCACAAACTAGCGTCCTCCCGTTACCCTAAGCTCAGTAAACCGCGAGCTACAACTTGCGGTATACTGAGACGCCGCAGCCAGAGCGGATCCCGACTTAGATGACGGGATCCGCCCAGCTGCGTGAGTGACAGCTGGCTATGCCTATCTAGAGGCAGAGCCAGCTGTACCCGCCCCCTCCCCCGTCCGTTCCGCCAGTCAGCGCTGGCAGATCGGAGCGGGGAGAGGGGAATCCAGCCCCTCCCCCTGTCACGGCAGAGAGCCGTGACAGGATCGAGAGGTGAGCGAACCCGGTATGTGTTCGCTCACCTCCCGATCTACTGAGCCGACCTGTGACAGTCTCATTGTAACAGGTCGGCTAGAACTATGAGGTGAGTGAAAAGCACTCACCTCATAGTTCTCCTTTAAATCTATATACATTACAGCTCACTGTGTAAGTTAAAATATTACCCTCTGTTTTGAAAAATGATTCTTACTTGTCTTACTGCTGCTACCGTGGGCTTCCAATTCCATTAATACGCAGCCCTAGGTTTTCGAGAACAAGCACTCGCCTACTAGAACTCTGCTGGCCTAGCTACACATGTGCAGTCCACTTTCTCTTGCAGCAGTGCCTGAGCTCAGCGTTCTGCCAGTGAGAAAAAAAGTGGTTTGCACATGTGTGGCAAGCTGAGTTCTCATAACCGTGTACTGATTTGTGAGGGGCTGGGGGTGCTCATCCAATGGAGAGGGGAAGCCAATGGTTACAGCTGTAATAAAAGTAAGAATAACTTTCAAATACAGAGGGCAGTATTTTAACCTACAATGTAAGCTGTAATGTATATGGATTTAAAAACAAAATCATTAAAGGTGAACTAACTTTTTAATCTTAGTGCACTCATAATAAACGGTATATTCTTTCATAAAGGTTCCATGCATGAGAGCTGGTATGTGTTGGAAATATAGCAGCATATGCTGACATGTCTTTTGAGCTGTAGATAACAGTATAGTGCAATGTAAGTCTCTTTATGTGCATGCTTATCTATGATGCACAGGAGGTTTTCCTATCTACTGTATATGTTTCCTGCATAATGCTGTATACACAGATGTAATATTCTCCTAAGCAAGTAAAACCTAATTCAGCATCCCTCAAGATCTCAGTGCTTCATCTAAACACATAACCAACAGTATGTGGGGTGCAATTCCTGCACTGCAAAGGCGTCGGTCACAGGTACGTTTATGTCTGCTGTTCTTACCAAGTAATCGCAGTAAATCACCAGCACACACAGAATTCAATTTCAATTTTTCGTTGATATGTTTATTAAAGAATGTCACCTTATGTCATTAGAGCCTAACGTTTCGGAACCTCGCAGGGACCCTTCATCAGAGCAACATAGTGACAACACATACAAGTGAACACTGTGCGATCATCACAAGCACCTCTAATAACGTGAGGTAGCAAGACCGTAAGGAGTGCATGTGGACCTTGGAAACAGTGTGTCCTACTCTTACCAGCCTGTAGATTGAAAATTGAATTTATATATAATTGGTTTCAAAAGGGCTTTTTATATTAAGGTGAAGTAGGAGCAAATTCAATGTCATAGTACAATTATTAGGCAAAATTGTGTCTATCTCTACTTTTGGGTGACCTCTGTGTAAACCTACATGAGACCCTAAGCCCCTACGAGTGAAGATCCTGTTATAGGATAACATGGGAGCAGCATAAAAGGTGGTAGCTAAGTGCCTGCAGAGCTGGGTAAGGGGCAAGACGTGTAGATGTAATCAGACAACACAGGAAAAGTCATTTATATACTGACATTTGATTCTGCTGCTAACTTTAGGGATGCCATTACAGCATTATTGCAGATAATGCTGCGTAATGTCACCATTAAGATTTAGCAGCAGAATCAAATGTCAGCATATAAATTACCCTTACCAGAAGGCACCCTAAAAATATAATAGGTACCATATTAGAAAATCTTTCAAAATTGGTTCGGAAAACACAAAAATTAGGCTTGTAATATTGTTCATAGATATACCCTTAGGAAATCTATACTGTGGAGCACAGTACATTATTGGTTAACAATTTAAGCAAAAACACACAGAAATAAAAATACAAATACATAAAAAGACTTAGGCTACATTCACACTAAGTACAATTAGATGCCTTTTAAATGGTTTTCTAAACGCATATATATTCTATTCTTCTAATGATTTCATCTATTCACAGTTTGCATTTAGATGCCTTTATCTGCAGCCAGTTTAGATGTGTTTAAAGAAAATAGAAGTCAGGTGCATCATGGGATAGATTTGAACCAAAATGCATGTAAACACAAATTGTTGCTAGGACTTCTAAACACATGTAAATGCACGTAAATATGTGTGCCGTATAATGCTTTTAGAAGCTAAAACACAGCATCCAGCCTAACAGATATTTCTATGCATAAAAATGCAAGGGGCAAGTTGAATGAACACATTTTTTATTTTATTTAATAATAGCTAATTCTGAGTTTTCTGCACGGAGACATGGAGCTCAGAAAACATCCTTGTGATTGGAACAGCAGGCAGGTGACACAGGCAACATAAAGGAGAACTATAGGGAGAGTAAAATATACTCTTCCCAATAGTTTGAGCCAGCGTGTGATACTGCAGCTGTCACACACTGACTCTATAGATTAGAAACAGTGATCATGAACCGCTGATTGCTCAGCTGGCATTTTCTCCCTGCAGAGAGCGGAGACTGTCATTCACCGCTCCCCGCAGGGATTCCCCTCTCCGTTCCTCCAGTGCTCATTGGTGAGACAGACAGGAAAAGAGGCGGGCACAGCTGGCTCTGGCTCCAGAGAGGTAGAACCAGCTGTCAGTCAGGCAACTGGGTGGATCCCGACAATATTGTGGAGATCTTTCCCTGCTGCAACAAGCATCTGCGTTGTCAGCATATAGCGGGGAGTAGCCGACTATATGCTGAGTTTGAGTCACTGGAGTACTGTAGAAAATGTCCTCCTGTGTCCCAAAAAGAACTACTGTATAGCCAAAAAAGGTTTAGCTATAGTTCTCTTTTAAAGTAGTATTACACTCTCAATCTTTTTCTCAATAATGAATCCACATCGAACAAATATAAATTGCCCAGCAAAGTGTATATACAGTATTTACATTTTTGCCCAAACACAGTCATCATGTTTCCGAACACCTGACTTCAACTTTCTCAGCTCCACTTCCCAGTACAAGGCACATGGCACAGAGCAGTCTCCAGCAGCTGTACATCTACTAGCTTGGAGAAGGGAGAAGGGAGGGGAGGAGAAGCAGGGGAGTATCTTGCCTTGCTGTGCCTGTGTGTTTGTGGAGACATATACCGTTTACTAGCACACAGAGTTGGCTCCATAGGACCCTGCAAGGGAAAGAAGCTGCCTTAAAACAGGATATCAGGTCCAGTGCTCAAGGTACCATCTGATTCTGCAGGACAATAACACTTTTTTTTTAAATTGACAATTTTTTATTGTGTAGTTCGCATATATGAGTTCCAAAACTTACAACAGTGTGTGAGGCAACAATAACACTTTTAAACTTCAAGGAGGCGCATTCATTGTAAATGATTGAATCAGCATTTGAAACAGCTTAAAAACATTTTGAATTTAAAAGAGAACTATGGCCAACCCTTTTTTTTGCTATAGTTCTCTTTTGGACTACTGTAATCCTGTGACCCAAAGTCAGCATATAGCAGGCTACTGCCCACTATATGCTGGCAGTGAAGAGCCGTGCCACAGCCGGGAGAGATCCCATCAATATTGTTGGGATCCACTATACTGCCTGCTTGATCTAGAGAGGCAGAGCCAGCTGTGCCCACACCCTCCCCTGTCTGTCCCTCCAATGAGCGCTGGAGGAACAGAGAGAGTGGAGGAAGGAATCCCTGTGGGGAGCGGTGATGGACAGTTCTCATTTGTGGTCCTGAAGATCTTATTAAAAGGTAATTTATATCTACAGTACATTAATAATGTATAAAGCATTAATATTCAGCTGCCCTAGTTGTTTCTTTATCAGGAAAGAAGAAGTAAAATTTGTCCTGAAACAAATTGTTCTGCATATCTATATTACAGCGGATAAGTGGCCACCTCTTTATGTCCTAAGCTGTCACAAGATTTTATTAGGTAATAACACAGGTAGACCTTAAGGTAGACATTCAATTCATAGATACATCTCTGTTTTCAGCTCCTTCAGGAAGATCCAGCTACCTGACTTGAAGTCAATAGGAAAAGCCACGGATTTTTGAGATATACCAAAAGGGTTGATGTAGAAAGCTGCAGGTTGATCCCCACATGTTCCTAGATACAGTATATGAGCAGAATCTATGCGAGCTGAAAGGAAACCCTATGATTGATGATTAGAATGTATAGCAGGAGAGTAAAACACACCTAAAGTGATGAACATAAGTAAAACACAAACAGGACTAGATGACTTGCATCTAAATGTTCTTAATACTTGAATAAAACAATAGTTATGCATACATAATATTGCATTTGTTCCATACCTGCTTATAGAAAAGGCAGGGTTGGAAGTAATTGAATTCTCATTTACAGCATCATGTGAAGGATGAAGACAGCAGTTTGTTAACACATTCTATTAACTGCTCAGTAAAGCTAGGTCTGCAATAATTACACAAGCTGAGGGCTATGGGCATAGATGAGGAGGGTGTGTACGTGGATAGAGTACTGTCTACGGGAACGTGTCCAGAGGGTATCTGTAAATGGCACCTTTTCAGACTGGGCTAGTGTAATGAGCAGTGTGCCTCAGGGTTCTGTGCTGGGTCCCATATTGTTCAACTTATTTATTAATGACATCGGGGAGGGTGTTAACAGCGATATTTCCGTGTTTGCGGATGACACCAAAATAGGGAGGGTAATAGACACGGACTTAGACACTATAACATTACAGGAGGACCTGGATAAAATAGGGGAGTGGGCATTAATGTGGCAGATGAGGTTTAATGTCGATAAATGCAAAGTAATGCACTTTGGAATTAAAAATAAACAAATGGGTTATACAATTATGGGTATGCCGCTGGGGAAGTCAGAAATGGAGAAGGATTTGGGGGTCATTGTAGACCACAAACTGAAAGGTAGTTTGCAGTGCCAGGCTGCTGTAAACAAAGCTAGCAGGGTCTTGTCCTGTATTAAAAAGGGGATGTATTGCAGGGACAAGTCTATAATTTTGCCACTTTATAGATCATTGGTTCGACCTCATCTGGAGTACGCGGTCCAGTTCTGGTCACCAGTACTAAGAAAAGATGTCCTTGAGTTGGAAAAAGTCCAGCGGAGGGCAACCAAACTAATTAGGGGTATGGAGGACCAGAGCTACGAGACAAGGCTACTAAATTTAAACATGTTCACATTAGAGGTGAGGAGATTAAGGGGGGATATGATTTCCATGTACAAAATGTTTAATGGTGGTAGCAACATTAGCGATAAATTGTAAAATTAACTCCATTACAAAAACTAGAGGCCACCACCTAAAATTGGTGGAAAAAAAATTCCAGCACAAGGGGCGAAGGGGGTTCTTTACAGTTAGAGCGGTTAGGGTCTGGAACTCACTGCCACAGGCGGTGATTTCAGCAAATAATGTGGAATTGTTCAAGAAACTTTTGGACGATTTCTTAAGGGACCGTAATATACAGGGGTACAGGTACTCCTAGAATGAGATCCTAATAGGTTGGACTTGATGGACTAATGTCTTTATTCAACCTCAAATACTATGTAACTATGGTATCATACACCTTATAAATTGTCCAAATTCTCCGCCTCTCAATCACCGAGTTGATGGAGACTATGCGGCGACATTGGATCTCTAGCCCATGTATTTTGGCATTGTAAATTATTGCGCTCCTTTTGGAACTAAGTATTCCAACTTATTTCCAAATTTACAACCACCCCTATCCCACCATCTATTTCAGAAGCATTGCTACATATCGACCTGAACCTACTTCCCCCATGCTCTAGAGTGATCGTTTCCCATATTCTATATGCAGCAAAGTCTTTAATCTCGGAAGTGATCAAAAGGACTAATCTACAATGCTCATACGAGCGTATGTTCGCATACAAAAACCACACCTTCCATCGTTTCCATAGACAATGGAGTAAATGGATTACAAGCTCCTACTACTCACGGTGACCATATATTTTTCATAGAATTGCATAGTTTATTTGTTTATTTATTTTTAGTTTATTTGTATTGTTTGTCTGATACAGGTGTCTCTGAACTCAATGGGTCTTATATATTGTGTCCCAATCTCTACATAGCAGTTAGGACTTGGACCCCAATGCATAGCGATACATATGTATGTACCAACTGAATTGTTCTGTATTCTATTATCTGGTATCAAGACTGTTTTGTCTTTCTTATGTTGTTCACTATATAACCAAAAATTTCAATAAAATAAATATTGTTGAAAAAAGGGATAGCTGGAGATGAGCAGACGGGAGATCATGAGAAAATCTAGAGAAAATAAGAGTAATAATTGAAATAATAGTTGAGAGAATTTCTGTGGAGAAAGAAGCTTAAGTGAATTATCTGCACACAGAACTAAAGGTAACAAAGGAACATGTTAAGCATAGGCACTAGAAGAAAGCTGAAAAAATTACTGTTGTTAAACAAAATGCTAAGATTACACACAGAGCTGACTGAATTAAAGGAGTAACACATTCCCAAATTTATAAAAACATATGCTACTGGATATATTGTTATAGAATACATATTTATATAAATAAATCAAAATTATGACTACACTATGAACAATTCTAAACAAAATCTGTTTAAAAACTTGTAAAATTAAATAAACCTAACTAATAAAGTGTCCTTTTAGGCCCTATTCACACCAGATGCGTTGGCATTCGTCATTTTTTAACGGATGCCAATACAAGGACATCTGAAAATGAATGGGTGTGAATGGGAGCAGTTCACACCAATGCGTTGCATTGTACTAACCTCTGCTGAAAAAAAAAGTAGAGCAGGCTCTAAATTTTTTCAGCGCAATGCAATGCAATAGACTTGTGTGAACTGCTAATGCGTGTCAATGCAAGGCAGAACCAATACCTTATATAACGTAATAGTGTAGAAATTAAAAAATCCCCCCCAAAAACGCAATGTAATGCAATGCAATGGATGTCAACGCATTATACAAACTCAAATCAATGTACTTCTGTTGGCTCAGATTCTGGTGTGAATGTACCCTTAAATTCTTTCTACTTACTTACAAAGGTGTGCTATTCATTGATTTACAAGCCTCAGTCCCTTGTCACTTCCTATAATAACTAATTTGTCTTGGTATAGGTAATTTTAGGGTTCATATGTAATATAACCTTTACATAGTCCCAAGGACCACTTGAAACCCAACTCTGCACACATTTTTTTTTTTTTTTTACTGAGCGGAGAAGCATTAGAAACTCTGTGAACTTTTTATTGTTGTCTCTGTCCCTATTTCAAAAATGTCCTTATTTCCATTTTGTTCAACAGTTGTCAGCCTGAAAAGGGAAAAAAAGAGATAAAATCCCCCTAATGGGAACACAAACAGTAATTATTTTTTCATAGTAGTGTGGGGAATCATTAGAACCTCTGTCTACGTTTCACTGTTGTCTGTGTTCCCATTGAGAATATTTCCCCTTACATTATGCCAGGTGTCAGACAGAACAGGAAGTTAAATCTCAACAGAGACACAGCTTTAAAAACCTGACAGAGGAAGAGGAAATTCAGCCAGGAGAAAGAGAGAAAGTGAGGAGAGACAGCCAGGAAGAGAGCGAGGAAATACAGCCAGGAAAGAGAGTGAAGAAAGACAACCAGGAGAGAGAGCAAGGGAGAGGAGGGACATCCAGGGGAGAGAGAGAGGAAATACAGCCAGGAGAGAGAGCGAGAGTGAGGAGAGACAGTCAGGGGAAAGAGAGACAGCCAGGAGAGACAGTCAGTAGAGAGAGTGAGGAGAGACAGTCAGTAGAGAGAGTGAGGAGAGACAGGAAGCAGGGAGAGCGAGGAAAGACAGCCAGGAAGAAGAACAAGGAGAGACAGCCAGGAAAGAGAGAAGAGAGACAGCCAGGAAGAAGAGCGAGGATAGACAGCCAGGAAAGAGCGAGGAGAGAGCCAGGAGAGAGTGAGGAGAGACAGCCAGAAGAGAGAGCGGGGAAAGACAGCCAGGAGAGAGCACTGAGGTGACATGCAGGCACAGCAGGGGGACTAGATTGCTTGGTGCCCAGCATTTAAGTTGTGTGGAATTGCAGAATCTACATGTGGGCGCTGGGGCACAGGATGCAGTGAGCGGGCAGCATTTCTGGTTATACACAGCCAGTGGTAGAGCTAGACATTCCATCACCCAGGGCAAAACTTAAAAAAAAAGAAATTTTTATTTTTTAAATTTTTTTATGTGTGACTATTTTATATTTAAGCTTCTTTTTTCATGTTTTAATTTTTTTTAAACTTTTTTTTTTACACTTTATTGCTATTACATAGGGGGCTAAGAAACCCCCTATGCGATAGCCAATTCCCATAACAGGTCCTCTTTATAGAGACATCAGGGGTCTCCAAGACCCCTAATGTCACCTAGGGACCCCCAGAAAAGCAGAGATCGGCTTCAGCAAGCTTCTCACTGGCATCTGCTGCCAGAGAGTGACACTGAATGCTGAAGTGATGTCATATACATCACTTCCTGCATTTAGGGACCGGAGAGGAGATTAAAGGGAGATCGTGTACTGAGACGCCGTCTCTAGAGACGCCCGATTGCTTGAATGTAAACAGCCATCGCTGGCTGTTTAAATGTCTGACTGTTGTCCTACTCGTGTGCACGCTGAGCACCGCGCACGAGCAGGGGGAGGGGAGGGACGTCTTAAGAGACCCTCCCGCTCCTATAAGGCTCCCATCCGGCCGTTCAGGAATGGCCATGGATGGGAGGTGGTTTAGGATCCCCTTATGGGCTCGCTTCTATTTTCTCCCTGCAAGTGTGTACTGTGTATTACCATCTGCCGGGGCACATGCTGTATGCTCTGCTAAACATGTGGGCGACCTAAGGAACCTAAGGACCTAAGGAACTATACCTCTTGCATATACCACAGTGCAGTACAGAAAAAACTGAACCAGTCACAACAGTCTCTGCAGCAAATTACACATGTCCTTCACAGTCGCACAAGTCAGTACAAGTATCGATACTTTTCCACAAGTACTCGCCCATACCAAGATACTTTTTTTTAGTGTCATGTGACAGTTTTTCTAAAACAATACAGACTAATGATTTTAGGACAGTGGTGGAGCGCCAGAGCCAGGTCCCAGCTGCAACCCTCATAGGTCTGCCACTGACTCCAAGCTGTAGAGGGACTACAAGTCCCAGCAATGCATTTTACAGCAATGCAGAATAGTATATAAATTTGCTACATACTGCTGCTACTCTGCTCTGGGGTGCCAGCCTGATGTCTCGATAGGAGGGTCTCAGCAGGGTCAGATGCAGAGGGTCTCAGGGCGTTGTAATATAGTAATGTAGCTTCTTAAAAGTTGATAAAAAATATGACTCTCTGGTTCTGTCCACCTGCAGTTATGTGTTTATCATAATGCATTCAAGATTTCCTTTGAAACCGATAACACAAACTTTTGTCATTCTCTGTATCTAGGGAAGAATTACCACATACATTTTGTTAGTTATTTTTCAGCAGGACTACATACAATCATACCCAAGGGCATGACCATCATGGGAATTTATTACTTTTTAATGAAATTAAATATAAATGGATTAGTAGTTCACAGCACATAAAAACAATATCCAGTACCACTGATCAAATCACATCACAAGGTTTTCATCCAGAGCATATATCACAGGGTAACCAGTTTATCCTACATCCACATGATTCATTCTGTCAGCGTGATATGAATATAGAAAGTTGAATATAGAAAGTTTTGTTATATATTTTAAGAAAGTGTTCTCATAGTAAACTTTCTTTAACAGAGATACACTGATATATCATCCTCATTCCAGTACAGTATATACTCGAGTATAAGCCGTCCCGAATATAAGCCGAGGTACCTAATTTGACCCAAAAAAACTGGGAAAAAGTATTGACCCGAATATAAGCCACTCTCGGCTTATACTCGAGTATATACGGTATATGAATATTTATAATCTCCATTCTGACCTATGCATTGTGGTAACACATGGTCAAATGTGCACTTTACTGCACATAACTGCAAAGAGCCTTAACACACCACTGTTATTTTTATTTAGAATGGCACCACATTGCACAATGACAGTAGCAGGCAGTGCACTCATGCTGCAGCTCAGCACAGCACACATGCCATGGAATGTGGTGCACTACATTGCGAAGAAGGGTCAGGCACTTCATTTGGGCATTAAGGTGTGCTTGATTTTTTCAAAAGTGTGGTCTTTTCATTTACAATTTCTTTTAACACTTTAGTAAATGGGTTACTTATTCACAGGTGGGGGGCCCATCAGGGTGCCCTTTAATAAAGGGGTACCCTCATGTGAATAAGCCCCCTGCCCGCACCCCCACAACCAACGCCCCAGGGCTTGTGGGGAAGAGTCCCTTGTCCCCATCGGCACGGGTACAAGGTGCTTTTCCAGGGGCGACCAAGGAAAAGCACCCTCCCAGTGACGAGCGCATGTGGCCTGGTATGGGAGGGAGGGGAGGCTGCTTGCTTGTCCTCCCCTTTCCTGCCCTGCCAGGCCTGTGCTCGGATCAAGGGTCTGGTATGGAATTTTAGGGTGGACTCCATGTTCCCCCCCCCCCATTTTTAGGGGTGGGGTTCTTCCTTAAAATTCCTACCAGACCTTAAGGGCCTGGTATGACTTTTTAAATGTCATTTTTTTCTTTACAAATGTAATTTTTGCGGCAGCAGGTTCTATACATTGGACAGATGTGCCACTTTACAGGCAGTTTAAGGGGACCCCCCCCCCCAGGCACGATATTTAAAGGAATTTTTCACTTTTATTGTTTCACTTTAAGTGATGTTAAAATCGCTGCTCCTTTAACCACCTGCTGTACGGCCGTTGTAATTAAACGGCCGGACAGCGGCTTCCCTTAGAGCAGGTGGGCGTCTTTAGATGTCCCATCCCGTCCCGCTCGTGCCCGCCGCCGCCCCAGCGATGGCTGTTTACATAGAAGCGTTCGGGCGTCTGTAGAGAGACTTTTATATTTTACCACAATATTGGGTAATAATAAATGTTTTATAAGATAACGTAGGGATAACAGGTTTTTTTTTCAAAATTTTCTCATTATATAGTAAAAAAAAAAAACCTGTAGTGGTGATTAAATACAACCAAAAGAAAGCTCTATCTGTCCCCAAAAAATGGTATACAATTAATTTCAGTACAGCATTGCATGACAGAATAAATGTCAGTCAAAGTACTGCAGCGCTGAACACTGAAAAATGGCCTGGACAAGAAAGGGGTATAAACACCAAGTGGTTAAAAACTGTATTTTTTAAAAGTTTTTTTTTTAATTGATTCATGTCCCCCAGAGCAGTACCCGAATCCCCATACCCTTTTTATGGCCAATACATTGGATATAAGGCTTCAAAATGGGGTCAATTAATTTGCAAAGTTCTAACCCCATAGACTTGCATTGAGTTTGAGTTCAAACTTTTTCCATGTTCTAAAGTTCGAATTCAAACCGAACACGGGGGTGTTCGGCCCATCACTACTAGAGAGGCAGAACGAACTGTCAATCAGGCAGCGGGGTGGATCCTGACAACATTGTCGGGATCTTTCTCAGCTGCAGTGCCCACTAGATGCTGACTTTGGGGTCATAGGAGGACATTAGTAAATGTACTCTCGTGGCCCAAAAGAGAACTAAAGTCAAAAAAAGGTTTGGCTTTAGTTCACTTTCAAGATCTGCCTCAGAAAAGCTTGCTAGTAGAATGTTTTCATCTGTGCTTCAAATAAAATATGTGAACAAAAATGTTAAAAGCAAATAGAAAAATAACTGAATAGATAGATAGATGTATAGATAGATAGATGGATAGATAGATGGATAGATGGATAGATGGATAGATAGATAGATAGATAGATAGATAGATAGATAGATAGATAGATAGATAGATAGATAGATAGATAGATATCCTAAAAGTAAATAAAAATCCCTAGACCAAACAATGATATTGGATATTGGATGAGCTTGCTAACATTTGCTTTCACTGTGCAAGCATCAAATATTCAAATGAGTGAAAATAATGAGGGGAATTTATCAACACTGGAGCAGACAAAATCTGGAGCAGCTGTGCATGTCAACCAATCAGCATCCACCTTTCATTGTCAAAGCTTAACTGAACAAACTGAAGAGAGAAGTTGATTGGATACCATGGGAAGCAGCTCCAGATTTTGCCTGCTCCAGTTTTGATGAATACCCCCCACTGTAATTAAAATGTTTGTCAATTGCAAACCAGTGAAAGTGTAGCCCTCATGCTAATTTGTGCCCTCATCAACCCGACCTAATCTTATCTTAATATTATGCTGCCAAAAAATATTTTTTATTTGCTCCCTGTGTGTGTTGCAATATAGCGTTGAAAGGTACATAAAAGTCGCACCTATGTGATTTTAATCAATAGACCTTTTATTATATTATGGGGTAAATATTTGAGGGTGCACAATGTATGTAAACATTGCGTTGGGATACATTACAGGAAAATGCATTTCCCCCCATTTTTTACTCTATGTTCCCAGTACAAACCAAGGAAATAATAATAATAATAATATATATATATATACACATCCTAGTTTGGCACCACATTTTAGCCCTATCTGTCCCTAATAAAACATGTATGATATTTATGGAACCAAGACACCCCTGATATGGAAAAAAAAACACTCTGGGATTTAAGAGGATTTAGGAAGAAAAAGGCACAGGGATTCAAGTGGTTAATTAATATCAATTTTGTTTGTTTATAAAAAAAGTATAGATTACTTTGTTACCTCACATAATGACAAAGCTATTGCTGAATAAACAGACCAAGGATTTAAAGGAGAACTTTGGCGTAAGTGTTTTTCCCCATAATTCTCTTAAGGGTCACGGGAGGACACATACTAACCCAAAGCTCAGTATATCGGGAGCTACAGCTTGCGGTATACTGAGACTGCCGCAGCCGGGACGGATCCCGACATTGCTGTCGAAATCCACACAGCTGCGTGAATGACAGCTGGCTCTGCCCATCTAGAGGCAGAGCCAGCTGTGCCCGCCCCCTCCCCGTCTGTTCCTCCAGCCAGCACTGGAGGATCGGAGCGGGGAGGGGGGAATCCCTGCGGGGAGCGGTGACTGACAGTCACCGCTTACTGCAGGGAGATAATCGAGAAGTGAACGAGCAACAGTATGCGTTCGCACACTTCCCGATCTATTGAGCCGACGTGTGACAGTTTGATTGTCACACGTTGGCTCGAACTATGAGGATGAGTGATTTTCACTCGCCTCATAGTTCTTCTTTAACTCTTGAGTTTAGTGTCACTTTAAGCTCACACATAATAGCTACAATATCACTGTTATCATAATATAACAAGCCACCAGAAAAATACCCATATGACTGAGTATTCATGTCTAAATTTGAAATATAAAGAAAAAACTCAGGTTACTGACAACAATTCTGCACAGCTAGATAATGCCAACACTGAGTGATCTGATGCATTTGGGAATGACTAACTCTAACAATTGCCTTCATTAAATAGGGCATTACACTGCTACAAGCTCAGTTTGCAGATTCTCCTGAAAATTACAATCTTGCAAAATGTTAACTCATTCTCTGCACTTTTTAAGAGGTTAGGCTTTCCTTTCTTAATGTGCCAGGTATAGCCCAAGAGCAATTGCCTTTCTTGCATTTTTGTATTTCCTGTTCAAAGACTGTGCATAGGCCCATCAGTTTATCAATTCTCCTAAAAAGAACATCAGCATTGACATATGAAACCCAGGCCAAAGGGTCAGCAGCTTTATATTTTGTTTCCTGCTGTCAAGAACTAATTTGCTCAATGACACATGTACCATATAGCATGCGTTTATGTGCATTGAGGCATGTTGTGCTAAGTAGCCAATTTTTTGGAATGGGCTGTCAACACAGCTCAACACACATATAATAGGTTTGCCACATTTTTAACATTGCATCACATTGCAATGCAACACACAAAGCAAGGGCATCGGTGCCTTGAGCTGCACTATAGCACACTGTATATGTGTGCTATGGTGCAAATAGTAGTAAATTGCAACACGCTGCATTGAACTTCTACAATGCATCACCAGGTTTTCCACATAGGTTATGGTGTAAATGAGCCCTAAAAGAACCTGTGCTGATCAAAACTATATGAGTGAAATCAGATATTAGGGTTTTTCTACAGGTGTGTCCTTTTGTACACAAAATTAAAAAGTCTGTCACCACCTAGTTTGAAACAACCACGTGCCATTAATAAAAGCAAGTCATTACAACTCTAGGAATGGTAAAGAGTCTTTTTTCTTTTAGGAAATTGACATTTTCCAGTTGGATAATACTGACAAGCTGGCCTGTAGTTATACTTGCTATTTTGGCTGCAGTTCATGTTTCATGTAAGTGTGGATGTTTTAGCTTCTGCCTGACATGCAGAGTTAAGGGAACAATTAACAGACAGCAATGGAAAGCCAGCAAAGTTGAATGTGCTTCTTGGAATCGGTTTCAGTGACCATATGCCTGATTTACCTCCACAAATGTCTGATCATGGTGTCAGAATCTGCAGGAATTTGCACAATTTCCAACAATGAACATCTTAGGATTTTGTTTTTACTTTTTGTGAAGAAATTCTCCCTATGGAAGTCCCATTCAATTAAAAAAGTGGCCAGATGAAAAAAAGATATTATAGGGCAAAAACATTTTTGCCAGTTTCCCTTTTGTTTTGAAAGTGTTACTGTGAGCAGTCATCGAAGATGTAGAAAACTGAACTCTAAAAAGAAAATTCAATGAATATGCTTTCCTTCATGAGAGACTGCAATTTACTTGTAGTTATAATGTGGAATCTGTTCACCTCTTCCAAGTGACTCAGTAAGTGAAACATATTCCAGATCCGATATGAATAGGGGGCTTAAAGTGACCCTGTGGCCAAGCTATGGACATATTTACATATTCTTAACAAGCGATAAATATAAGCTTTTAAACAAGCCATCACTGATCTGTAAAGATGCAGCCACTGTGGAGCAATTTATCATCTGAATTCATAAAAGAGGCATGAAAGTTGGATTCTAGTTGGATTTTCAGCACCTGTAGCTCATCTTGCACTGTTCACATTCAAATGCTGCCAAGTCTGGGAGGGGGGAGCAGGGGGAGCAAAATGTGCTAAGAGATGGACTAGAACCATATTTCAGTGCCTTTGTTATAAATTTGGAGATTGATTGTTTTACAGTGCCTGGAGACATCCAGATTGTTTTAGGCCTTTTGCTGCCTCTGACATAAGGGGCAGGTCTACCATACCAAACACGTTTGTTTTCGGACCGGCCGAATGTGATTTTGAATTTTAAAAGACATTTTAAATAAACTACTTTTTGGAACTATTACCCGATGAAAGATTTTTCTTTGCATGACTGTGGAAATACTTTACACTGAGGACTGATGGTGAAGAACGAGATACGAAAGACGCCGCAGTAACGGTGTCCCATCAGACAAAGCGTTTGGGGCTGTCTGTTACAGCCAAAAGTTTGGTGTAAGTACGCACTCTATTAGGGGGATGTATTGATCTTAATACAAACCCTAGGAAAGCACTACTCTACCAAACATTGGAAGGCTCTGCTTTTTGGCTTTGAAGCGGAGACTTTATCTGTTTACATATATTTTTTGTTTAGCAAAATTAATTGTCATTCACAATTATTTTCGTTTACCCAGCTGAATTTTTTCACGCATATGATTTGTCACTTAATGGTATTAATGCACATGAAGGTGTAAAAAAAGTGAAGGATTTTTTAATGTGTATAGACTGATCCACTTTATCTTTACACACTGAGACACCTAGAAGCACTTGGTTAAAAATCACCTCCTAATCGTAGACAGGTTTATTAACTATTACAGTGCCGTGTTTTTTTATTGATTAACGGCACTTGCATTGATGTGATTTTATTTTATTTTTTTGTGATTTGTAGTTCACATACACGATTATATGGTTTTTTGATTCACTTACTAGCGCTGTTAATTTGGTTTAAAACTCTTCAGACCCAGCGGTCTTCAATACAGCAGCTTGTGTTTTACATCACAATATTTATTTATATTGATGTGTTGACCCGATACACAAAAAATTCATCACATTGACTTTGCAGTAAGTAATGTGTTAAGGAAACACTATTTTGGTTTAATTCACTGCCACCTGTATGATATACAGCTAATTGAACTCCTAGCGCTGCTTATCTTGTTATATCATATACCATACATCGGGGGCATCCAATCTTTGGTTATAAACAAGCTCCTATATGCCTATATGTGTAATGCTGACTGTTGGCTTTACACTGGAAGTGATTCAGAGGCTGATCACTTCCACAGGCTCTGAAATGTGCACCCTCCTGCTCCCTCCTGCCCAACAACCCCTGCTGTGTGTCCCAGGCCTATGCTACCGCAGGTGTTGGCTAAACGCTATTTCCACCAGGTTGAATTAACCAGTGGCGGACCTAAGGAACAAAGGGCCCTAGTGCAAGATTTTTTTCTCGGAGCCCCCTTCCTGTTCCCTAGGGGGGGTGCTGGAACTGGATCTCACTGGCCCCCTAACCCCTGCCAGCCCTTTCTGCACTAAAGGAGCTTACACTCTAATGTCCCCTATAGTCACACACTATTATTTTACATTCATATAGCTCTGACATATACCGTAGTACTGTACAGAGAACACTGAACCAGTCACAGCAGTCTCTGTACAGAGGAGCTTACACTCTAATGCTGAATTTGGTACATACTCTGTTCTGCCTCTTTGCTCTGGAATGCTGGCCTGATGTCTTGTGCGGAGGGTCTAAGGAGGGGGAGATGTGCGGGCGGCAAACACGCTGTAAGCAGGTGCAGGGTGGTTCCACATAAGGCTGCTGTGCAGGACCTAACGCAGCTGAATCAATTAAAAAAATTTAATTTCCAAGCTGCAGAGGTCAGTAGTCAGGCAGAGCGCAGAGGTCAGCGTGTGACGCACAGCGCCGAGGTCAGGGTGTGACGCAGAGTGCAGAGGTCAGTGTGTGACGCAGAGCGCAGAGGTCAGGGTGTGATGCAGAGCGCAGAGGTCAGGGTGTGACGCAGAGTGAATAAAACCTTACAGTGCCCACAGATGTGATCTGCCCTCTTTCTCTCCAGGTGGGGGGAGGGGGGGGGGTGCAGCCATATTCCAGCACAGCAGACTTCTCCCCAAAGTCCTTTTCTTTAGTCTCCAGCCAGCCAGGGTGATCCTGCAGTCTTCCTCCTATAGGAGTTGAAGTGGGAGGAGGAAGCTGCAGGTGGCCGGTTGACAGACCAATCACTGAAGCCGACAAACAGTAGTGACAGCTGAACAGATTCTTCTCCCCTCGGCCGCTCTGTGGCTGCAGCTGCCGAGGAGGAGAAGAATGTGTACAGCTGTTACTACTGTTTGCCGGCTTCAGTGATCGAGAGCGCCAATCACTCTTCTCAGCTCTCTTCTCCTAAGAAGAGTGATCGCCGATGCGACAGCCGGCCCCCCTCTGCCTTCAATCCCCGGAACGGACCTAAGTGGGCCCCTACAATCGCTTTGGGCCCCGGGGCGGCCGCACCGGCTGTAGGTCCGCCCCTGTAATTAACCCAGAAGTAACGATCATTTAGTCACTTCCATTTTATGAGCTGTCATTCCCTGGCCAGAGAGGCTGGGGAAGAAGCTGATCAAGCATGATCTGTGCTTGATCGGATTCAATGGGCTGCAAAGGTGAAAATAGGGGTCTAATTGCCTATAAACAATTTGGGGTAATGTAAACATTCACCATGTCATGGGCACACGTAGTGTCAAACATTACATATGTGGTATCTATTTACTGGACACAACCTCCTTTTTTAGATTTTACCAAAAAAAAATGGGTAATATATTGTGTTTATGTGCACTAAAATTAACATAAGTGTATTTTTTACAGAACATTTGGGTTTTATAAAAAGGTGTGCTAATAATTTAAAAAAAATGGAACTGCCACCATTTTATTGTACAGGGTCTCGGCTTTCAGGAAATATATAATTCTGGAGGCTTTGGAAGTGAAAAGGTAATAATTTACTGCTTGTTAAGAATATAAAAATACCTGAATGGCCACAGATTCACTTTAACAAAAACATGTTGCCTGTACATTTTGTGCAAAATTTAGTTATTGATTGATTTTCAATGCTCACAAAGGCAGTTGAACATCCACAAAGTAGAATTCAGACATTTGTGAACATGGCAAATTAACTTAAAGTGGGTACAGACTCTACTGCTCACGTCCAATAAATGTTTCCAACCTTGGATACTTTTTCATGTTACTTGAACCACTAAATGTAAGAAGTGTGTTAGCAGAGAGCATGGATTGCATCATCAAAGGTTTTTCCGTTATTGCTGAACACAAAGGTTGCTTTCAGCTGATGGTTATATACCAGTAACTAGCAAGCTTCATGGCTTCTGTCCTCGGGGTCATGAAGTGTTAAACAGGTGCGATACAAGGAGCTTAATTGCAATATTCACTGGAATTGAAAATTCTTGATGTAAGCAGTTTGGTGCTGCAGCTGGTTTTGTTCATTGAGAAGGATATACGCTTTGTGCTGTGAAAACCTTTGCAGAAAATCCCAGGATTCAGCAAACATAAAATGGATCGTGTTATTTTCATAAGCAGACTGGGTAATAAGCAATCCTAGAACATTTTTTTAGCATGCTCAGCAGTGGTCCTTTCTCATTTTCATTTCTCCAGCATCCAACGAGTCTGGTCCCCAACAAACCCCGTTTTGAGAAAAAATCCCAGCCCCCAGCTGTCTGCTTGTGTCCTGAGTGATTCATCAGAAATAACAAGGGTAGCATGTGATGAGACCAATGCCTGTTTGCACCCACGCACTCTATACCATGTTCCCCAACATGGCACTGGTACAATTCATGTTGGGAGTTGTATTTCTAAAACAGTCACATGGTCAGTAGGTGATGACATATAGGTGAAGAGCTGGACTCATATATGCAGATCTGCCGAAACACGATAAAGCGCAATGGCTCCAGTGAAGCTGCTCTCAACAAAAACGGGATGTCCCACACACAGGGAAATCCAGGATTGAAGATATATGCATACATACAGTCCAATGGTGGCACAAAACAAGACAGAATGAAAATCCATAAACATTTAATGGGTTCATAAACAGCAGCATAAAACAAACAATGCATTTCGGGGGTTTAAAGGCCTCCTCATTCTTTAGGGCTTAAACACGATAGGTAGTATTATGGACTCAAAAACTGGCACACTTTACCAGTGATTAATTACTTGCTTTGTAGGGTATACCTAACATCAGTGGATCATCAAAACTAAGGTAGGTAATGACATAGCAGATTTCATATGCATACTTCTCCAGTGCTGCATGTTTTAAAAGATGCACATCTGAATCATAAGAATAAATGTTAAAAAATTATATACATCACGATCCTAACTGGATGATGTTTTCCTAAACCACTGTGTATCATCAACAATTGCCGTGATTTTTTTTTTTTTAAATAAAATACCTTTTCACCTCATTTTTGGCATCTCAGTTCTGCTGATCTCCTCCATCCTTTTTAAGCCACATGCTGTCTACATGCACTTACTGCATTGTCATCTGCATATCATTGCTTTTGACCGGCTTCCTTATAGTGACAAAGGCGGATGATGCCTACGTGTCTGCATGACCGCTTATTGTCTTCACCAAGGGCGCATGTGACAGGGTTGCACTGACACCGTTTGTGATGTAATTGCTTTAATATTCCTTCAGGCCCCTTTCAGATGCATGGTCTGCCTGTAGGTTTTTCAGGTGGATCTGGTCGGAAGCCCAATGTTAGTTTATGGGCAGATGGATCAAAACGGGCATGCATCCATTTACATCTGATTAGCCCTGACTCTGGCCAGGTCCAGAAAACTAAACAGAACTTAGTTCTGTTTTGACGGACCTGATTGTACTGGATCGGGGATAATCTAATTTAAACTGACACATGTCCATTTACATCCTACTCCCCATATTCCTAACCTGGGTCTGGAAAATTCAGTTTTTTTCCTCCATCTCAAGGTTTAGAAAAAAACTGGATGGATAAGGATGTCACAACAGTGATATCCATTCTAAACTGCTCCGATCCGCAGGGGATCCATGCATGGATCCCCTGTTGATCGGAACTGACAGGTGCCTATGTGAATGGGGACTTAGACTATTTATTAGGGATGCGAGGTGTGCTGATGACATATGTTCTTATCTAAGGGTTTTAAACAGAAGAGCACAATTGTGTAAATATTGCCACCACATAACAAGAAGTGCCTGGACAACAACCTATGGCAGGAACACCAGGTATTATTTTAAGGAGCTACATATTTAAAAAGTAATCAAAATACCTTTTGTGATTACATTATCAAGTTAAAGCTTATATGAGGTTTTAGTGGCAGACCTTACATATACAATCAGAAGCTTTACTATATTAGCACTATATTACTACTACTGTATATACTCGAGTATAAGCCGTCCCGAATATAAGCCGAGGTACCTAATTTTAGCAAAAAAAACTGGGAAAAAGTATTGACCCGAATATAAGCCGAGGGTGGGAAATGAGGCAGCTACTGGTAGATAGATACCAATAAAATGACATTAATATTTATTTAAAAGAAAAATAACCTAGCTCTGTAAGTGGAAAAGGGGGTACAGGGCTACATATCATGTACTACGGATCATTTAACCCATTCATATTAGCAGAGGATAATTGTAAATCTATTGTTCAGTGCACTCTATATGTAGTATATAGTACATGTACATATAGAGTGCCTGCAACAATACATTTACAATGATCCTCTGCTAACATGAATGGGTTAAATGATCCATAGTACAGGGCTACATACAGATCATTTAATACATTCATGTTAGTATAATTGTAAATGTATTGTCTGCACTGTATTAGCAGTATATACTCTATATAGAGTATATACTGCTAATACAGTGCAGACAATACATTTACAATTATACTAACATGAATGTATTAAATGATCTGTATGTAGCCCTGTACTATGGATCATTTAACCCATTCATGTTAGCAGAGGATCATTGTAAATGTATTGTTGCAGGCACTCTATATGTACATGTACTATATACTACATATAGAGTGCACTGAACAATAGATTTACAATTATCCTCTGCTAATATGAATGGGTTAAATGATCCGTAGTACATGATATGTAGCCCTGTACCCCCTTTTCCACTTACAGAGCTAGGTTATTTTTCTTTTAAATAAATATTAATGTCATTTTATTGGTATCTATCTACCAGTAGCTGCCTCATTTCCCACCCTCGGCTTATATTCGGGTCAATACTTTTTCCCAGTTTTTTTTGCTAAAATTAGGTACCTCGGCTTATATTCGGGACGGCTTATACTCGAGTATATACGGTATTTTAGTTTACTAGATTAGAAGAAAATATAAAATGGTCCCAGAGGTAGAACAAAATTCTGTGAAAATATAACCAAAAGCACACAGTACAATTTACACCCTCTAATAACAATCACTGAACTGCTAATTAGGGCCATCCAATTAGTAGTATAATTGGCCTTCTGTAGCCAAGAAAAATAATTAATTCCTTTTTCAGCAAAAAGCAAATATTTAAAAATATATCTGCCAAAGTCTAAGTCATGTAGTATTACAAAAGACATGATTAGGTAACCACATACTGACTATTAACATAATTAAGGGTAATTATATTGCAGTTGTGTGTTGTCTAGCAAAGAGAACTTGCGGCCATAGCTTATGGGTCTCTTCAGTAGTGAACCTAAGGAACAAAGGGCCCTGGTGCAATATTTTTTCTCTTTCTTAATACTATGGGGTCTATTCACAAAGCTGCCGAGGGCAGCCCAGTGAATGACCGATCAGAAGTGAAGTGAGCCGAACACTGTTCGGCTATTCACTTCAGGCTGGTACGGCTGATTTCAGCCGTATATCGGCTGAAACTCTGCTCCGGGGTGCCGGCTGATATCTCTAGTGCATTGGTTATGTGTTTAGATGAAGCACTGAGATCTTGGGGAATGCTGAATTAAGTTTTACTTGCTTAGAAGAACATTATATCAGAATACAGCATTGTACATCATTGTAGAAGGAAAATACAGACAGGTAGAACTTCCTTTGTATCATAGATAAGTATGCATAAGTATGGAGACTAACATTGCATTACAGCGCCATCAACAGCTCAAAAGTAAAAAATAATAACACAAGTAATACAATCAGTATGCAGTTGCACTTCCAACATCCCTTCTCAACAGCATATGCGTTGCTATATGACGTTTAGCTTCTCTCGAAGGAAACTGTAACGATCCTTTGGCAATGGCTTGGTGAGGGCATCCACAGTCATTTCTTCTTTGGCTGCCAATTTGGACATTTTCACTTCGGGGTGTACTCACTTTTGTTGCCAGCGGTTTAGTCACTAATGACTGTGTGTTGAATTATTTTGAGGGGACAGCAAATGTACACTGATATACAAGCTGTACACTCACTACTTTACATTGTAGCAAAGTGTTATTTCTTCTGTGTCGTCACATTATATGATATAATAAAATATTTACAAAAATGTGAGGTGTGTACTCACTTCTGTGAGATACTGTATATGTGTAAGCTTTACATCCAAACACTGTGATGTCATCTTTTATTATTATTAATCTACCGTTTATTTAACATCTTGATCTTTGAGTTGGGAACAGAGTCTAAGTGGACAGCGAGTCGCACAGGTGCCAGTGGTGATCACACCGTGCAAGCTGGAGTTCCGGCACCGAATCAGGTCAAACTGAGCTATAGTCAAGACCAGGCAGGCAGTGGAGTGCAGAGCAAGATCCAAGATTGTGGTCAAACAAACCCGAGGTCAAATCCAGTCGGGCAGTGAGATTCAAGGGCAGGAGACAGAGGCAGGTCCAGAAGGCAAGCAGGAGGTCAGGGTCAGGCAGCAAACAACAAGGTCAAGGACAATCTGGGTCAAAAGTCAGCAAGGTAATCAGAAGCACAAGGAACACAGGGGAAGCTGAAGACAATCCAGCAACTTGAAGTCAGGTAGGTTGGCTTTAAATAGGCTTATCCATCAGGAAACAGCCTCACTTCCTGTGCGCCGTTTGGCACGCTTTTGCGCCGCTGTTCCATGGCACTGCATGTTTCTGTGTACCTGGAATAATCATCAATGAAAGTCAGTTGATATCTGTTCCCGCCTCATGTGGTAGTTTTTATTGGTCCGCACATGTCGCTGTGTATGAGCTCCATGGGTGGGTGATCTTTCTTTGAGTGGTCTGTAGAAGTGGGGCTACCTATGGCCTTTGCTTCCATACAGCATTTGCATGTCATGAGCATTTGGCAGGGCAGTACGGTTATATCTTCTGAAAATCTGCTCTTTATAATGTCTTTTATGGCTTCTGGGTTTCGGGGCCCTAGTCGTCTGTGCCATAGATGGATACATTTGTTGTGTGGATTATGAGTGGCTGTCTTGACTTGTTCGTCTGGGGTGATGAGTCTGTACAGGTGTTCATCCAATTTTTCTTTTGCGAATATTTGCTTATTGTTTCAGATTGTAAATTCATCACCTCGAAATTGAACTGTGAGACCCTTATGAGCAAGGGTTTTAACTGATAGAACTAGGGATGCACCAATACTTTTCGAAGTACCAATACCGATACTTGGCATTTTCATGAGAACTACCAGGGTTGCAGCGGTTGCAGCTGGGACCTGGCTCTGGTGCTCCACCACTGTCCTGAAATCATTAGTCGATATTGTTTTAGAAAAACTGTCACATGAAAATAAACAAAAATGTATCAATACTTGTATCTGTAAGTACTTGAGCAAGTACCAGTACTTGAACACGCAAAACTGGTGTCGGTGCATCCCTTTATTTATATTTATAAAAACAAAATCATACATTAAAACAGATGTACAAATTCCAGAAGCTTCTTATGCTCCTTACAAATGACAGCTGCCTCCTAACTTTTGAATTTTTCTCTAGTCTAGTCCTGGAGCTGGAAAAGTATCGGTACAAGTACTTGTGCCGTGTACTGTACTTGGTATCTGTGCATCCCTAGCTAGAATGCTTCCTTTTAGATCTGGGGCATACAGTACATATTTCAGGGGGATACACTGCTTCTCCCCGATGGTGTGATGCAGCTCAAGAATCCTTGATCGTTACCTCCTGCAGTAATACTTTTCCCGCTTGCTCCGAAAACCTTGTTTTTTGCGTGGAAATCAATTTCTGTGAAGAAGGTCTCATCACTAGTTATGTGACTTGTTGCACCTGAGTAAATACACAATCTGCATGCTATACTGTTCTGAAAAATTGTAGAAATGTCACCAGCACACCAGTCCATTTAAGATAGCAAAAGCTTCATTTATTGAAGTTTTTTGTCATATGACCAAACAAGTGCTTTCGGAACCGCACAGGTTCCCTTCATCAGGCTTTAGCATTGAGCCTGATGAAGGGACCCTGTGCGGTCCCGAAAGCGCCTGTTTGGTCATATGACAAAAAACTTCAACAAATGAAGCTTTTGCTATCTTAAAAGGACTGGTGTGCTGGTGACATTTCTACAATTTTGCTGACATTCGCGGCGCCATCCGCAGTCACTGCGAGCACCCCCCACTACAAGGGACATATAGGTAAGGAGTGCGACAAGGATAGTACTTATAGTATACTGTTCTGAGTCACTTTAAAAGTAGCGCTCTATGATGTGCCTGCAGTTTCCTTTGTAGCTGCCTTAGCTCTTTCTCTTGTAGGTGGCTCTCGCTTTCTCTCCTCGGCTTTCTAGATTGAACAGTCCTTTTTCAGGTGACCAGTCTTTTTGCAACGAAAATACGCTCTGCTTTCTTTGTTTGGCTTCGTGATCTCATGCAGCTTAAGGGCTTTCTCATTTTCTTAATTGTGCATATTTTCTTTCTTCTGTCATATTCATTGATAAATTTTCCTTTGGTGTATTATAGGTTTAGTTCCTGCTCAGGTCTGGTTTCAAGAGGGTTACTAAGAGCACTTTATGACTCTGGAAGGCTGCATATGCCACAAAGTGGTTATCTTTAATTTCATCTCCAATTGCACGTAGCTGTTCTTACGATTTCCGGCGGGGCATTCACATATTCACACATTTCCTGGCCTTTTTCTAGCCTCATCTTATATAGCTTGCATAGCAGATACAGTTTACTGTTTAGGTTTGAACACTCATGCAGTTTCTGTAATGCAGTCCACATACCTTTAGCTGTATTTTATTTTCTGTGGATGAGGTGCTCATCTTCCACTAGCAGACTTTTAATTGCTTTTGCTTGGCTTTTCTTTTTGACCCATTCCTCCGCTGGTCCATTACTGCGTCTGTCTGTACTAAGTACTTGCCACATGTCGTATTTGCTTAGCAGCAATTTAAGCTTGAACTTCCATAGCTGGTAATTGCTATTGTTGAGCTTTGAGATTGCCAATTTTATATCTGAACAGCTTGTCATTTTTCAGTAGCTTGGATGCTGCTCTTGTTGACTTGCAGTATTCTGTTTAGTGCCTGGGCCTATAACCTGTTGGTTATGTGTTTGGATGAAGCACTGTTTCTAGTGCTCCACTTATATATTTCAAGTCATAAATTGTAAAGCTGGCCATACACTATGCATTTTTTTTTCTCGTTCAGTCCAAACAGCATGGGTAGGGGAATTCCCCAGGGCCCCTTTACCCAGCGGACTATTATATTCTGACAGCAGCGGGTTTGCCACTGCCAGAATAAATGAACAGTGACTGCATCTGATAGGCTGCAGTCACTGTTTGGCTGTTCATATTTGGACCAAAATGTGAGCAGTGTATAGCCAGCTAAAGGTAGTATAATCAACAGCAAACAAACTGAGCCATAGGGCTTTATTTATAAAACTAGGAATAGTAAATGCCTATACTCGTCAGTGCCATCTAGATGCACTAGTGTCATGTGAAAGGCATCAGCCTGGCGTATAGCCCTAGGGTTTTGATTTTTTTTCTCTAGCCTGCCTATTGTGCCCATATAAAGAATAAGGTCAGTTCCACTCTGCAGTTTAACTCGTATTTTTGCCAACTTTAGTTTTAGCAAGCCTGTTGAGATTGATTACTGTAGAGACTATACATTTAGAGAAGTACATGTTCACTGAGCTTAATAAATAAGATCAAGCAGTGTTTCAATCCAATCCACCAATCATGTGCTAACAAAAATCCTGTTGTTTTTAATTTACTTTGCAGATGATGGGATATTGAACACAACTTCACTTTATTCACTATCATTCACTCAAGTGGACAAGCTCTACTGAAGTAAATCAACCCCTTTTGTGCCTCTTGGAGTGTTTAACCACTTGCCATCGGCCCGTTGTAAAAAAACGGACGGACAGCACTGCAGCATTGGCGGGTTGCAGTCTCCAGACGGCATTTTTTTTCTGCTCGCGCGCGCCCACTAGCGGGCTCGCACGGGCAGAAAAGACCCGGCCAATGCAGACACCCGTTACAGGGTGTTTCACATATAGACGATCGGCGGCTCCATAGCCCGCCACGCGCGCACGCAATTTTAAGGCTTAACATGTTTCGTGTCTTTTTACCCGACATGACCCCGTCTTTTATATTTTACCAAAAAATTGGGTAATAATAAATGTTTTATCATTTAAAGCGGATGTCAACTGGTTAATACACTGCATTGCACAATAACTTGAACAACAATGCATGACAAGACACACGAAAGTGCGTCAGCTTCGAAAAGCGGCATGTGTTAATGTGCAAGGAATAATATTTGTAAGTATTCGAATAGTCAACCAATGAAAAGGAAATAAATGGATTTTGATTACTTTGCTATTTTAGAGGTTGAGCAAACTTAATCTGTCCACTCTTTAATGTGTCATATCTGAATCTTTATATTACTTAACCAGTTTTAGATAGTAAGCTCTCATGGGCTAGGCCCTCCTAACCATCTTGCCTTGAATTGTAATGTAACTTTAATGTCTTCCTTATATTGTAAAGCGCTGCACAAACTGTTGGTGCTGTATAAATCCATAATAATAATAATATTAATAATAAAAAAGTGATATATGTATACAGATCATACTATGAGGACAATGTTGCAATATTTGTAAGACATGTTCTCTTCCTTTTCTTCATTAAAAATGAAGTGCATAAAAACATTTGGAAAGCTATAAATTGTTTAGCTCACTGCTTAATTACGCTTTATTTCATTAGTATGTACCCAAAATCTTCACTTTCTGGATCTGTCAGGTTTTTAACCGATTCCTTTCTATGGTAAAAACTAACCATCAGCTGCACTTGTTAAATTAAATCATTTTGCTTTTTTTTTTTTCATTTGATAGCAGACGCTGAAATGATGCATCAACTATTATAAGCAGAGAGCGGTCTTTACTAATATCCTTCATTTAAATAAGGCTGATTCAGTATTAGTGCTGCACAAATTGCCTGCCCCTGGGTATGTAGAAATAGCACATACTGTGAATTTAATAAGGAAGCACAAAACACAGTTTAGAGGAGCACCCTAAACATGGTTTGAATGAAAAGCTTTTTTTTTTGCTATCATTGCAGATGAATTTACCGCTTGCACAAACATTACACATACTTTATAACTAGCCTTCTAATCTAAACACAATTTAATTAAACATAAAAGCCATGAATGTATTTTTATTATGTTTGCATTTATCAGATGGATGTAGCAGTCATATGATGCCATTTTAACTCAGAATTCTTTTCATCCTAGGGTGCATACACTGTGTGGTCCCTCTTGTCTAGAACACTGTGCTACAGTGGAGAGCTGCCTGCTGTATAGGGTGCTGTTTCCACAAACGACCACTAGAAGGCACCATGCACTCGCTTTCTCTTCCCAGGACGTCAGCTAATCTAACAATGAAACAAGAACTGGCTGGGAGAGACAACGGCACTCTCAAAGTGAAGAAGACAAGACAGCATTGTTTTAACGGGAAGGCTACTTTCATCTACTACATGATGAGCTCTTAGTCATCTTGAGGATCAGCTGAAGTCTCCTAGATCCATGTAAGTGATCCATGCTTTCTGCGTTAGACTAGCTTTTATGCCTCCTTATATGTGCAAGTACCTTGTGCATGTGTACTTTGAACATCAAAATAGTCATTCAGAAAAAAGTCTATGCAAGCTATATGTTTGATTTTTTTCAATATTGCATGCCAGAGTAGTGATGCTTTGTGCCTGAAGACAATCAGGTAAATGTCATATTGGGTGACGTTGCCTTATTAGCATTTTATATATTGTATTGCACAGTTTTATGTGTTTTGATGCAGCCATGTGTGTGTTTTTAGGAAGACCCGACCAACGCACAGGACATTCTGGATGCCAAAGGTGTGCAACGTCCACTTGTGAGTTGGCTCAGGTAGACTTGTGGAACATAAAGCCATGGTGGTTTAGAAGTATAGACCAAACCAAAGGAGATGCGTTCTTCCTAACGTCTCTTTAGATTGTTGCAAGATCAGTCCAATGCCGTTTGCTGATGTAAACATGCAGTGTGGTAAAAATCCGTCAGAAAAAATCCCATCTGGAGGACAACAGCCAGGTGTTTCATATCTGGACCCTTCATTCATATATACAAGAAAAACCTTCAGGGATCCAAATATCTGAATACAAAACATGATACCAAGATAGAAGTCCTTGGCAGTAACCTTAACCTGTGTTGAAACTTCATAAAGACTCCTGAGGACTCTAGATAACCAAGAACAATTAACTTTAGGTGCCACAAAGATGCCCTGTGGCTCCTTGACCTCACCTTATACGTATGCTCTGGTACTTCACTCGGTAGAACGGTGAACCAACTGCTCACCTCCACGTCAAAACCTTCATCAGAGTTTGGAATGCTAATGTACTATCACTGCTAGTTTGAGGATATTGCCAGGAGCATGATAAATCAAGTTAGCTAACAACCTGCTGTTGGCAGAAAGGAATTTTAATCATGGGCATTTAATCTAGTAGAAAGTATCACAGCCAGAAACAAATGTGTTGGGTCGTAGTTTTTTTCCATGGATCTTAAGAAAAACACAAGAAACATATATAGAAATAAAGTGGTTTGCAGCCATGACTCTGTATGACAAGCAAGAAGAATGTAAAAGTATAGCTAAACACCAAGAAAGCTCGAGTATGAAAAGCTATAATCAATACAACAGATGCCAAGACAACACAAGAGCTACCTTTGCTTTCAGAAGGGATCAAGCCTTAGCTATTCCAGGTACAGTATTGTCATTTCTGGTCTGTGATGTGTACGTGAGATTGGTTGTAATTATTCAAGTCATCCACTAAGCAGTGCAAAGTATGGCTTTAAAGGCATCTGCAGCCTCTAAAGCGAAATGTAATAAATAAATAATGCTGTGACATTTATTCTGTGTGATGCATTTAGGGCTGCCTCATCCAGCCTACATTGCCCTAGTTATGCAGAATGTAATAATGGAGCACTGGATGTGCTCTTTTAATGGTTGAAAAAAAATCGAGCTCTACGGGAGATTATAATAAGGATATTCAGGAGCTTAATTAAAAGTCTTTTGAGTCCTACAAATATACAGACCAACCGTAGTGCATGTTTATGGTAGCTGATCTGTGTCATAGAAACTCAAAGATAATGTGAAGGCACTCATTTTAATAGTCATCAAAGTAAATATGGACAGATAACTAGATAGATAGATAGATAGATAATTATAAAAATAAATATTTGATTTGAGATATATATATCTAAATAGAGATAGATATATATATATCTATCTATATAGATATGTATATAGATATATATCTATATATCTATATACATATATACATATATCTATATACATATATACACACACACACACACACACACACACACACATTTCATATACATTGCTTATATACATTGCTTAAAATAACCCTGGTTGATAAATGTCAGTTCCTATATTTTACTAAGAATGCCATTTTGATAATTGTTTGCCCTACAGAACAGTAACGATTTGGCAGTGTCATGTTTTTAAGATTTCCAGGTAGAAGCATAGGTGTGCTAATTAGCTGGAAAATTTGACATTTTAAGCTGTAAGAAAAATGTAACTGTGAAAAAGTTTGTTAAAGTGATAGCTGGATCTGCAGACTTCCTTCAAGGTCATGAGTTGGCTGTTAAATGTACTAGAGAGTCTGACTGTAATCAAAGTTACAGGTATCCAATGATGATGTTATATCTGTGGGCATTTTTGGTCCCTGAGGATCTGTATGGTAATACTTTCCATCTATCTATGTATCTTTCTATCATGCCTACAATCGAATTGTTCAGCTATACTCTGCACTAAAATAAAGATCTGATGGCTTTTCTATTTATAAAGTAACCTAATATACATTTGGCACAAACTATTGCCATCTGTTTTACAGAGTGCATGATTCGAAAGAAACCACAGTTTAATACACGGACACAAAATTATCGAATACTATTAGGAAAGTCTGTCTGCAGGTTCCTGATGTCTCTTCACTGCCACCATTATTTGTTGTACTTTTCTCTGAGATTGTAATCATTATAACCATAGCCTAGCAGAATGAGCCATATTAAAACAGTAAATAATAAAAATTTGGGAGCGGAGCAAGAAATCAATATGCAATTTCCAAGCACTCTAATGAGCAACTATCAGGTGGCATCATTTAATTCTAGAGTTGGTTTTCCTACCCTTGTAATGTTTGAATTATATAATGAGTGTAATTCAGTGATTCAACTACAGGATGCTACAGAGCTGTAATAGTGTGCTGAATAATGAATAATCAAGAAGTTAGTAGATTTAATTTAAATTGTAAAAGACCCCATCCCGCAGCGATTGAAAGAGTAAGCAGACTGTAAAGGGCATTGTAAATACATGAATCCTGTGTATACATAGACCCATCTTTCAGTTATTTGTGCTCTAAGTGCTGGAATGAGTCAAGTGTTATATAACTAGGAGCTCCAGATACAGACTTGGTATTTAACGACTTCAAAACCAAACATTAGCTGTGTATAAGACAGCTGTGAACTGTGCAATGATACATCACCATTTACATTTTCGTATGTATAATAGTGCTAAGAGTAACAATTAAAGAAAATGTTAGCAACTAAAAGAAGAATGAGCACTGTGCTGTAACGGAAAATAAAAGATGGCTACGTACTAATGCGTATCCCTTGTGTACACCTTTTATTTTATAATAATTTAAATAGTGGTCACTTGCATGCGGTTCTCACTTTCCGGCCATCTATTGGAACATCACTGCGGGGAATTTGTCAAAACTGGATCAGGTAGAAAGTGGAGCAGTAGAAAATCGGCTTCTCACTTCAGTTTGCTCAGTTGAGATTTGAAAATAAGTGATAGAAGCTGATGGTTGCAGTGCAAATTTGCTCCAGATGTTGTCTGCTCCAGCTTTGATAAATTCCCCCCACTGTGCCTTCAGTGAAGTCACATATAGGGAATTTAAAAAAAATTCAATTCAACCTGTGTTTGGCCAAACACAAAAAACCTCTTTATAAAAAATGTTCTTGTTTGTGGCTAACATTGCTCTAATTGGCCAGAAATAGGACAGGAGAAGTAACTGAATCACATGGGGTACTATCAGGGTCATTAGCAGGCCAGAATGTCCATGTTTGACACAGCGGTGAAAAAGACAAAGTACCCAGACCCTCAACATTATTTTTATTGTGTGTGCATTGGTCTAACTTCCAAAACAGTTTTAATATCTTTGTGTTATCCAAACAGAGCAAAAATTAACCTCATACGAAGTAGAAGTTGGATGTTAAAGGGGAAGTCCACCTTCAGGCAGGTTGTTCTAAAAACAAGTACCTAACTTAGCAACCTGCAAAATATATTTAAATAAATAAATTCGCCACAAGCTACAGTAAACTCCCCGTTATCCGACATCCACAGGGATTGGTAGATTCCGGATAAATGTAGTTTCTGGTTGCTTGATAGTTACTAATAAAAAAACAGTCTAACTAATGCCATACCCCATACTATACCATACCATAAACCCTGTATTGACTTCATATTAATATTGAAACACAGTAATCAAAAGCAAAGACAAATAGACACACGATAATTTCCAGGATAATACATGCCGCAGATCAGCAAAACAATATTTTTTCTGGTTAGATGAGAGTTCTGGATAGTTGAATACTGGATACCTGAGAGTTTACTGTATAATGAAAAAAACATATAGGGTTATTCACAAAAGGGTGAAGAGTTTGGAGAAGGCAGGAGAAGTGAACAATCTAGGACAACATAGCTGATTTGGAAAGTGAGCTGAATTGGAGAATTTTTCCAAATCAGTTATGTTGTCCTAGATTGTTCACTTCTCCTGTCTTCTCCAAACTCTTCAACCTTTTGTGAATAGCCCTGATAGTGATGCTACTCATTTGTTATTGTTATTTTCAACCTTGGACCTTGTGTTGCTTTACGCAAATGTGTTGACATGTTATTGCACTGCAACAGTCTAAAAAAAAAACAATTAAACATATCTGACCCTTTTTTGTAATGTAGTGCACCACAAGACACTACATTGGGGTGCCATTTTAAATGGCTAAAGCAGTATGTAATTATAAATGAATAGCACTGCAACAAAATGCAAAATCTGTTGTGCGTTAACACACATTCTACTCTGCTTTACTGCAATGCATAGGTCTAAAAGGGGCCTTTAAGTCACTTTCAGTGGCATTTAATCTATCCAAGTTTTGAAAGTGTGTAATACAACAATATTTTTTACACTTTGAAGGTACATATCCTCTCAAAAGTAATGGGGAGGCAGCTCTCTCCTTAGAATCATCATTAACATGTTAAAGTGACACTAAACTCGGGCGCTAAATCTTAAAATGCATTGAAGTACCTTAACTATTAACAGAAATGTATCTTATTTGTGTATCACTCGAATGTTTATCCTCAAATCACCTCTAATCTTGTGCTGACACTGTCCTTCCTTCTGGAGGGTAGCTACTTTTGTTCCCCATTGTCCTTGTGTGTGTTGTAAAGTAGCCACCGCTCCAAGGCTACTCCTGTGATGGACTACAATCTCATGCTTAGTTTACTAATTTGTATTGAGATTATAGTCCATCACAGGAGCAGTGGCTACACACAGGGACCATGGGGAACAAAAGTAGCCAGCCTCCAGAAGAAAGAACAGTGGCAGCATGAATTCAGAGATGAATTGAGGATCTACAGGCGAGTGATACACAAATAAGTTAGTTTTGTTAAAAGTTGAGGTACTTAAATGCATTTTTAATATTTAACTCCTGAGTTTAGTGTCACTTTAAGCATAATCTACCTGCCATTTTCAGATAGTCTGGAAAGGGTTCCTTAAGAAACTACACATTATTGACAAGATATTAAGACTTATGTCAAAGCTTATTTTAAATAAAAAAAATATGCATGCATATGAATACACATAATACATCGTCCAATGTGTGAGTCTAATATAATGTTATGTGATGTAATAAGCTGCCTTTCTGATTCTCTAGCAAAGATATAAAGTGCACTGATAGAACACAAATATATAATAAAGAAGCATATCATAATCAACTTTGCTGTGCTAAACTGCCTTCAATTAATCCGATTCATTTCTCCTAATAATTTTATAGCTGTGTCCTAAAAATAAATTTAGTCTACTAAAACATGTCATGGACTTGTTTTTTTAGGAACAGTAAAAGGTAGGCAAATCAGCTTTTCCTAAACTGGTGAGGGTGTTTGAAATAAACACAGGTTATCAGTTGGTAAACACACTCAAATACATGTACTTAGCGTGTACATCCCATGTAGTTACTTGACAAACATTATCGACATGATAGGAACACATTACGTTTTGGGTTTTTCCCCACACGCAATACTGATAAACTTGACAAAAACAACAGTTTTACTAATATTTTTTTGTTAGAAAAGAGTTGCAAATATTTATCGAAGATATGTATGTAAATATTTCAGGAGTCCATGGAAAAAAAATATGGTTGACGTAAAGTTAGACATTAGCAAACCTATCTGCAAAAGAGTGGAAACTGCTAGACTATGTCAGCCTCCTTCAGCCTGGTATAAATGATAGTAGGAAATAGTCATTTGCTCTTAGCTAATGTAAACACAATGTTGAAAGAACACAGAGAAGTTCTGGGAACTTGTATCTGGACAAAGATTAGAATGAAGTAATATCACTTCACTTCAGGCCGGTCTTGCGGTAGAGGAGGCCAGGCTGCAAGAGCAGGAAAGAGGAGCTGGGAGGGAGATGCAGCCCCGACCAGCCCACCTGAGACCCCTGCAGAGCCCACCATAGAGAGTCTCAGATGGACTGTGCAGCATCTATGGTGGGCTCTGCAGGGTCACTCTCAGGTGGGCTGTGTGGGGTCTCAGGTGGGTCCTGAGTCCAGCGTGCTACTAAGCCTGGAGTCCAGCGTGTTACTATGCCCAGAATCCAGCACAATACTAAGCCCAGAATCCAGCACGATACTAAGCCCAGAATCCAGCACGATACTAAGCCCAGAGTCCAGTGCATTACTAAGCCCAGAGTCCAGTGCATTACTAAGCCCAGAGCCCAGTGCATTACTAAGCCCAGAGCCCAGTGCATTACTAAGCCCAAAGTCCAGCTTGTTACTAAGTCCAGAGGGTTACTAAGCCCAGAGTCCAGCGCGTTACCATGCCCAGAGTCCAGCGCATTACTAAGCCCAGAGTCCAGCAGGTTACCAAGCCCAGAGTCCATCGCGTTACTAAGTCCAGAGTCCAATTCATATACTGTTCTGCATTGCTGTAGAATGTATTGCTGGGATTTGTAGTCCCCCTAAAGCTGGTGCCATTCTGCATTACAGTGTAAGCTCCTCTGGTACAGAGACTAATGTGACTTGTTCAGTGTTCTCTGTACAGCACTGCGGTATATGTCAGAGCTATAAAATGTATAATAATAAACGTAATATTGTGTGACTGTGGGGGGACATTAGAGTGTAAGCTCCTCGGTACAGAGACTGATGTGGCTGGCTCAGTGTTCTCTGTACAGCATTGCAGTATATGTCAGAGCTATATAAATGTATAATAATAATAGTGTGAGTCTGTGGAGGGACATTAAAGCGTAAGGTCCTCTGGTACAGAGACTGCCGCGGGGGTTGGGGGGCCAGTTTGTTCCTTAGGGCCGCCACTGTTTTTGCTGTTGGTAATAAGTTCAGTACAGCACTTAGTACGGTCCTGGCCCTCCTCCCCTGTAACTTGGTACATTCCTGTACATGCAGTAAGGGGGGTTTTCAGGAGGTGGGCCTGTAGCAGGCTTTACCCAAGAGCGATCAGGGAGTGGAGCAGAGTCGCTTGAGTGGTTAGGTAAGTGTTGTAGCGATGGGACAGCTGGTTGAAAAGGCCTTTGAAGCGGTGGGGCGCGGGGAGAGCGCGGCGCTGCCCCCGCCGGCGCACGGGCAGGCCTAAAGCTGTGTAAGGGGCCCCAATATTTCTGATAGCTCCCCTGCATATATGGCACAAGAGATTGCTGTTTATCAGTGCTGTCCCTAAGGTATTTGCCGCCTGGGGCAATGTGCTGTCATTCCAGGTGGGGGGGGGCTGCTGGCATAGAATGAACCCTGAGGGGCATGTGTGTTGTGCTAATTTGTTGTGCAGGAGCGCAAGAGGCGGACTGCACTGTCAATGGCTCTGTCTGGCGTCCCGCCCAGTTCACTGACGTCACTGCAAGTCAGAGTATCCCGCTCAGCTCCTATAAACCGGCGGTGTCAGTAAGCTGGGCAGGAATCCACAAAGAGGGTCACAGGTTTCTAAGAGCTCTTAGCAACCTGAGACACTGTGGCCGCCCCCCCACCACCACAAAGCCGCCACCCTGCAGCACTTGCAAGTAGACAGGAAACAGCTGAAAACAGTGGAAACTGTATTTTAGGGAAAAGAAAAAACAAAAACAATTGACAGTTATTTATGATACACATTAATTTGGCAAACTAAGGAACATTCACAGGTGGTTAATCATTCTCACATAGCATATACAAGTCTGCACTCTGTTGTCCTTTGGGCTAAGAACAACTGCATTGTTCAAGTTCCAGCATGAACACTTTATTTGTAGGTTATTAGAGGAAGCGGTGGGTTGGAGTGCTGGTGTTCATGTTGGAACTTGAACAATAATGTTGTTTCTAGCCAAAGGAGAACAGAATTTGGCTTGGTATGTCTTACGTGAGTCTGGATGGGGTGACTGATCTTGCAGCTGTGACAGGATGGATTGGAGGGCCTGAAACAGTATACAAACTGTAACTGAACTGGTTAATTATTCCCTTTATTTTAAAAACACATGCATTAGGAAGATTCATCTGCATTGAATATTTGGTGGGTGTCATTTTCGGTAAAAGTTTACCGCTTTTACTGCAACCAACGTAAGAGATACTGCAGAGCTCAGTATTCCTCACATCAGCTTCCTTCACCACTTTGCTATAAGCTTCAGTGACCGTGAACTTATAGTTGAATGGCCCCCCTGACTGTGCTGAGTAAAAGAATTGCTATGATCAGCGTCTGATAAGCCACTGATTATAGCTATTCATTTACAATGTGGCCCCCCCTTCCCCGCCACTACTGCTTGACACAGATCCCCCCACTGCTCTCCCCCTGCCTGTAGCAGCAGAGACAGCATGCTTTGCAGGGGAGAAGGAGTTGGGATAAGGATCTTCATGGGGTGGTGATGGGGAGTAGAGGATCAGTAATTATGCCTGTCTTGAATGAACACTGGGGTGTTCAGTGCTGATCACCCTGATGTTCATACATAAATGGACATAGTAAACATGAATAGCCATGTTTACTATCTATTCGTTTGTGAATTAACAGGGAGTGTTCTGTACAGTTCAGTGTAGTGCATATAGCTGTGGCTGCAAAAGGGAAAGAAATTGAGGACTCTGTGTCCCTAGTCTCTTTCTGTAGTTTTAATTTTTTTTTACTACTGGGGGATTTAGTGATATTTCCCTAAATTTCCCAGTAGTAAAAAAAATGAATAAAAAATAATAAGAAGAGAAAAATAATTCTGTGTGCTCTTTGCACCTGTGTTCTTGTGGTGCCATTTATTGTTACCTCACGTGTGTTGCAGCACACAACATATAGACACCTATTACCATATGTTGTGGTGAGCTGGATTTTAGAAAAAGGTACATGCATTTGGATGGGCTTCCCTAATGCAATGCACATTAATGCTTGCGTTACCGCAGAGTGTAGATGTGAACCTAGACTTAAACACCCCCCCCCCTCACTCAAATTACATATACATATAGTGCACATGTGCACCACACACATTGTGGTAATATACATTTTGTGTGTTGGTGTGTACATAACATGCATGCAGATAAGCCTTGTACACATATGCTGTAGTGCATTGTTACATTGCATAGCAGTTCTTTTTTTTTAAATTAAATTCTATCTATTCAAAGCTGTGCACATCAGTGATGTCTTGCAACACATTGTAATGTGCTGTGTTGCAATAAAATGTGTGAATCATTTTATAGTACTGCACACTAATGCACTGCACACGCAACAACACATAAGTGTAAAGCCAATCTCTAGATTTTTAGCATAATTTGCTTATGTACAGTTTTGCATACCTTAAATTTTCACCATTTTGCAAAAAAAATAAAAACGTTTGTATTTATTAACTCAATATAATGTTATTTTTTTAGGTTTATTTGGAATTTTGTAAGGTATGTTGTGTCTGTATATGTTAATAGTGATTTTAGTGTACTTTTATTGAAAATATAGGGGGTAATTTTACAAAGGAGCCGAAGGATCCAGCCGTAGCTTCGGCTCTCTTTGGCCGCCGGAGGATTTTGCTGGTTCCGCCCCCCTGCGACCACTCGCAAGGGACGGAACCCGGAAGACAGATGCCGGCATCGAACGGAGGACACAGCGCGGCTCGTAGGGAGAAGGAAAGTGAGGCGCTGTGTATTCCCAAGTGTGGCTCGGGGTTACCGCTTTTGGTACTGAAAATTAACCCCGAGCCACGCTCGGGAATACCGCCAAGAGGGTTAAACAATAACAACTGTGCAGAGCCGGCCGTGACGGCTGTCTCCGCCCGGTTGTTATTCACTGGCCAGGGCCTGCTAAAAGACTCTAGCAGGTTCCGGCCAATAGGAAACAGTTGGGCGGAGCTGGCTGTCACTGCTAGCTCCGCCCAATAGTTTTTTCTTTTTCTTTACATTTAAAAAATAATTTTTGTAACTTTTCTTTTTTACTATTTTCATTGATTTGCTTTTCTGCTCGGTACCACAGAGGTAATAGCTATTCACTCACTGCAGTTCGGCCCCTATGAGAATAGGGGAAAATGGCAGCGAGTGAGCTGCCAGAGCTTTGGCTCAGCTGATCCAGATGTTGGATCGGCTCAGTCGAAGTCCTTCTGCACTTCGGGTCGGCCGAACATGCTGAGCATGTTCGGCTGAGCCGCAGTGCAGCCACAGTACGGCTGATTTCCACCGATGTACGGCTGAAATCAGCCGTATAAGCCTGAAGTGAATAGCCGAACAGCTTTCGGCTCACTTCACTTCGGATGGGTTATTCATTCATTTGAAAACTATCACTGGACCTACAACATTAGCAGCACCATCATTTTATTCTATGGGTCCTGCGATTTCAGAAAAATTAGGCACTTGAAAATAGAGGGTAACATTGCAAAAATGGTCTGGCCCGTGAGATCAAAAGTGCGGCGCATGGCCTAGAAGTGAAAGGTGTAAAAGTACTTTTATATAATGAAAGCTGAACTTCAAGAAAAAACTATTTTGACATTTAATGATAGGTGTCACATGTGTAGATACTGCTGCATTAGACGAGGAGAGATTATGACATTCATCCTCCTGTCCCCTCCTCACATGGAACACCTATAATTTATTTTTACATGGCCTAAAAAGATTTTTTGACGGAGTTTAACTTTAAATATATCAAAAAGTAATATAAATATTTTTTTAATCTCCTAAAGCTTACCACAATTTTAATATGGCTTTTGTTTGCTCATCAGACATCAGTTACTCTTTAGAGACTGCTTACTTTTGGCTTCTCTCCAGACTTTTAGGGGAGAAAAACAACTATACAGAGTAAGAAAATATGTCATAACCAATGAGACTTATCCTTTTGGCTGACCTAGAGCAGAGACTTAGCCCTAGTTCATGGCACAAAGCCTTTTTTATCATATCTGCATTTTCTTGTCAGTGTCCCCCATGGGAACTATCTGTCAAAGCATCCAAGCTTTAAATAGAAAATAGGATTGTCCCACAAATGATGTGCCAATGAAAAAATACATTTTACTTATGACGACAGCTCCGGAGTGTCTCACTCTTGTTTTCACTCACTCTCTCTATATATGTATGTTATTACAATTTCCTATAGTTTTTCTAGATCTGTTGTTAAAAACAAGTGTATTTTGTGCTTGTTTAATAGAAATATGTAATATTTTAGAACTTGGTAGCTATGAGTCTGCCATATGCTTTATAATGAAGTAGTTATTGTTTGCTTTAAATTTCAGAGTTTTCCAGTAGTGATGAGCCGAACATGCCTGGGATTGGTTAGCATAGACATTTGCCAAACCCAGCCAGAAATCCAGGCTCGGTGAACGTCCAAGGGAACCAAACATGGTGCCACCTGTTTCCTAGCAAGCAGGAACAGTCTAACAGCCAAAGTACTGGGTGTAATAGCAACCCATGATGATGTGCGACCATAGGTTGGTCACACAGCCTCATTAGTTGCTAAGACACAGGTGGCCCCACAGCCTCATTGGTTGGTCACCCAATTGTCAAACTGCAAACAGCTTGGATTCAGGTCAGATTCATGGTCAACCTGAACCCAAACTTCCTTCCTTTTTACGAGTGAAGAAAAAAATTGCCAAAGAAAAATTAAAAAATTTCAAGTTCCTTTTATTCAATTTCTATCCATTTGTTATATACTACATGGGTCTGTATTCAGGTTCCTCATAGTACCTTACTCTTTTGTATGAATGTAGCTATGTTATCTCACACAAAAAGAACAAAATAAACATGGAGAATACCAGCTGGTATCAGATTAGATGTTTTGGGAAATACAGATTTTATTTCCTTTGTGTATTATTTTGTGTTAGTCCTGTAAAAATTATCTCTGGGGAACAATCTTCATATATAATTTAAATGAAAAATGCTAAATGCAGTTATTTATCTTTTTTTTTGTATCACTGGTTTCCTGACACAATGAAATACGTAGGGACGGAGTGATTAGTATTGCATGATGTTTAAAGTCTCCATTCTGCAGCTACTGCAATGTCATATTGTTTTGGGAGTTGGGGCGATGTTTAGCTTAAAAGTAAAATGTACTTTTCCCAATACTTAGAGCCAGCGTGTGATACGGCATGTGTAATATGCTGGCTCTATTGATCGAGAGCTGAGCGATCACAAACCGCTGATCACTCAGCTCATGGCTTCTCCTGCAGGGATTTACCCTCCCCTCTCTGTTCCTCCAGTACTCATTGAAGCGACAGACAGAGGAGGGGGTGGGCACAGCTGGCTCTGGCTCTAGAGAGGTAGTGCCAGCTGACAATCAGGCAATGAGATGGATTCTGACAATATTGGCTGCAGTGCTGCCTGCAATCCTGACTGGAGTGTGGCTCTGCATTGTCAGCATACACTGAGTGGCCAGATTATTATGACCACCTGACATTTGTAGGCAAATCAGCTATAATGAGCTATAATTTCGCGCTGAAGTTGCTAGAGGGCCAGACCATTATAAGCAGGGAAGCAGGTTGTTTACTACGACAGTAGAAGTGATTTTTTCCTGAAGATATGGGTAAACAACACGATTTAACAGCCTTTGAACGTGGGATGATTGTTGACGCTCAGAGCCATAGAGCCAGTATCAGCAAAACAGCAGAATTTGTTAAATGTTCAAGAGCAGCTGTTGTTAAAGTGTTTAAAGACTGGACTGTCGGCCGAAAATCTGGTTCTGACCGTGCGAATTGTGGCCGTCAGCGACCAGTCAATGTTAGGGCAGAACGGAGAGTGGCAAGACTGGTACAAGACAACAGAAGGGCAACAGTGCAGTGTCAGATTCCTCGCATCACCTTTCAACATCTCGTGGAGTCATGAGGCGGCCCAACAAATTCATCTCATGGAGTCTTCTTGTGGCCCAACGAATAATCTGGTCACTCAGTGTATAGTGTGCAGTATCCTGCTATATGCTGAGTTTGGGTCACAGAAGTACATTAGTAACAGACTAAGCTGTCCAGCAAAAGTGGCAAACCGGCACGGCTCTGTGACAGGAGGTCAAAGGGAGTTCAGTATACGAACTGCCTTTGATCTCCTCAGTCCCCGAATGCAGGAAGTGATGTATATTACACCACTTCCTGCATTCAGTGTCACTCTCCAGCTACAGAAGCTGATGCAGCAGATCTCTGCTTCCTCAGCTTCTCTGGGGGTTCCTAGGTTACATTAGGGGTCTTGAGGACCCCTGATGTCTCCATAAAGAGGACCGGTCATGTAAATTCTTAGCCCCCCCCCCATGTAATAGCAATAAAGTTGTTTGTAAAGAAAAAAAAAAGTAATACAAAAATTAAAGAATCATAAAAAAATAATTTTTTTTAAAGTCCCCACATACACACGCACCTACGTGCGAAAACGACGATTGCGCCTATTGTGCTGCACGTTACATATTGCCGCAAACGTCGGAGAGCAATAATTTTAGAGCCATTAGTCACTGATAACACTAAACTGATGAGCAGTAAAAGTGTTTTAATCGGCGCCTATAGGCGTTTTTCACGATTCTGCGGGCGCACGCAATTTTAAGGCTTGACATGTTTGGTGTCTATTTACCTGACGTGACCCCGACTTTTATGTTTTACTAAAAATATGGGTAAGAATAAATGTTTTATAACATAAAGTAGGGACCCTTTTTTTTTTTAAACATTTATGGTACTTTTTTCATTATATAGTAATAAAACTAGTGGTGATAATATACCTCCAAAATAAAGCTCTATCTGGCCCCATAAAATTTTAACATAAATTGCAAGGTTGTAGTCCGGTCATGCTGACTGGTGAAATATAAATTCTCTTCTATAGAGTGGACCCTAAAGCTGCCCATACACATTGTATATCTGACAATTTTTGTATGCAATCGCGTTTTTGTCCGATATTCGTAAGGTTGATGGGCAGTGTACAACCTCAAATTCTGTACAATCAATTGACTTTTGCAGGTTCGAAAACTTCGGTCGATCACATTACCACACACCACAAGTGTAAAGCATATCTAAACCAACCCACAAACAAAAATGTTATACATTGTAGTCTTTAAATGTGGTGGCTGCGTTAGATTTATTTTTTTAGTTCTTTTCCTTGAATTTTACCTGGTGATCTGGCCAGTAACACAATACCTGTCTTAAGCTGCCCATACACCTTGCGATCATCGGACAAAACTTTTCGGCCGATGATCGAGCCATCGTAGGATTTTCGTACGGCGGCCCCATCCTGCCTAAAAAATAAACATATGTACTAAATCTCTGCAATACATACACCCTGTTTTATACCAAATACCATGCAAGTACGAAAAAGAAAAAATCTGTCAGAAATACACTGAATACACTGAGGGGAATTTATGAAAACTGGAGCAGTCAGAATCTGGAGCAGTTGCTCATGGAAATCAATCAGCTTCTGCCTTTCATTTTCAAAGATTAACTGACCAAACTGAAAAGAGAAGCATACTAGGTACTATGGGCAACGGCTCCAGTTTGTGTCTGCTCCAGTTTTGATAAATTCCTCCTAATGAGTTGTTAACTTCCTGTTGAGGACTGACAACACATGGCATTTTTCTGACAAAAATTTATGAGAAATGGCATCAGCTCTGCCCAGTTGTCTTTTTGTCTAAACTATCGAATGCCTTCCCCGCTCCTTATCTTCACATCACAGAGAGTGATTGTTCTGACATCCAAGTTAAGAACTGGGAAACTAAAGCTGGCCATACATTGATATATGTCAGAATGACATCTGGTAATTGCTTTGTGTTACACAGCAGGAGCAGCTGTCAACATGCAGCCACTCCTGTGCAAGATGACACTTGGGGATAACCTGCAAGTATCAATTAATAAATTAAATGAATCAATGTATTATTATATTGTATAAAGTATGCTATTTCATATGTAGATCAAATTTGTGGCCTTTGATCTGCAGGTGACATCACTTAAACAAACCCACTTTCTTTTTAACCCCTTCGTGACTGACGACGTACAGTGTACGTCGCCAGCATCGGGGCTGTTTAAACAGACTCCCGGCGACTTTTGCCGCCGGGAGTCTGTTTAAACTTGTAGAGCCGACTGTCGGCTTTACAACAGAAGCGATCCTGGTGACTTACCTGTCGCCAGATCGCTTCTGCGTCCCGAAGAAGGGGCCGCCCCCCCCGCCGGACACCCCCGCCGTGCTTCCCGGGCTCCGTTGCCCCTCCTACGGGCCCGGGACCGGCGATCTTTGTGTCCGCGGGGAGCTGGGGAGGAGGTCGACGAACTTCCGTTCATCGATCCCCTCCCCGTTCTATGGGACCGGGAGCGATGCAGATTGCATCACTTCCGGTCCCTGGGCTGTCAGTTCTGGGCTCCTGCAGCCCAGCTATAAGCTATTGAAGTGCGATCTGCACTTCAATAGCTTATTTCCAGTGTAAAGGTGACACTGAGGGTCTTTTGGACCCCCAGCATCACCTTAAAGAGGACCTGTCACCACCATCTGCTATTACATGGGGGGGCTTGCAAGCCCCCCCATGTGATAGCAGTCAAAGTAAAGTAAAAAAAACAAAAAACAGTTTTTAAAATTAAAATGAAATAAAATAAATCTAATAATAATAAAAAATTTTTTTAAAAGTCCCCCGCCCCCGCATTCACGCGCGTCGCCACGTAAACACGCGTCAGGTGCGCCTACGCATGAAAACGACGAACGCGCTACACATGTTTGGTATCGCCACGCACGCCGGAGTGAGAGCAATAATTCTAGGGCCATTATTTTTAGGCATCTCTAAATTAATGACCTGTGGGGGCTTTTAAAGCGTCTTTTATTGACTTTTTGGGGTACTGCAGTTTTTCGCCGTTTCACGGTCGCACGCAATCTGTAAACTGGGCATGTTGGGTATCGTTTTACTCGTTGTAACCTCATCTTTTATATTTTTATTAAAAAAATAGGTCATTTGTTGTGTTTTGGGGCATTTAATTAAATTTGTCACTAAATTTTGGGGTTTAATAAGGAGTTGCGCTAATATTGCGCAACATAAAAATTTTCAACTACCACCATTTTATTCTATAGGGTCTTGGCATTCAGAAAATATATAATGTTGGGGGGTTTTACGTCATTTTCAGTCCTAAAATGTGGAATATAACATGGGTGCAAAAAATGAAAAAAGGGCCTCATTCATGAAGGGGTTAATTTCTTGCCCTCATTTAACCCTAATCAGCCCTAATTACCTCCTCCTTCCCTTCTTCCCTTAGTTATATTTTCGTTCTGATTCTTTCTGCTGATTCTTTTTGTTTAACATTTTTTACCATTAATTTTGTTTCTTTCATTTGTTTTATTTGTTCTTTTTCATCATTTTAGTGTTATTTTAAATGGGACAGTGTGTAGAATAAAATGTATACTTTTTATTTATGGTAAAACTACTTTTATAAAACTTAAGACAAACACTGGTCATTTTTGTTTTTGTTTATAAATGCTGTAGAAAAAAAAATATTTTTGGCAAACCAATATTGCCAAAAAAGAGCCTAGTTTTTCCCCAAAACAGTGTATCTATTACTTATCTAATGGCAAAGTTACCTCAAAATAAACAGGCCCATAGGGGAAATGAAAACATTTACTCTGATCCACAAGGTGTATGTAGGGGCAGGTAGGAGAGCTGAAGTGGTTAGTATATCACTGACCCATATCTCCCAACTTTCTGAAAAGAGAAAGAGGGACAATATTTAGGCAATGGACACACATCTGCCGTGCCCCCAGTTATGCAGACCCTTAAGAATTTACATGGCAAAAATAATTGGTTAAACCCAAAAGTGTTTTTCTTTTTCACCTAGACTTTTGCTTTCTACTGGCTTTTTAAAATAATTAAGAAGATAAATAAGAGATGGACTAAAGATGTTTGGTATTTATATATTACCTTTTCAAAGATATCTGTACATCAGACCAAAAATAGGAACAACTGAGGAGGAAAAAGGGTCAGATAGATTTTGAAGTACAGTTGGATTTGCTTTCAAATGAGGGTCAGTAGGGAGGAATATTGATCTGACTTGTCAGAGCAGCTACTACCAAGTTTGCTTCTTTGTTATGCAGTTGCCGGTGTGTTTTATTCCCTGGCTAGTACACTTCAAGCTTAATAACTTAGATACAAAGATTAGATTTTTATTCTAGCATTACAATGCACTCCAAATATACAGAGCTAACTGTTTAACAATCTCTAGTCTCACGAATCTAATGTAACTCCACAAAACTAGAAACTATTGGTAAAACCAAAAACTGAAACCAAAAAGGACCTCTTTTGTCCTACCCCAGTCTACGGGGTGGAACTATAATGTTAATTTCCAGTCTAATAATACATGCTTTCATTTTGCCCATTTGCTTCAACAGAAAACTCACTTGGCCTTAGTTGGGCTGAAAACAAAAACAGGCATCAGAATACAAAAATAGCTATGTGTTGGACTAACACATTTCAGTCATAAAGGTTATTTACCAGAATCTTCTTTAGCAATAGTCTTAGTCATGCTGTAACAGCTGTTTACTATGGGGTCTATTCACTAAGCTGCCGAGTGAATAAACGACCCGAAGTGAAGTGAGCCGAACGCTGTTCGTCTATTCACTCTCCGCCCTCTGCTGCTGTCAATCACTAGAGGGGACCTGATGGAGAACTTCATGTCCCATCTGCTGATAGACAGCAGCAGTGGGCAGGTGCAATAGCTAGTTTGCTATTGGCTATTACAAATTGAAATAGCCAATAGGAATCTAGCTATGCATTCCTATGGTAATTTTTTACAAATTAATTCTGACGGCTCTGATGTCAGAAAAAAAAAACAGAGCAGGGAAAGGTTGACTCTGCTCGATTGAGCAGAGTAAACCTTTCTGGGAGAAAGTGTCTTTCTCCTGGGCGACCGGGTGCCGCTATCTAATAGCGGGAGACTCCCGGAGAGTTGGGCTGTCTGGAGATTAGTGTTCCTGGTTACCTGGTAACCAGGGACGCTGATCTGTCATTGCAAGTGGCCGGAGCCAGCCATGAGATGACGGCTGGCTCCGCCCAGAAGTCAGTAGCAGGCTGTCGGCTCGACCGACTTCGGGAGCTGTACGGGCTATAGTGAATAGCCGAAGGGGTCCTGGGGCCGAAGCTAGCCGAAGGATCAGCCGAAGCTACGGCTAGATCCTTCGGCAGCTTAGTGAATAGATCCCTATGTCTTTGTGCTTCAGTCTTCCCAATGCACTATAAAGAGAGTTCAGAGATTAGATATTAATCTAGCATTCTAAGCATTTGTTACCTATGATTTTTAAAAGTTACACATTTCAATTTCACTGTCAGTATTGCAATTGGTCACCAAAAGGGGGAAGTCCACATCCATCAAAAACAGTAATGTATTCTGCATTTGACCTATTGTTCAAGAAAACAGCCTAGTAACAATCAATGTATCAGACTTCCAATATGAACAGAATAGCAGGTATGTAAACCCAAGTAAAATCCTGCATGTGACCACTGAGCTTGCTAAAACTATAAGGGAAGTAAAGTATAGTTATTCTGATACCCATATGGGGGTGGTTAAAGTAATGATGGCATTCAGCATATGATTACTGTTATATTCATTGTATTCTTTTTATTCATGTAATATGCATTTATTTATATTTGTATTCACATTTACATGCAGACCACGTCTGTCAGCAAAAGTGGTGATAATAAGGCTTGGGACAAACTATGATACTGCCAGGGGTGTTTAAAGGGAACCTTGCAGGAAAATGAAAGGCCCACTTATTAGGCCCCCCTCTCCCTGTAAAAAAAAGAGGACCATTAAAATGCAAGGTTCTTTTTAGGCAGTTACAGCAACAACTTATGTTTACCCCTTCCAACCCACAAGCCCCATATTACCATTCCTCAACACTATGCCTTGTGAAAGGATATCTTAATAATTGTCTTTTTGCAAAGCTAGCAGTCAGCATTTGGGCTGGCCCAGTTTGTCTGACAGCACAGTACCTGACAGCGGCCCTTTCAGATACAGTGATCAGGAACCAATCAGCATGGTTTTTGATCATGTGTACACTATGACTGAATGACTGAACTGTCATTGTGCAGTGGACAGTCTCCAGCTGTTGAATTGAAAGATGGCCTTTAAAAAAAACATTAATTTAAAAAATAGAATATTATAAGCTGTTAAAGTGAAACATTTTCCACATTGTGTCAGCTTATTATAAAAAAAATGAAACAATGTAAACAATTTTTACAGAGGACAATTAGTCATGGAGGTGCGGATTTAAAAAAAAAAACCTACTTGCCCAAAGACCAAAGCAGGGGCATGATCTACTTGTTCCAATACAAAAATAGTTTTAATCAAAACCTTATTTAAAGGAGTACTATGGGGTCAGTGTTTTTCCCCGTAGTTCTCCTTAGGGTAACGGGAGGACACAAACTAGCGTCCTCCCGTTACCCTAAGCTCAGTATACATACTGAGACGCCGCAGCCGGAGCGTATCCCGACGTAGATGACGGGATCCGCCCAGCTGCATGAGTGACAGCTGGCTCTGCCTATCTAGAGGCAGAGCCAGCTGTACCCGCCCCCCCCCCCGTCCATTCCGCCAGTCAGCGCTGGCGGATCGGAGTGAGGAGAGGGGAATCCAGCCCTCCCCCTGTCACGGCAGAGAGCCGTGACAGGATCGAGAGGTGAGCGAACCTGGTATGTGTTCGCTCACCTCCCGATCTACTGAGCCGACCTGTGACAGTCTCATTGTCACAGGTCGGCTAGAACTATGAGGTGAGTGGAAATCACTCATCTCATAGTTCTCCTTTAACTGTGCTAAGAAGTCTGACCACGCTGACCAATGAGTGCTTGCAATTTGTAGGCAAAATTCAAAATGCATAGTGCAGGGCAGACGGCCAGAGTGCGATATTTTTATATATTTTATTATTTTTTACTTTTTTAAATTTTTATTTATAATTTTTTACTTTTTCACCTAATTTTATTCCTATGACACAGGGGCTTACAAGCCTCTGTGTGATAGTTTGGAGGTGACAGGATCTCTTTATGGAACCTGCCCTCCAACATAGAACAGATCTTCTGTGCAGTTCCTGACAGCCAAGACAGGTGGCGCTGCGATTTCTTCGCTCTGCTCCCCACTCTCCATCCTGAACTAATCTGCCATGGTCCCGGTTCCGAAGAAGATTTGGGGATCTCATGAACCACGGCAGTGAGGGGAGAGGCAAGCTGGTTTAGTGATCTGACCAGACCACTTGTATAAAGTGTGCAGCGGCTCCCCACTGTACATTTAGCTCTGCTTGCCCGAAGCAAGGCTAAATGTACAAAAAAACTACCCACCCGGCGCCCGGGGCATGCAGCGTTTGTCGGGCGATACGAATTCCACACCCCTGAAAGGTTTTTTTCAAGTTAACCGACACATACAGATGTTGCTAAATTTGGCCCTGGCATCCAGTCATTTTTTAAAATAATCTTCTGCTCTTTCCTTACATTTAAATTTGACCAAATGTTTCTGGGCGTACTATATGTGATTAGTGTACTACGTTTGAGTTGTTGATAAGTTATTTGCATACTGACAGGGAGGGAGATGAGAAGCCAGGTCTGATAAAATACCATATTTTGTATTATAAACATGAATTCAGGCAAGAATTAAGATGCATGCAATTTCACCCCAGAGAGAACAGATGTAGCGCTGAAACACAGTGGCAGACCATTTTATCCGTGACAGTTTACATACAAAGATTTATCTAGAATAATGTGGATTTCATTGGTATTAAAATGGACATTCTAGTAATGCTGCACTTCTGTTTGAAGGAGAGGTACATTCAGTTGTTTGTCCAGATGGTTTTAGGTGACTGTGGTGTGTAAATATTACCTCTCTATGGGATTTTTTACATTTGTAGCAATATTATAGGGGTAGATACATTTGTTTGTCTTTTTAATGCAAATCTGTACTTTCCCCATTAGGTTTTTTGCTTATTCCCCCAACCCTCTCCTGCACATACTTACTTTTCCTTAAAAGAGAACTAATCTCCTCCCATGACCCAAAGCTCAGTATATAGCGAGCTATTGCCTGCTCTATACTGAGAGCGCTGCAGGCGGGACGGATCCCGGCAATACTGTCGAGATCATCCCGCTGGCTGATTGAAAGTCTATTCCTCCAGTCAGCGCTGGAGGATCGGAGAGGGGAGGGGGGAATCCCTGTGGGGAGCGGTGACTGACAGCGCAGGGAGATGATCGGGAAGTGAGCTGTCTGCAGGGAGATGATCGGGAAGTGAGCGAGCGACGGTATGTGTTCGCTCACTTCCCAATGTATAGAGTCGATGTGTGACAGTTTCAATGTCGCATGTCAGCTCTAAGTATGAGGATGAGTGTAAATCACTCACCTCATAGTTCTCCTTTAAGCTCCCATTCACATCTCTGTGATGCGTGAGATCGCATGTTGCAATGTTAGGTAGCTGCGGTGCCATTATTTCATGATGGCACCCCAACGCAGCACATCACATGGTAACCTATTGGTGCAACGTGATTGTGAAAAAAAGGGTTCCTGTACTTCTTTGAGAGTGATTTAGCTGCTGTAGGCAGCCCATTCTGCAGCGCACCTGCAGTGCCACATTGCAGATGTGTGATTGGGGCTAGCTCCTCAGTTGCTCTATTTACCATCACAAGCTAAAGGAAATACCCAGTACTTACAGATATGGAAGAACATGGGACTTTCCTGCCCAGAAAATACCTTCCTTTTTTTTGTGCACGCAGCTTATGGTGCATGTGTCCAATTTTGGCCCACTTTGAGCATCTGTATGTTACATTGTTAGTAGCTGCTTAATGGATGAAAGAAAAACGTGGATTGCAGACCTGACTGCGTTGTATGAGGGCAAACTGAGAGGTAAAAATGTACCAACATTTTGTAACAATGTATTGTGCAGTAAATACTTCCATGTTACGACAAGAGTTGCCTGCACCTTAGTTTGGCTTTAAGATATCGTATATACTGTACTTCAGCAACTGTAGTGACTTTAGTGACTGTAGATGTGATTAAAGTTTAAGTCACAGTAAATATTTATTTTTTATTTGTAGTAATTTTTACCCCCACTCTGCTACTGACGACTTCTTTTTACAAAATCGCACCCCTGTCCTGCCCTCTGCTGGCTACTTTTTTCTTCAGCAGTTCGCTCTCATCCTTCCTAGACACCTTGGCTCCTCTCACTTCACGCAGACTCAGGCCTCGTCCACTACAACCGTGGCAAACAGAAGAAACCAGACATCTAAAAAGACATAGCCGCGCTCTTGAGTGACTATGTCGGAAAACTAGGTCTGTGCAAGACTTCACCCTGTATAAAGCTACCCTCCTAAAATATAATTCCTCCCTCCGTGCTTAACACACTCTCATACAGGCCTCGTCTACTCTTTTCTACTTTTAACTCTCAACTATGTCCCCCATCGCCTCCACCCACTAACTCACTCACTGCCCAGAACATTGCCATTCATCGAAAAAACAAGATAGATGCATTTCGAGATCAGATCACCCCTGTCCAGTCAAATATATGTAAATGAACTGCACCAATAAGCAAGCTAACAGCTACAAGGCACTGGAATGTACACCCACTGTGAGTGTGTATATGTGGAAAAATGAATAACTGAATGTGCTAAGCTACAACAATGAGCAATACAAAAAAAATAAAAATCTGTGACTCATAAACAAATGTCAGTGAATAAATAATATATAAATCAGATGTGAAGTCTGTAAATGTTCACAACTCTGAAGATATGTTCATATATAAACAGCAATAGTGATGAATATTTATTGTTCCTTCACCAAACGCACCACGTACACCATACAAGATATAGGGGTGCTCACCTTATTGATAGACCCCAACAAGGTCAAATCGGGCAATTCCCTGCTTAACCAGGGAAGGGGACCCTCAACTCCAATCATTCACAGATGTTCTCCAATAATGTGATCAAACCAGTAGACAGATCTGTATAACACCAGGGGCGTCCCGAGGCGGGGTGACACCCAGAGCAGTAACCGAGTGTCACCCCGACATTTTGGTGTCGCCCCTCCAACGGTGTCACCAGGGTGCGGGCCGCACCTCCCGCACCCCCCTTGTGATGCCACTGATAACACTTCTTTAGTGGGGAAACAATAACCTCCGATCTTTATCAAACTGTAGGCCTCCTCAGTATAGGATGTCAATACCAGGATCTTGTTATCCAAAAAGAGAAAGCAAACACCATCGCTCACACCATCCAAACAGAGTATGATTTATTAAAAGCAAATTACTCACATAAAAGTGGTAACACAGCATGGAATCTCTCTTAGAAGTGTAGGCAGGAGTTTCAAATGACCGCGTAATGATCAATGTGACGTCAGATGCTCCGTCCAATGTGTGTTATGTCCTGCGTTACTTAATGAAGCATCCTGTATGGATCTACCAGACCCATGGATCTATGGATGTACCAGACCCACGATAGTTTCCTCTTTTGACCCTGTCACAACAGAGGAGGTTACAAAGCTTTTTTATGACACCCACCTCACCACTTGCCCCCTGGACCTTGTTCACCCAACACTACTTCGGTCACCCTCTTACTCTATCCTACACTCTCTTAATCACATTTTCAATCTTTCCCTCTCTACTGGCATCTTTCCCTCCCCTCTAAAACATGTGCTGGTCACCCCAATACCCCAAAAACCTTCACTGGACCCCACCAACCTCAACAATCTCAGACCTATCTCCTTACTACCATTCACCTCCAAGCTCCTAGAATGCCTTGTCTACAACTGCCTGAGCCACCACCGCACGGATAACAACCTTCTCGGTCCCTTACAGTCCACTGAATCCGCCCTCCTAAAACTTACTGATTACTTATTACCTACTAAAAACAACGGCCACTACTCCTTACTCTATTAGACCTTTCTGCTGCTTTTGACACTGTTGACCACCCGCTGCTCCTCAAAAAACTCCACTTGCTTGGCCCACAAGACTCTGCTCTCTCATGGTTCTCCTACCTATCTAAGTGCTCCTTTAGTGTCATCTACAAATCCAACTCCTCCCTTCCTCTTCCTCTTTCTGTAGGGGTCCTCCAAGACTCTGTTCTTCAAAATATTAACAACCACTTACAAAGCCATCTGTTTCTGTGCCCTGAACTTCATTTTAGTTTATTTTATCCTAAAAATACTGGTTTGATAAACATTTACACAAATACTGTGCAACATAAAAAATTGCAACTAGTTTTTTTTATTCTACAGGGCCTCTGCTTTTATAAAATATTTAATTATTTGGGGGTCGGAAGTTATTTTCTAGCCAAAAATTCCGAGTTTATCATGTGTTTGCAAATATCAAGAAATTGCTCTGGTCAGCAAGTGGTTAAAGAGTGCTGTCACTCAAAAAAAAGAGGGCCAGAAACACTGGATTAACAAGTGACAACAAGAGCCAGTTGGACAATGGCAACCTACATTGTGAGGCTAATTTACTAAGGGCTAGTTCACACAATGTTCAGTGCTTTCCGGCCCGATTCTGGCCGGAGTGCACTGGATCGCCTTGCGGCCGCCTCACTTTGTTGTGGGGCGGGAGGGGGGAGTGGCGGTCCATTGAACTCAATGGCACTGTAGCCACACCATTCGGCCGCAATGCAATCACCCGTACGGGAACATAAGGCACATCAATGCCTTTGGTCCGATCCCAAAAAAATGCTGCAAGCACTATTTTTTCTGACTGGACTGTAACACAGGCATTGATGTGCCACGTGTTCACACCAGACACATTGTTCGGGCCGGAACACAATGTGTCTGGTGTGAACGGGCCCTAAAGGAGTAAAGATTCACTTCAGTTATCCAATCATGTGGAAAAGCAAATTCCTGTCTATTTCTTCCACACATGATAGGGTATTCAAAGTGAAAATAGATACAATTTATCGAGCGAAGATTCCCAACTCCTTCAATAAATCGGTGTCATTTTCTCAGTACGTGTTTACTTTAAAGTGTATGTAAAGCGAAAACCTTTTTCGTTTAGTTTTGGAAAAAGTAGGGAAGGTTTAAGGCCCCTATCAGGATATTCCTTCCTGCTGGGAAGATTTCACTCCACTTCCTGTCTTAAAGATACAACAGGAAGTGAAAGGAAAACTCCCAAGTGATGAGAATATCCATTATTTGTCCACAGTTGCATTTGTCCCAATTGGAAGATTTCCCCTCACCACTTTCTTTCTTGACAACTCCCCTTAATTTCCCCTTACATTTTGTCTCATTGACACTGGTCTTTAAGACAAATAGAGGGGTGAATTCCTCAGTGGGGTTACATACAGCAATAACAATTTGGCAGAAGGACTAACCCTTTATCACTTTATATAAAACATTAACATTTTTGCTTTTACATGCATTTTAGGGGGTTTCTCTGCTGAACTATGTATTTATTTTGGCACCTTCCACAGCTGGCTAACTTGATGCAGGAAATGGTTACTTCTGTACTTACAAGTATAAAAAGGGTCAAACCACACAGGCTGAAGCAATATACCACACTTATTCAGCATGATCACATTGATAACAACAGCCAAAAAACATAAGTTCAGGTAAGGTAAGGTAAACAAGTTCATTTTTAGGTTTACCACAATCTAGTAATATCCATTTATTGAAGTAATAGGACCACATTATAACCAGTTCAGCTCTCACCCCTGTATACCCAATATGGGCAAGAGCAATTTTACATTTCAGCTAGGGGCCTTTATTCTTTAGGTGATGTCTTTGCCATTACCTATGATAAAAAGGCATACACATTTTCTTAGTACAAACAAGGCTTTCTCTTGGCAATATTGTCCTTATTCTTTAAAATTATTTTTGTATGCAATCTATGGGCAGAGGATGCCACAGAACAAAACAAAATATGCTTTTTTTTGCTATTTTCATCAGTGTTTGCTTGAAACAACAAGTGTTCCTATCGATGAGAAATGCAAATGTCTTTTTAGAACTTCTTCTGTGCATAGCAACACTAAAATCTGGTTTCTATTGCAAAGTAGAGCGATGATATTTATAAATTAAATAAAAGCCTTTTTTTTTGTACTCTTTTGAAATGCATACCTAAAAAAAATTAGGAAAAAACAAAAATGAAAAAAGTTTAACTATTAATGTTAAAAGAAATAAAAAAAATGAGCAGCAAAAAAATTGCTAAGGAAAGAAGAGGAGAACTGAGTTAATTAGGGCTGATTAGGGTTTGCTAAGTGTTACTAAAGGGTTAAATAGGATTTTTTTCAAACTTCCAAGCTTCCTTTAACTTAACTGACATCATATGCAGATCAAAGGTCACCCCTTGTATCTACTAATAATGAACTGGAGAAGTTACATACATAACATTGCCTCATTGTAACTCTTCTTGACATTGTGTTTTGATTGTCGAATGATAGCCATGAATTGCTGCTAAATGCGGCTAGAGAGCTGGGGGGTGGAAGTGGTGGAGAGGTTGGGTTTGCTTAGTTACATAGTTGTGTGTGTATGTATGAGTTTCTTCACATGCCTAAAGCATTTGGAAGAAGTTTTTTGGCCATGTGTAGCATGCCCAATGTCCATAACTGGTGATAGTACCACATTGACTGGTAAAAGTACCACAAAATTTGCACCTTCACATGTACAACTGTTTTAGGGACATTTGTAGTTAGCACAGAGCAGGGCCATAGCAACAGGCTCCAACTTCTCCTCACATCCCGGCTAATGTATTTACTGATCACTCCAGTGTTTGTAAATAACTGGGGACACAAAGTACTACTATGCGTCCCCAGTTATGAATGAACAGATGAACAGGAAGTGCTTTACATCACTTCCTGTTCATTCATGAGTTTCTCAATGGGTGGTGGAAGCTCTCACTATAGAGGCTTCTACCCATTGATAATTGGATGATAGTAAAATATTTACTATCACCAGTTTCTGAATGAATGGGAAGCCTCTATACTGAGTGCTTTCCATTAATTTAGAACAGAGGCTGCAGAAAAAGAGATTGAGGACTCCATGTCCTTGTGGGGTGGAGGAGGGAGCTGTCATCCAGAATGGGCGAGTGGTGAGGAAAGAGCCACTCAGCCAGGATCTGACAGCCGCCCTTCACCTTTTTGCCATCCTGAAGTCACAGCGCTCCCCCCCCAAGCCTGCTTCAGCGTTCTGGATTAGAAAGCGGAGGATCGGTAAATATCTGTTGTATTTACTGACCACTCCAGTGTTTGTAAATAACTGGTGACACAAAGTACTACTATGCGTCCCCAGTTATGAATGAACAGATGAACAGGAAGTGCTTTACATCACTTCCTGTTCATTCATTAGTTTCTCAATGGGTGGTGGAAGCTCTCACTATAGAGGCTTCTACCCATTGATAATTGGATGATAGTAAAATATTTACTATCACCAGTTCTGAATGAATGGGAAGCCTCTATACTGAGTGCTTTCCATTAATTTAGAACAGAGGCTGCAGAAAAAGAGATTGATGACTCCATGCCCTCAATTTCTTTTTCTATTTCAAAAGGGAAATATCAGGGGTTTGTTTAGACCCCTGATATTTCCCTGAACTCCTCCCTACAGTAAAATATAACAAAATAATAATAAAAACTAAAATAATAATTTAAATCCCCCCCCCCACACACAGACACACTCATGCACACATATTATTAGACACGTGCAAGGACTAAAAAACAATTCGGACGAAATGAACAGAAACTACAAATGTTTTCATTAGTTTCGTCAAATGAAATGCATTTGTATGCTATTTTGGATTTGGCTGTCAGAGCATTCTGCGTCCTGGAGGCAGGGTGTATGTAGTCACATGACGCTGCACGTGTGAAGCATCGGGTGACATCACACGTCTGTTGGGTCCTGGGGCCGAAGCTAGCCGAAGCTACGGCTAGATCCTTAGGCTGCTTTGTGAATAGACCCCATAGATGTCATGATCGGGTGTCCACAAACTAGTGTATTTAAAACTAGTTTACCTGCAAACTGATTTGTCATTCTGTTCAGGCCTCTTGTGCATCACACATCCCCAGCCAAACTGCAGGTTATGAAAAAAGAAAATGGCACTGCGCTTCACAAACTCAAAAAATATATTCCTAAACTGTGAGAAAAATTGTATAAATTGTGAAATTGTCACAAGGTGATAAAACAATTTTGTGTTATCCATAACACTTGTGTTGCACAATGCCTGTGCTAATAATAGTAGTTCAGAAAAAACTCTTGGTCTAATGGTCTAGACCAGGGGTGCCCACCATTTTTTGTGTCAAGATCTACTTTTCAAATGACAAGCTCAATGAGATCTACCAATTAAAAAAAACCCCCAAAACTGGGCTTCAACGGTTCTTACTACTTTTTCAATCCTGTCTCTCCTGTCTCTCTCTCCTTTGGCTGGCTCTCGGTGTTTTTCCTCACTCTCTCCTGGTTGTCTCTCCTCGCCATCTCTCCTGGCTGTCTCTCCTCTGGCTCTCTCTCTGTGTTTCTCCTCACTCTCCTGGTTGTCTCTCCTCGCTCTCTCTCCCCACCATCTCTCCTGTCTGCATCTCCCTCTGTGTTTCTCCTCACTGTCTCCTAATTGGCTCTCCTCACTCTCTGTGTTTCTCAACTCTCTCCTGGTTGGCTCTCCTCGCTCTCCCTCCTGAACGTCTCTCTTCTCTCTCTCAGGATGTCTCTCCTCGCTCTCTCTCTCTTGGTGTTTCTCCTCAATCTCTCTGCTGGCTGTCTAGCAGTTATGAAATTAGAACGCACAGCTGGAACGCACCTGAAGTGGTGTTAACAAGCCCGCAGACTGGAGAGGATCCTATGAAGTAAATGATAAGATGAAAAAGATGATATCATGATTGCTGATGCTGACAGCCCACAGAGTCCTCCTATAACACACAATAACTCCCTAGACCTGAAGTAACTAGTAATACACACTGATCGTTTTTGCTGCTCTTTATAAACAGCCCATTGCCTCTGTTATGTGGGATGGGTATAGCTGCATGGAGGCAGTGCTGTTTACAGATCACAGTACCTTGGTGGTCCCAACGTACTACATGTATGCTGTGCTGGGTGAGGTGTACCATGGACCAGATGCAGCATGCTCAGCCTCTCCTCTGCTTCCTGCTGCTGTATCTGGGAGACACTTCCTGGTTCTATCAGCCAGGAGGATTACAGCACTGTGCACGGGCTTCACACGATCTCGGTGCCACCTTTAGGTCATGTGGGAAACTGCAGCACATATTCAGCTGCACTAGAACTGCTGGAGGTAAATCAGGACATTAAGCCGACTTGAGTTCGCGATCTACCAGTGTTAGCTTTGCGGTTGGCTGGTAGATCGCGATCGACCTAATGGGCACCCCTGGTCTAGACACTATAAACCATAATAAACATAGAAAAAAATGTGAATACCAAAAAACATATACTTGTGCTAGTACATAATTTGGTTCTATATATATCAACAAAGCTCTAATTGTTCATCTGAAAGCAATAGGAGTCGGTGAGTGAAGCCAGGTCTTATCTTTGAGCACAGTAGAGAGCACTGATTCACTAATTGTTGATGCATTCACAGACGTGGTGTGGATTATAAAAGTTGGAAGATATATCTTCACATAGTTCAAGGACTTAATTATATCAAGAAGTAATTTACTTCACATATGGGTATGTAGATTAAGTGGGAGTTGTACATCACTTGTTAGATTTACGACAGGATTTTCTATATATACACATTCTATGAGATGTACTAGCACAAGCATATGTTTTTTGGTATTCACATTTTTTTCTTCTATGTTTATTATGGTTTATAGTGTCTAGACCATTACACCAAGAGTTTTTTCTGAACTACTATTATTAGTACAGGCATTGTGCAACACAGGTGTTGTGGATAACACAAAATTGTTTTATCACTTTGTGACAATTTCACAATTTATAACATTTTTCTCACAGTTTAGGAATATATTTTTTGAGTTTGTGAAGCGCAGTGCCATTTTCTTTTTTCCTATAACACTGATTTGAGAGTTTAATTGATTCCTAGCACAGTTTTTTTCTATCTAACAAAACTGCAGGTTATGAAAAAGATCCCTCAGGGGACTGAAATATGTTAGCGCCCTTTGTAGCTGTGTTCCAGCTCTTTTCTACTTCATTTTGTTGATTGGATTCAGCAGATAGTGATGCTGATCGCCGCGGTCCCCATGGAGTATTGGGTCTGAGAAGGTAGAGTGGCTTTATTCTTGCATTGCCCACCTAATCATAGGGCTTTTAGGCTGATTTACTAGATGAGCTGAGAATCTTCACTGAAAAATTGAAGGTTCACTTCAATTATCCAATCATGAAAAGCAAATTCCTGTTTATTTATCTCATCTGCACAAGACTGAATATTCAAAGTTGACAAAGCTACAATCTGAGTCAACATTTTCAACTCCATTAGTAACTCAGTTTCATTAAATCAGCATTGTCTGCTGGTAAACAGCGATTTCAGCTGACAGGCTGTATGGTGTGTGGAGCTGCTGTATGTGAATAACAAATCTATGGGCAAGGAAATAGTTTACATGTGTTTCAACAGTGTGTCTAGCTATTTGCCTGGAGTTCCAGTTTAACTTTAGAAAGACAGAAACCTTCAACTTACATATTCCCATGTAAATGCATGCTAAGGATGCCATATTTCATGAAGTTGGCTGAATGTAATTTGGCTTTAGGCTCTGTGCATATGTCTGTGAGAAAGGGCATAAGCCAATTACAAATTTAGGGGAATAAAGATTCTGAGAAATTCTGGCTACAACTTCATTTGCTCGCTATGACAGAGATCACTGAAATGTCAGTTTTTTTTGGCAGTTACTCTATAAAATGCAATGGATGGCTGGCATTGTTTTTAATAATGATAGATTGCAAAATGGCTTTACTGACAACTATAAATATTAATACTAAAGCTACACTTTAAAGATTAGTTAACTAAACTAACTTAACCAAACAAAGGAATTAAATGGCATCTATTAAAAAAACAACAACTGGAATTTGATTGATTGCCACAGTCAAAAAATACAATTATCTTTCCCCCAGCTTGTATTAATCTAACTCCTTTGGTAAGTGGAATGCATTTTATTTGCTAATAATTATGAAGTAGATGTTTAAAAAAATAAAACAAATAAAATAAGCCTTTCCATAGTTGCTTTACCATCTAGTTATATTTTGATTTGTGATGAAAATGTTTTTTTTCCTGTGATAGTCCATGTGTCATAATGATGATATTTATGATGTTTATATTGGGACATTCAACACTCAACTCAGTTTTTTTTTGATGTTGTTGGTGCCTAGTAAGTGTAAAAAAAAAAAAAAAAAAAAACAATATGGGACCCAGCACAGTACTTGTCTCCTTTCTGGCTGTAATTTTTGGTCAACAGATGTCCATAGTCTGAGGTTTAGATTACACCAAGTGTTATTTAACCCAGTTCCTATGAGTGCAGGATGGCATGGCCCGCCTCCTGGGGGCATCACTCTGTGTCTTACAGTACAGTGCTGCAGTTCTGCCTAGAGTTGGTCTTTAAAGGAAAACTCAGGGGAATTTTTTTCTTAACCCTTGCAGTGGGGCTACCCCGCACTGCAAGGGTTAAGTGCTCTTTTTTGTCGAGGTGCAAAAAAATATATATACTTACATGATTCTCAGAGCCGGCTTGTTGTTAGACTAGTCCCTGGAGCCTCTCTCCTCCTCTGCTGCAATTGTTTAAGGTCCATGAGTCATCACGTTCTGCACACTGTGTATAAGTCACCCTGGTGACCATTGTCTTGGGTAGGGAAAATGACAGGAAACTCAAAATATTTGACTTGTCACAGAAACAGGAGGTGAAGGGAAATCTTTCAATGGGTAAACTTGTTCTAGTGACAACTGTCTAAGAAGGCTCATTCACTCGTGTTGGAGAGATGCCCTCCTACTACTTGCTGTTTCTTTGGGACAGGAAGTGAAGCAGTATCTCCCTGACACAGACAGAAAACAAAAATACTTATGGATTCTTAATTATTCTCTACTCAATCCAAAACCAGTAAAACGTTTTATCTTTACATAGAGTAAGAAAATATTTTCATTGGGTTGCCTAAATCTTCAGAATTGCTAGAAGAAATATAAATACAATCATACAGTTTTTGTTAATTTACTGAGTATCACCAAACTACTTTTTGTATTAGTATTTTGTTTACTAGCTATGCACTGGTCTAGAAAATCAATACATTGAACCAGTATTGAAGAAAGAACGGTCAGAAAAGACTTTTCTTGAAATGAAATGGAAGCAGAGTTCACATGGCAGGGTTTAGCACAAACACTTATGTATAAAAAAAAGTCCTAACACTCTTGTTACATTCATGCATTTGCAAATAAAGCCTTAAGACGTGAAAACTGAAATAACATTTCTTGTCACGTTGTTTTAATGGCAATAAAAGCTACATTACAGCACTTAAGGATATCCTAGCAATGAAAGATTAGAACTTCAGAATAGTGTAGGAAGGACTCTTTTGAAAGGAAAAAAAAAATATTATTTTGCTAAAGCAATAAAATTCTGATTTTTTTCCCAACAGCCTGGTGAAGACAAAGAATCGACTGCTTTCTGTAGCAAAAGTAGAACGTGGAGCCAAAAAATTGAGCACACAGAAGCACTTTTCTGCATAAAAGGATGTCCTGCAATTGCAAGTTGGAAAGTTAATTCAAAACTCGAGGCAGTAAAAGGAAAACAAGCAATCAATAAAGGGAACCAGTCAAAAAGAAGGCTAGACGGCGAGATCAATAACCTATTTACCCCAGTCTGAGCAGTGGAAGTTGCGTACTGTCGATACTATAACAGAATGTCAGTTATCTAGTCTGGTGCCCTGCTGCTACATCAACCATTAACTTAGCAATGACAGTCTATTGATGTCATCTGTTCAAATGGCTTTTAATAACTGACAAATGGTTTACACTAGGACTGTATAACTGCTTCAGAGAAAAGAAAGCCAGGAGACAAAATGGGCACGTGAAAGAACAATATAGAAAACTGCATTTGCTAGCAATACATGCTACTGCTGACATACAGGGTTTCTACAAGGCAATATGACTTTAAATATAACCAGTATGGATGGAGAGATATTGCTTGCAGAAAAGGATTCATCTTTTCGCATCTTAACAGGGTGTTTCCTTTCTGTGCTAATACTTTCAACCCTCCTGGGAAATACATTGGTCTGTGCAGCTGTCATCAGGTTTCGCCATCTGAGGTCAAAAGTAACAAACTTTTTTGTGATCTCTTTAGCGGTGTCTGACCTTCTAGTGGCAGTGCTGGTCATGCCTTGGAAAGCTGTTGCAGAGATTGCTGGCTTCTGGCCTTTTGGTTCATTCTGTAATATATGGGTAGCTTTTGATATTATGTGTTCAACAGCATCCATCTTGAACCTTTGTGTCATCAGTGTTGATAGGTATTGGGCCATCTCTAGCCCTTTTAGATATGAAAGAAAAATGACCCCAAAAGTAGCCTTCATCATGATAAGTGTGGCTTGGACTTTATCAGTCCTGATATCTTTCATTCCTGTGCAGCTCAACTGGCATAAAGCAAAGACGACTAGTTTTTTTGACCTGAACATTACATTTCAAGGCAATGTGATGGATAATTGTGATTCCAGCTTAAATAGGACATATGCAATATCCTCATCTCTTATTAGCTTCTACATACCTGTGGCCATTATGATTGTAACCTACACACGAATATACAGGATAGCAGCAAAACAAATAAGACGCATCTCAGCTCTGGAAAGGGCAGCTGTGCATGCCAAGAACTGCCAAAACAGCACTGGCAATGGAAGTAGCATTGATTGCCAACAACCTGAAAGCTCTTTGAAGACCTCATTTAAAAGAGAAACAAAGGTTTTGAAGACTTTGTCAGTGATCATGGGAGTTTTTGTATGTTGCTGGTTGCCCTTCTTCATATTAAACTGTATGGTGCCGTTTTGTGACCCCAGTGTCTACATGCATGGTGCCGAACCTTTCTGCATTAGTTCCACCACATTTGACATTTTTGTATGGTTTGGTTGGGCCAATTCTTCATTAAATCCCATTATATACGCTTTCAATGCTGATTTCCGCAAGGCTTTCTCAAACTTGCTAGGCTGCTACAGACTCTGCCCTACATCGAACAATGCTATAGAAACAGTAAGCATAAACAACAATGGGGCAGTGATCTACTCATGCCAGCAAGCGCCAAAAGGTTCAATTCCTAATGAGTGTAATTTAGTTTTCTTAATTCCACATGCAATTATCTGTCCTGAAGAGGAAGTCCTAAAAAAAGAGGAAGAGAGTGGCTTATCGAAAAGTTTAGACAAAATGTCTCCAGCATTCTCTGGGATTTTGGATTACGATGCAGAGGTCTCACTAGAAAAGATAAATCCTATCACACAGAATGGCCAGCCAAAAAGCTGAATAGTGAATTATGCGGATGTGAGGCTTGGAGTTACTCGACGTTTACCCCATAAACTACGGGTTCTGATTGGACACCATTGCAGAGCGTAATTAGGAAAGACATGTGACTTTCAAATAGATTTCTACAGATGCATTCCAATGTATTTTGTATAAGTGTTTATTTTTGTGCTGTTCACATGGACATAAGCTTATTAATAGGAGGCCATTAGTAATGTTTTCATAGATGACGCATACAGTGTATACTGTATTATGAGAATGTGTATTTGTTTATTGTGCAGACTTTCAGCAGAAATAGAAGTATTATACTGACAGCATGCAATGGACAGAGTCATTAAAGTGTGCAAAAATGTTTTGGCAAAATTAAATACCATGGAAGTAAAATAGGTAGCAAAATATAAATATGTGATGTGCAATATTAAGACTCTGCCATTAAATGAAATGTGCAGTTATTTTTACTTTAGAATGTAATGCAACACTACTGAAAAATTATTGAGAACAAATATTGTAAGATGACTACTATGCAACTGCTAGCTTTCAGTAAAGGGTCAGTCCACCCAAAACGTTAGGAGGTTCAAGGAAGTTGAATCACTCATTAGCTGCATACGTCTGTTGCAGTGCATTAGATTGCTGCCCTTGAGTTACCAGCTCTGGCATTCTGCCACAGTCATTACCAGTCATTACAAGAGTCTGAGTTTGCTGCTGAATTACTGATTTTGCCAGTGGCGAAATCTCAACAAAGCACAAACTCTAATTTTCGCTCTTTATGGTGCTTAGGTGAAATTTTATAAAGTACTACTCTTTTATATATTTAGAAGGTGTTTCTTTTTTTCGAGGAGTGAGGATTGTATTGGTAGTTGAGTTTTTTTTAAATGTATTTATTGTTGTTCTCTGTGTTTTTTTCCTTTTTTTTGTACATTTGTTTTGTACATTTTGATTTGTGTACTGTTGTTTTAGAAAATGTATTTTGCTTTTTTTTAACTGCCTCTGCTTTAGTTCTGTGGTGAAAAGTACAACAATCAAGCTAATGAGTGGCAATTTTGTGGCACACGGTAGTTCAGGATAATTGAAAGCAGCAGATTAAAGTCCATTACACCCTAAAAAAAATTCTAATTGTGCAATTGACAATTTTTTGCCCATATTTTTAGGGTAATGAAAATGTTCAGTTTCACTTGTCCCTATTTAAGAGGATGTCCAATAACAGTATTTCTTCTGTTAAATCCTCACTGGTGCTCCAGATAAGAAGGAGTAGCAACATACCTGCCTGCTGCCATATTTCGCAGGGGGAAAGTTTGGTGCCTGTTTTCAGAGTTAGGTGCCCTTCCTAAAAAAAATCTTTCATATGCTGATGTGCATACTAGCTGAACTTGCTATGTGGAAATGAACCTCTATGCTGTAATGGCTGTGGCAGGGGACAGATCCGAGAAATCCAGTACAGATATCTTACACTGGGAGTCCCAAGAGATACCATACAGTGCACGATTAATTGATGTAGTTTGTTGCACTTTATACATTGCACTTTAAAAAACAAGGACGTCCTATAGAACCCCAAATGAATTAATCAATGTGCAAAATAAATGCCTCTTCATCTGTGCCTGCTTTTTACATTTTGGATATGCCATTTAGAGTCTAATGCAATTACCTGTTTTTGTCTATTCCAGGCAATATTATGTAGTAATAGCATTATATATATTTAGCACTTTATTAAAAACCAACTGTACTTTGCTGAAAAACAGTCCAGATACATTGAGGATATATTGCAATTGCAACTAACACTCTTTGCTGATTATAGAACTGCTTTTTCATTGTATAATCAATATATCTGGATTTCTTATTGGAAAGCTCTGGCTCTGATTTAGCAGGGGGGATGTCAGACTGCTACGAAGAGACCACTGCTTACATTTTGATAGCAGCAGTCCTCTCTGCAGTATATGTTGGGACTTTTAACTTTACTGCCACTATGGATCAGTTGAAAACCCAAGTAAGACACTTACTATAACTGTACTATTACAGGGTTATTGACAAAAGGATGAAGAGTTTGGAGAAGGCAGGAGAAGTGAACAATCTAGGACAACATAGCTGACCTGGAAAGTGAACTAAATTAGAGAATGTTTCCTGTTCAGCTATGTTCGCCTAGATTGTTCACTTCTCCAAACCCCTCACCCTTTTGTGAATAACTCTTTTAATGTTTTTAGACAATTATTTTTTTTAGCAAAGTACATTTGAGCTTCAGTATTTCAGTTAATAGTTTTTTAAGTAGTACTGTATATATTTATATATACCCTACCCAGTGTTCAGCACAGTATTCAGCTTCATCCAGTTGTAATCCCACAAATCTTCAGATACCGGAAAAGCTGAAAAAATTACCAGCAGCACATAAGCTGTCATTATAAAAGTTTACAGTGAAATGTTGAAGTTCTCCAGTAGATAAGCTCATATATGTTTTTACTGAATAATTAAGAAATGACTACTGAGCATATTTATTAAAGGAGTAGAACATTTACTTCTCCTTTAGTAAATTGAATTATTTCACTCTTTCATGACTCTGTCCCATAAGTACTGCAAGCAAAATAATGCAAGAAGCATACAAGGTGCAATTAAATGACCAGGTTGTTACCGTGATGGATTGTGTAAAATATTACGTAAATGCCTTTATAATTTCCTGTTTGAAAAATAATGGAGCCTTATAGTAAGAGTGGGTATTTTTTTAAGAAAAGATTATTGTAAGCATATTCTACTTTTATTTATTCTGTTAAATCAATATTTTTAAGAGATAAAAGAAAAACTCTATAAAGATTTACCTTTGTTTAGCTTATTTTAAACTGCTCAGTTTTGTGACACTTTGTCCGCTGTTTCATTTCTGCACTTAGTACAGTAAATTGGATATTTAATAGGCAAAGGAATCCATCCATTCACTTTTTCCATCTGTATTTCTTACATATGTGATTTCCATCTCTAAACTAGACTTACTCGAAGTGTATTGAGTAGCTTTATCAGTGGTGTCTCATTAATGGAAATCGATGGAACATGTTTATATATAGCTTAATTCTTTCTGATTCTTATTAGAAACTCTGTGCAATGCTGATCAGCAATACAGAAACTATAATTACTTACAGATATCTGCAACTTTGTGTTGTCAGCTTTTTCCAGTAATAGTTTTGTACATATCACTCATTATCAACTTTCTCTGCGTTCCCCTAAATTAGCGCATTTACAAGGCGTGAAAGGAAATGTCAAATAAAATTTACTTTTAATACAGGATCTACAGCCATATATAACTATGGGTGACCCACAGTGGAGTCTCCCTCATAATGCTGCAGTTGGAGGAATCTTAATTGTTGTTAATCCGCTTACAAGGAATCTATCATAACAAGCTCTTCTATTGGATGCTCTCTATTCCCCCTTGCAGCAATCACATTATTCAGCAGTAAACCTAATTCTTCTTTTCTACAATAAGTAAGGTGAGTGAAATGAAACCAGCAGCCTAGAGATGCCCGAACACTATACTTGCAGAGAAATCTTTTATGTGCTTACTCATAATAAAGTTATAATATTAGATATACAGCCCAGAAACATGTCTTTGTGATGACTGCTTTCACCTGACAGAAGAGTTTCTCCTCAGTTTCTTTGCAATGAGAAATTAAAGAAAAATTCAACAGTAAGGGTGACACTATTTGGTAACGACAGATTGGCAGACATTGGTGTTCAGATGGCCAGTCTCTTAGAGGCTGAAAAAAGCTGATGATTGATATAGCCAAGCAGCACACACCCTAACCTGAAAATGAATGACCTTTAAATAGTGAAGTGCTGTCAGTTCAAATATTCGATAACACATGCCAGCTAACTAGACAGTGTTCAGAAACTGTCTCAGGGATGTAACATAGTCAGAGCTCCAAGTGCTGCATGAAGCCTGGAAGGCTTGTCCTGTGACCCCTACATCCTCATTCCGAGGTGCAAATACTTGGTGTGGCTCTCTCTAGCACAATATGGATAATTTAAAAAGGAAGAGCATACATCAGCATTCATCATGTGGCAATTGCAATACCCACTGCAACCTATAGGATTTTAGTTTCCTGATTAGAAAAAGGTGGAATCTGATTGGCTTCTGTCGTTTATGATATGTTGCCCATGATCATTGCTCTTCACACTGCCTTATTAACCACTTGCTGTCCAGAGCAATTTCTTACTATTTGCACACACATGATAAAATCTGAATGTTTGCCTAGAAAACAGCTTCAGACTCCCCAAACAATGATATATGTTCGGAAAGCCGAGGCCCCGTAATAATTTGCCATTTTTATGTCGGACAGTTTTTGTGCAAATGTTTATCGAACCAGTATTTTTAGAATAAAATATACCAAAACGAAATTTAGTGCACAGAAACAGAATAGAATACCCACTTTTTTTGTCAAATATAAAGTATGGGGCCACTTTGGGTAAATTGATACCAAAGATGTCAAGCCTTAAAATTGCGTGCATCCATGAAATTGCAAAAAACAACAATACCCAAAATTTCCCAAAGGCAAAGCTTTAAACTTTGAGGGGCAATGCAGGATTTACCCCACAGAAAACATTGGAAAATTGGAATTGAAGTCCTTTTGAGGAATCATTGTGTGGCACCTGGAGCATGGAAATAGGCCAGCAGAGGTGGCAGGAGCTGCTAATGGTGGGGGAGAGAAGGGAGACCAAAAGACCCTTAGAAGTTTAGTCTGTAGCATTAGTAGCAGAGGTTTTGCAGTCATTGGTAATCCAAGACTGGTTCGTTTTACATTTATTGCCAGCTATTCGAACTCAGTGAAATTCTATGGGACCAGAACTCAGAAAATCAAATGTCCCCATTTTGAAGGCTTATATGCAAGTTATTGGCCATAAAAAGGGTGTGGGGATTCAGGTACTATCCTGGGGGGTATGTATCAATGCAAAAAACCCTTTTAAAAAATATCGTTTTTAAAGGAGCAGTGATTTTAACTACACTTAAAGTGAAACAATAAAAATTAAAAATTCCTTTAAATATCGTGCCTGGGGGGTCCCCTTAAACTGCCTGTAAATTGGCACATATGTACGATGCCTCGAACCTGCTGCAGCAAAAATGACATTTATAAAAAAAAAAAAAAGCATGCGGATCCCCCTCCCAAACAATACCAGACCCTTTAGGTCTGGTAGGAGTGTTAGGAGGGACCCCATTTAAATAAAACAAAAAAAAGCGTTTGAGGTTCCCCCTCAAAGTCATACCAGGCCCAGGTCTGGTAGGAATTTTAAGAAGGAACCCCACCCCCCAAAATGGGGGAAAAAATGTGGTGTCCCCCCTAAAATTTCCAACCAGACACTTGATCCGAGCACAGGCCCGGCAGGGCAGGAAGTCCCCCCCCCTCCCTGCCATCCCAGGCCACATGCCATCGGCACTGGGAGGGTGCTTTTCCAAACATCACCGCTAGCTCTGCCCAATTGTTTACATTTGTCCGGCACCTGACAGGACTTAGCTGTGAGCCATGATTGGGCAAGTCATCATTACTTTGCCCAATCATGGCTCTTACAGTGCACTGTGCCGTGATTGGGCAAAGTCTTGCACCTGACCTGTGGTCAGGTGCATTGCTTCACCCAATCAGGACTTCACAAGGCACTGTGCGGTGCATCAAGCCCATCCCTAGTGGTGATGTGCTGTAACCAAAAGACAGCTTTGCCTGTGTTAGCAAGTGTACCCTGCCAACCCTGAAATAAAATAGCAAAATTAAATGTATATCTACCCCCAAAAGAATAAACCCTGAAACATTAAACCCTACGTGAAGTTTTTTTTTTAACCTAGCAGAACATTTGAAAAAAAAGGAATAATGTGAAATATAAGAAAATAAAAAACCCAAATGAAAAAGGCAACCAAAGAAAAGACTGCAGGGCGGGGCAAAAATGCGGTCTGAAAAAGGACTGTTGGGTCTCTGAAATGTGATCATGGGAGGTTACACAAGAATATGTAACCCACCGCACTGCAGCCAACAGTAATTTAGTGCAGTATAGCACAGTGTAGAACCGTACTGCAACTAATTCTCCCTGCACATACCAAAGCCCCTATTATTGATCATTGTAACCCTGCTGACAACAGTTGGAAGTTTAAGCAATGAATTATGGTTACAAAAATATTAGGTCTGGGAAATTTCCACATTTTTTGGGCAGGATTTTTAATTTTGAACATGCTGGATCTGTGCAAACCCATGGTACAGTGAACTTGAACCTCATCCCTAAGAGCTTCTTTTAGCTAAGTGAAAAATTTGCTCCCTTAGTAAGTCAACCTAACAAATCCGTTGATCTCCTCAGTCTTGGATCAATCTTTAAGAGATTAGAGATTAATGAAGGCAAGAGACTGATTGATGTTGGAGGTTTGATACAGTTACTATATTTAACTTTCCAGCAGATTGTTGGATCGATTTGACTGCATCTGCCCTCTCAGATATAAGGTAAAAATACAACTCTGATTTCATCCCCAGGTTTAAGAAATGCCTGTGAAGCTTTTCAGTCATTCAGATCATTGGATAACTGGTGGTAGTATGTATAATACAATAGCACTAGCTTATTATTCAAGAATAACCAGCAATTCCAGTTGGGAGTGTTTTCTTATCACTAGATACTGGAAAAAAAACACACGAAATTGAATGTTCGGGGACAAAAGCAAACAAAAAAAATCTAAAAGAAAATTGCACCAAGCTTCAACGGATTCTCAGCTCCAAAGCAGATGTAAAACCAATCACTAACATTTCAGATAAGCTTCAACACTTTAAAGGAGAATTATGAGGTGAATGATTTTCACTCAGCCTCGTAATCTGAGCTGACCTGTGTCAATTAAACTGTCACAGGTGGGCTCAGTAGATGGGGAAGTAAGCGAACAGATACCAGAGCTCGCTCACTTCTCAATCGATCCCTGCAGAGAGCCGTGACTGTCACTCACGGTTCCCTGCAGGGATTCCCCCCCTCCCCTGTCCAATCCTCCAGCGCTGACTGGTGGAATGCATGGGGGGGGGGGCGGGTACAGCTGGCTCTGCCTCTAGATAGGCAGAGCCAGCTGTCACTCACGCAGCTGGGTGGATCCAGATATAATTGTCGAGATCAGCTGCGGCCTCTCAGTATTGGGTGACGGGAGGACGCTAGTTTGTGTTCTCCCGTTACCCTTAGGAGAACTATGGGGAAAAGCCCTAACCCCATAGTTCTCCTTTAATGGTTAAAATAATTTTAAAATTTCTTTGCAATCTTTTTAAATCTGATACTTCATTAAAATATATCCTGGTGAAGGTCTTCTTTTCCAGGCACTTTCCTAATGTAGGGTAGCAATGCTCTGTCCCTGTTTCCTAACTTTGCTACTACATTATCACCCTGTCCCATGCAGCCCTGGTGGAGACCACAAGTGCCTGTGACAAGGCACTTCAGAGAGCTGGTCCATGGTAATGATGTGCAGCATAACTGGAGTGAGTGCAGGCAGACAGTAAGTGGCTAAAGAGGCCGGAGAAGATTTGTAGCACTGAGATTTGACAAATTATAAAAAAGGTGAAAACAGAATTTAATGGGGAAAAAATGACATACAGTGCTCTAGCAAAATAAATGTCCTTCAGTCAGGGTTTAGATCTACCCTAAAATAATGTTAAACTCTTACACTTTTCTTCAATAATGAATCCAGATCAAACAAATACACATTGCCCAGCAAAGTTTTTTTTTACATTTTTGCCCAAGCACTTAGAGTCATCATGTTTCAAAACAGCTCCAATTCTCTCAGCTCTGCTTCCCTGTACTAGGAGCCACTCTAAAATAGGACATCAGGGCCATACTCAGGGGATCAGCTGATTCTGCAGGAAACTAAACCTTTCAAACATCAGGAGCAGCATCTATTGTAAGGGACTTTATCAGCATTTGAAATAGCCTAAAAACCAATTGACTTTAATATCACAATTGAAGAATTACCAGGATAGTCCCATACACACTTAGGTTTTATGTGAGAGAAAAAAAAATAATGGTGATCTATCAGTTGATCGCATAAGGTCAACAATGTATAAAGGTAATTGAAGCATAAGACAATACATGTAAAAATTTGTGGAATGTGGGGACCCTCTCATGTTATTGTAGAGAGATTTGTAGCAGGAACCCACTTGATGTATAAAATAGGAAGTTTAATTTAAATGCATGTATCATAAGTGACCTGACTAGAACATATTCTTTATCTTGTTTCCCTTTCTACATAACAAGGGAAGCTATTTATATTTTAGGCTGATTTTTTTAAGAAAGTGGTTAATATAAGAAGATTGACATCCTACATCCTCCGATCTAGCTGTATCTTCGGTAGAACCGAAGGATCTAGCTGTAGCTTCGGTAGAACCGAAGGAGAGCTGTACGGGCTATTCACTATAGCCCGTACAGCTCCCGAACGTGGCCGAGCGGCTCAGTCGAGCCGAACGCATATGCGTTCG
>NW_017306529.1:1106291-1112335 GCF_000935625.1 Nanorana parkeri
CTCAGCCGATCCAGATGTTGGATCGGCTGAGTCGAACTCCTTCTGCACTTCGGGTCGGCCAAACATGCTGAGCATGTTCGGCCGACCCGAAGCCATGTGAAGCAAGCCCATGTACGGCTGATTTCAGCCTGAAGTGAATAGCCGAACAGTGTTCGACTCACTTCACTTGGGGTCGGTTGTTCACTCGGCTGCCCTCGGCAGCTTAGTGAATAAACCCGTAAGTTTTATATTTTTTTCTGTGTCCTCATGGAAGAGCTCTATGATCACTTCCTGTCCTGATAGGAAGTGAGGGCAAATCTCTCCAATAGGGACTTTGACAGCAATAAACACTCTAACCCTTTGCCACACTATCCAAAACAAAATAAACCATTTTGGCTGGAGTAGACCCCTTTCACACTGGCACTGTCCATTCCAATCACCATGGGATCACGCATGAATCCCCTGCTGATTGAAGCAGAACAGAACAGCTTATACTCTTGTGACATCTGTGTCAGCTCAGTTTTTTCCTTGTGAAAGAGGAAAAAACTGATCTGTACAGACCCATGTTAGGCTATGGGGAACCGGATGTGAGCAGACATGTGTCCGTTTACATCTGATTACCTTTGATCCATCGCAATCAGGTTCGCCAAAACAGAACTAAAATGGAGCTCTGTTCCAGTTTTTTTTTCGATACCTAGATGGAGTTTGGGCTAATCTGATGTAAAAGGATGCATGACCGTTTACATCTGGCTGCCCATAGACTTACATTGGGCTTTGGATCAGATTAGCTTAAAAAACTGACAGGCAAATCTGTACCGACTGCCATGTGAAAAGGGACCTTAGACTTTTAGTAATTAAAAAGATGGCTTAAAGCATTTTAGATTTCCATTATCAAGATTTACCTAGAAACTAACATGTCTAGATAAGCCACAAGCATATATTTAGCTAGATGTTGGTGCAAATGTATACTAATGTAATGTAGTATTCAGACAACCCCTAAAGCTAATTTGCTTTTACCAGACAGTTATGTTAACTATTTCCTTGGAGACACCACAGATGGCCACGTTAGGCCAAGAAAAGTGTTCATTTTCTCTTTGGCTTTGGTGATGCGAATGCAACTGGAATTTTAAATACTGTGGCACAGGAAAGTGATGTTCAGCCATCCATACAGCTTATTAGAATTCCTCTTTAACAGCTGGATTGAACTGAAGATCTGAGAGCTCATTCACAATTCAATATTTGAACAATTTTAATAATAAAACCCAAGGAATAGCAATTTGGTAACTGAAATCGTTTTTTATTGAAGGGTCTGTCAGTTTTAAAGGCTTTCATTTACATTCCCTGTGTTGGGATGATTCTAATGAAACATGTGATTGAGGTGTTGAATTTGACTTACCAAGGGTTATGGTTACAGAAAATAAATCACCCCTAACTGGAGAACCCAACATATGGAATCCATGTGTAAAAAGTCCAATGAGTGAACCAGCACAGCCAGGGGTGTATCTACTGCAAGGCAATCTAGGCATTTGCCTAGGGCGGCAGTTTCCAGGGGGGCGCCAAAAAATGCTGCCGCCAAACCAGTTAGATAAGAGAAAAAAAAATGATATTATAAATTATTCATAAATTACTGCCAGTACTCCTGGACCTGGTGCATCTTTGACTGGGGGACCAAATTGTCCACCTATGCCGCCTACTCCAACATATATGCCGGCTGCAACTCCTTCCTCTTCCTGGTCAACACGCTTTGCAATGTATTAGCGTGTGTGACTTTCATCCGGATGCACTGGCAGTTCATGCGCCGGACCTCCCTGGGAAACCGGCACCCAAATCTCTGACTTCAGGTAGCGGAGAAGCTTTCGCATGACACCAGGGCTGAGATCCAAACGGTTATCATGCTCATCGGCACCTCTGTGGTGGTGAGTCCGGGGAAGTGCAGCCTATAAGCTCCGTGCAGGGTTATGTCTGTAGAGCGGGGCAAGCTACAGAGCCCAGCAGCCGAGGCAGAAGATTGGTAAATGCAGAATTAGACCCCATTCACACGTAGCGACATACCTTTTGCAGCGGATCCGCACGGCCGGGATAGCGCGACTTTCGGGGCGACGTTCCAGCGACGATCCAGCTAAGGTAGCGCGACCTTCTCCGTCGGGCTCCATAGAAAAAAGGCAAAATCGCGCAAAATCCACCGAAAAAAGGGTCCGGTAGAAGCGACTTGCGACCGCGATGAGCGACGAGCGACGCGCGACATGGAGTTAAGACAGCTCCATTGAATAGCATTGGCCGGCGACTTCTCGCGATATCGCGAGGCAAAAATGCACGATATCGCGATAATTCGCTACATGTGAACGGGGCCTTAGAGGGCCCAGCATATGAAGGCAGAAGATCGGTGTTGGAGCTGCAGAACTAGAGACTAGCACGGCAGGGCAGGGCAGGGCAGGGCAGGAGAGAATGGGTGGCTATTGCAAAGGTAGAACTAGAGCGTCATGCTACGTTGATAGTGCAACCTGTCAGAATCTAGATACACCGTGCACGCTGTATCCCGCGACTGACAGGTTTTGCAAAATGTCTTATACAAGGACTAATTTAGATTAGGGATGGGGGGGTGCTCAGGCTTAGTCTTGCCTAGGGCAGCACAAAACCAAAATACACCACTGAGCACAGCAGTGAGAGTCCAAAGCTTTTTAATAAAGGTGTTCATTTAGAAGGCAATATAAAATAGACAACACATTTTGGAGTACAAAAAAAAACTCCTTCTTCTGGGCTTAAAGTGTTATGAAACATATACTAATGTCCTCCGGTGACCCAAAACTCAGCATATAGCGGGCTATTACGCGCCATATGCTGACACCACAGAGCTGTGCTGCAGCCGGGAAGAATCTGAATAATATTGTCGGGATCCACAACGCTACCTGATTGACAGCTGGTTCTGCCTCTCTAGAGGCTCCCTAGAAGCAGAGCCAGCTGTGCCCAACCCCTACCCTGTCCGTTCCTCCAGTCATCGAGAGGATGGGGAAAGAGTACAGGAAAGCAGAAAAGACTGAGCACAGACTGATACAGCAGTACTTATTTTAAAAAAGACTGATGCAGCGGTACTCATGGTGTCAAAGAAAGAATATAATGCAGCACAGTGGTGTAGTGTTGAGTGCCTCTACCTTGCAGCACTGGGGGTCGCTGGTTCAAAGCTCAGCCAGGTCACTATCTGCAAGGAATTTGCATGCTCTCCCTGTGCTTGTGTGGGTTTCCTCTGGGTACTCTGGTTTCCTCCCACACTCCAAAGACATGCTGGTAGGCTAATTGGTCCTTGTATGTATGCATTTGAGATAGGGACCTTAGATTGTAAGTTCCTTGGGCAGGGACTGATGTGAATGTGCAACTATGTAAAGCGCAGCATAAATTGTCGGTGATATATAAATTCCTGTAATACATGAACAAATATTACCCTGATCTAGAAAAAATAATTAAATTATAGTTTAATACCACTTTAAGATAATTTATGAAATCAGGAGAACTCAAAATGGCACAACTACTACCATTCATTTAAAAAAAAATAAAACAGCTTAAAGTTTAATTACTCCTGGACATTTTCTATGTGTCATATTCTGAAATAATTATTGGTGATTACTGTGCCATCTTGACTCCTAAATACATAAAATAATTGGGCCCTGAAGAAGGACAAGTTTTTTTGTATCCCCAAAATGCGTTGGTCGTTTTATATTGTCTGTCACGTACCTTAGGAGAGTCTGAGATGTTGAGGGCGGCCTCTCTCACTTCTCTGGTCCTGGGGCATCTGGATGGGTACCAGGGGCCCCGGGGCACAGAGGGGCAGGAGTGCCAGTAGTAGCTGCAACTGATGAGCAGGAGTAACAGAGAAAGTTGTAAGTCCAGCAGGCAAGGATTGCAGAGTAGTCAGGACAGGCCGAGGTCATCAACGTGCAGGCAACGCAGTACAGGGGGTAAGCAGGAGAATCGTCAAGAACAAGCCAAGGGTCAATCACTGGACAGAAGCAGAAGAGTCAAGCCAAGCCGGGTTAGAAACAGAAGCAATTCAGGAACAGGATACAGGGACACAGGGAAGCTGACAATCTGACAGCAAAGGAGGTTTCTTAGCCACAGCCTTATATAGCCCAGAGGGCGCCAAAAACTCAAGCACGTTTATGCAGAGACGCTGCACGTGATACAACTCTAGTAGCTGCACTATGCGCATGAAACTGCCATGAAAGAATTCTGGCTCCAACTCTGGCTCTGGCTTCCTGACATTGTCTTATTGTGATTAAACACCTCTATTAAAAGACTTTGGACTCACACGTCTTAGTGCTGGCACTCTCACTGGACTTTTTACACAAGGATAATTCTAATTTCTGGCTAAGGCTGGCCATATACTGCTCTATTTTTTTTTGTTCAATCGTGGGCTGAACACAAAAAAGATAGAGAAGATTCCTCCATGTGCCGATCGCGGAATCCCACTGTCTGCAATGTATTCTGACAGCGGCCGACTGGTGGTGTCAGAATGTCCGACCAGAGCCAGAAGCTCATTGGCTGCTGGCTCGGGCCATGCAAAGATTCTCCAGCCATCTCCTTTGATCAGCTGATCGAGGGATGTCACCCCGCTCGTGCCCGCCGCCAGGAAATCAGCCTGGAATGTAAACAGCCAGCGATTGGGGACAGATAGAGATTTCTTTTGGTGGTATTTAATCACCACTACGGGTTTTTTTTTTTTACTATATAGTGAAAAAAGTACCGAAAATTTTGAAAAAAAACCTGTTCTCCCGTTAGGTTATAAAACATTTATTATTACCCAATTTTTTGGTAAAATATAACAGACGGGGTCACGCCGGGCAAAAATATACACCAAACATGTCAAGCTCTCATCAGCTTAGTGTTATCAGTGATTGATGGCCCTATAATTATTGCTCTCACTGCGACGTTCGCTGCGATATGTAACATGTGCGGTGTAATGGGCGCAGTTGTCGTTTTCGCATGTATATTCACCCGATGCATGTTTGCATGCGTGTATGTAGGGGTGGGGACTTTTAAAAAAAAAATTGTTTTTTTTAATTCTTTTCCATGTGTGACTTAAAATTTTTTTTGCAACTTTTGTTTTTTTTAATTTTTTTTCTTATTTTTTTTTCACTTAACATTATTGTTAAGAAACCCCCTATGTGACAGCAAAAAGATGTGACAGGTCCTCTTTATGGAGACATCTGGGGTCTCCAAGACCCCTAATGTCACCTAGGGACCCCCATAGAAGCTGATGAAGCAGAGATCTGCTTCATCAGCTTCTCTACAGCTTCTGAAGCTGGAGAGTGACACAAGAATGCGGAAGTGATGTAATATACATCACTTCCGCATTCTGACACCGGAGAGGGGACCGGAGGGAGATCGTGTACCGATCTCTCTCTGATCCCCTGTCACAGCGCCACCATGCTGGTCCCGGGCTCTCACCGGGCACAGCGGAGCTTGGGACCAGTAGAGGGGGGGCTGCAGATGGGGGGGGCACACGATCAGCACGTTATACAGTCGGCTGATCGCTTATATGTAAACAGGCATCGCTGCCTGTTTGTAAATGTTGGCAGTTTCCCGTTCGTGCACGCCACGCAACGCGCACAAGTGGGCGTGGCTGACAGGACGTTTAAATATGTCGACTCAGATCGAGGAAGATCCTGGCGGGCCATTTAACGACAACGGCCGGCCGGGAGGTGGTTAAATTTGTATGTTTAAAAAAGGCAGTTATTTCACTGTAGTTAATTGTTATCTGATTAAACTTTGGCTTTACACCAGATACTGCTGCCAAAGGAAATCTTAAAGTAGGACAGGGTTAAAACTGCTGTCAGCCAAAAGTGCCATTTTCGGATGATATGTTTCGGCGGCCGATATATCGGTGCATCCCTACTTTTCAACCACTTCTGCTACTCTTATCTGTCTGGAGCACAGCAGAATCATCCAAAAGACAACCAGCTACAACTCTCATACTCTTGCTGTAAACTGTCCTGGATGCATTTGTAGGCAGTTGGTGTCTGATGTGGAGTGGTCATGCCAATACAGCTATGGCAGCTTCTCTCAGCTCCTTC
>NW_017306529.1:1112445-1129195 GCF_000935625.1 Nanorana parkeri
CCTCATACTACCTGGGATTAACTTCCCCATTATTGTTTATTATAGCACATACCTCATTAGCTGACCAGTTGGATAGCTTCACTCTATTACCAGGCATTAGGTGTATGGAATATGCGCGTTTGTCGCACGTTTCATGCCACCCGTTTTTACCACGGTTCGCGGTAAAAAAAACACGCGACACACACACGTTTCCGAGGGCTATCTGGCTGTATCACAATAGATACGCGCGGCAAATACGCCCCAAAGAAGCTCCTGTACTTCTTTGGGCATAGGGCGTTTTGAACCCCTTTCCTACGCGCTGTAAAATGCCCAGGTGGGAACCATGCCCACAGGCAATCGTTGGTTTTCACATGTTGAGCGTTTTACAGCGCGTATTAACGCGCTGTAAAACGCCCAGGTGTGAACCAGGCCTTAGCCTGCTTCCGAGCTGGAATGTGGACTTTGTGCCTTACATGCAATTCTCCAGTCTACTGTTTAGACTAGCAGGGTTATTCACAAAAGGGTGAAGAGTTTGGAGAAGGCAGGAGAAGTGAACATTCTAGGACAAAATAGCTGATTTGGAAAAATTCTCCAATTCAGCTCACTTTCCAGTTCTGCTATGTTGTCCTAGATTGTTCACTTCTCCTGCCTTCTCCAAACTCTGGGTTGGATTTACTGTAATAAAAGAAAAAAGGCTGCTCAGCTTGCAAAGTAATTTGCACTTTGCAAGCAAAATTTCCTTTTAGCTTAGTTAAGGAGTCAAAACTCTGCTGACTTCCATCATCTAATCATGTACAAGAAAACACATTTACTAAGCTCAAGGCCCCTTGCAAAGTAAACAGCAGATTTGCCTTTAGTAAATCAACCCCTCAGAGACACTCAGAGATACTGTATGTGCTTCGGTATGCTACAGCTCTGAATAGCCAATCACATTCCTGGGTTGGTGCACATGATTGAATGTTGCACTCAATCAATGTTATACTGGACATTAGAGCCCAAAGTGGCATTGTTTTCTTAGCATTTTGTAAGCTACAAAATCACACATTTGAAACTTTGTATATTGGTAAAAACCTAAAGCAAGGAAAACTGAAACAAAAAAGAGCTGAGCTGTTTTCTACATAAGCCATTTATATTTCCTGAACCTTTGAAGGGTGAAACCTGAATGGGTACAATGAACCACAGATGCATGTTTATTTCTGCTTTCTTTGTGCTGTCATACAACAGCCTATGTGCTGTGATTTTATATAACTGCTACAGAATGTCATTGGATGTAATCACAGGCATCAAAGGAACTGTAGTTTGATCACAAAAGAGAGGAGCCTATTCATAAAAATCAGAGAACAGAAATGAGAGCAAATGTGGGTTTGCTGCCCATGGGGATCAATAAGATGTTTTCCCTCTTGACAAAGGAAACAAGGAATCTGACTGGTCACCATTGGAGACTACTTTTTTGCCTCTTTTTTTCTGTTATCTGGTTATTACAAATAGTCTCTGCTATTTAGTGGTCAGACAATATTCCTCTGATGCCCAGCAAATAAAGATTTAAAGTGCAAGCGTGGGCAAACTGTTTAACTCGTTTTCTAATTCAGTCACCCCTGATGAGCACATTTACTTTTCATCACTACTAGGGATGCATTGATACCGTTTTTTCAGTACCGAGCACGAGGACTGATATTTTTTTTCCCGGTACTCGCCGATACCGGATACCGGAAGTCCCATTAAGGAAGCCAGGCAGCGTGTAATGACTCGCCACCTGGCTTCCTGATTAGCCAGTAAGCCTGGCGGCGTGTGAAGACTTGCCACCTGGCTTCCCGATTAGCAGGGAAGCCGTCTCCATGCTCTCTTGTCACCAAGTGAAGAGGGAGCATGGAGCCAGCTTTCTGGCCAATCAGGAAGCCGGCTTCCTGATACCGGAGGTTCGGCTATTGGGCTAGGCATCGGAGCTTTTGGGCGAGTATGAGTATACTAGTATCAGTGCATCCCTAATCATTACAGTCAGAGTAATACAATTTGATCAAGATAGTGACTGGATAATGAAGGAATAGCACCTCACTGGTGCTCTCTCCTCGATTCAGCAAGCTCCATTTGATAGAATCACATCACTCAGAATGGTAGTAAAGTCTGACTGGCTTAAAAAATTGCCCTCTGTTCCTGTCCCAAACTGAATGCTGATGCCTCTGCAGGGGATTACAAGAGGCTAGTGAAATGACTGATTAACATACTATATACAGTAAAATGCATGTAGGTCATTTGATGGCTTGTTATATTTTTTGGGGACACCAGCAGGGAGATTGTTCAAATGGCTATTTACTTAATTTAAGTGATATTAAAGCATAAAGGTTTTATTGCTATTTGAAAAGCTGATTAAATAACTTACAATTTATGCTGCTCCTTGATATTTAAATGTTTTAGCTCCATGCAGTATCAGATGCTCCCCTGGGCACTGGCCCTGATATTCTGTTTTAGGGTGGATCCTTTCCTTTTAGGAATCTATGGAGCCACTATCATGTGCAGTGGCGTAACAACCACCATAGCGACCCACACAGTCGCTTTGGGGCCCTGGGAGGGCCTGGCAGGAGGCCGGGGCTCAGAAGCCAAGGAGGAGGAGGCTGGGGGCCCGGTGGCAGGAGCTGCGAAGGAGAAGCCGGGGCCCGGTGGCAGTGGTGGTGGAGGCTGTGGCCTGGCAGCAGCAGCAGTGAAGGAGGCTGGGCCCAGCGGCGGTGAAGGAGGCCGGGTCTGACAGTGGTGGAGGAGCAAGAGTTCAGGGCCTTGCAGCGGTGGAGGAGCAGGAAGCTGGACGGCAGAGATGGATGAGGATGGGAGGTGTAGGAGGCCAAGGGGGTGGGGCCAGCAGCGGGCAGGTGACAGGTAAGAGGAGTGCAGTGTGCAGGGAAAGGGACCCCGAACAACCCACCTGAGACCCTTCAGAGCCCGCCATAGAGGGTTTCAGGTGAGCTATGTAGGGTCTCTGATATTTGCGGGGTCTCATGCTGGCTCTGTGGGGTCTCAGGTGGGCTCTGTGGGGTCTCAGGAGGGCTCTGCAGGGTCTCAGGTGAGCTGTGCTGTGGCATCCTGGGGCACTCAGTGGTATAATCTAACTTTGTCAGGTGTATCTTCAAATTTTTGCCAGGGTGCGAGGGCACGCTGATGTGAAGGGGGAGACTCCACGTAATTTTTTTGTTTTTGCCCTTTTCCCCTTAAAATCCATTCCAGACCCTTGTCTAGGATAAGGGTTTGATATTGATTTTGGAGGGGACACACACACACACACATTGTTTTTTACATTTTGCATACTTTTAAAGGGCACCATGCCTAGGTTGGTTGTTGGTTGAGAAATGCTGTCATAGACAAAGCTTCAATGCAAAAAGAAACAGGGTGTCATATTATTGTATATCATTTTTAAAAAGTAAGTTAACTTTTTAAAGAAAAAAGTTACATTTGACAACCATGACTTTTTGCCTTAAAGAGCAGTGCTCTAGTTTACTGAGTTATAACAGTGTGGTTTGGTTCAGGACTTATCAGCTTTGTACCCGCCCCTAGTAGTGGCCCTTATTCAACTAACTGAAGTTCATAGCACCAGCAACAGTTTTATACAGTCCACTGATTTTTGTAGGTCATTGTCAGTCATCACTGTACATAGGAGAGTTTAAACTTTATTTTTAGATGGTTATATTGGAATTGTTCTATACTTTCAGTCTTCAGAAGATACCTGGGACATCCTTAGCACAGACCCGCAACCAATGACCCTTGACCTGTACCTGACCTTCTTATCCACAGCCCTGTCCTGAAATAAGCAATTTTTTTTTCCTTTGGCATTTTTGTAAGCATGACTGATTCACAGGTCTAAAATATTCAGTTGTGGCTGTTTCATGTTTGGACATTTAAGTTGTCTTGCCTGATTTATTACTGTAAAAATAGTTGTCAAAGGCTTTACCATCATCATTCATCATCTTCACCTTTACTAACATTCATTAGTTATCATTCATCATATTGCATTGACCATAATAATGGTATTATTTTTGTTATTATTGGTTTACACAATTATTTAGTTCAATATAAATACATATATTGAGTCACTCTGAGGATGATTTACGAAACGATTTGCGAATACTCACATAATAAAATGTGTGTAATGCTATTGGTAACCTCCCAGACATAGGGGTCTATTCACTAAGCTGCCATAGGCAGCCGAGTGAAAGACCGACCTGAAGTGAGCCGAACGCTGTTTTGGCCATTCACTTCAGGCTGGTACGGCTGATTTCAGCTGCATATGGGCTGAAATCAGCTGTACATCGGGTGGCTTCGGGTTGGCTGAACATGCTCAGCATGTTCGGCCAACCCGAAGTGCAGAAGGAGTTCGACTCAGCCGATCCAACATCTGGATCGGCTGAACCGAACTTCCGGCAGGCTACTCGTTGCTGTTCGGTCTATTCTTATAGATGTCGAACAGCAGTGAGTGAATAGCCGAATGCCGCTGAGCGGCATTCGGCTCGGCTGTTCTGCTCGGTCCCTCAGAGGGACCGAGCAGAACAGAAAAATAGTTAAAAAAGCACAAAAAAATAAATAGAAAACGATTGTGCGGAGCTAGCAACGACTGAGCCGCTCGGCCATGTTCGGGAGCTGTACGGGCTATGGTGAATAGTCCGTACAGCAGCCCTTTGGTTCTACTGAACCGAAGGGGTCCTGGGGCCGAAGCTAGCCGAAGGATCGGCCGAAGCTACGGCTAGATCCTTCGGCTGCTTCGTGAATAAACCCCATAGTCTAATCAAATATGGCTTCTCTGTTGCTCAATAGTGACATTACAAATGCCCCAGACCCACTTACTGTGTCACAGGCACATTCCTCTCAGGATGAAGTTCTTGTCATAGGATGTTGAAAAGGATGGGCACCGGACGCAGAATACCTGTAAATTCACATTAAACACAGTCCTTAGGTCTTCTGCATGTCTTTTAACTTTCTTGAGCTTTCTCTCACAGGGCTTTACTGGCTGAACACTTAAACATTAAAGGTGGATCTTTGACAAATTGAAGTTTCTGTGTATGCTCAGTCTTAGAGATCAAGGCAGGACAGCAATGGAAAGATTCCTGTATTGGTTCCCAACTCAGTGTCTCTCACAACCTCCATGTGTGCAACAACTGCAGCTCTGCTTCCACAAGGCCTCATAGCACTCTTTTACAGCCAGCAACTTCAGACAGGCCTCCCAGGAAGATCCTTGCACCCTCCCACATCCCTAGACCCTAATGCCTAAAGACAAGACGGATGGTCACAGAGGCATCCTCTCTGAGTGAAACCCTGGGAGGATGACCCATGTGCCAGGACATACCTCAGATGTTTAAAAGAGAACTAAAGCCACATTTTTTTTGGCTTTAGTTCTCTTTTTGGTCACAGGAGGACATTCATTAATGTCCTCCTGTGACCCAAACTTGGAAAATAGCAGGCTACTGCCCGCTATAGACTGACAGCACAGAGCCATGCTACAGCAGGGAAGGATCCCAACAATATTGCCGGGATCTGCCCTGTCGCCTGATTAGCAGCTAGCACTGCCTCTCTATAGCCAAAGCTACCTGTGGCTGCCCCTCCCCTGTCTCTCCTTCCAATGAGAGCTGGAGGAACAGAGATTGGAGTGTGAGTCCCTGCGGGGAGTGGTGACTGACAGTTACTGCTCTGTGCAAGGAGAAATTTTAAGCTGAGCGATCAGCGGTTTGTAGAAGTAGAATAAAAAAGATGAGATGAGGTGGTACAAGAGTGATGTATGAATTTCAAGTTCATTTGAGCTGTCAGGTGGCCTAACTGACCACATGAACAGATGTGACTGTAAGGTGATGTTTTAATTATAAAAAAGGGTCAAGTGAGAATAACAGATCATGATGTCAGTAATGAGTCTTATTTGAAATGACAAAGTGGGTTGAACTTGGCAGTTGGCAATTAACTTGTCAGCATTAGTCATATATCAGTTATTCTGTATTCTAAAAGGGACAATGTATATGTGACCCATTAATTATATAAAAAGACAAATGTCCTGACAGCTTTCTTTATTATAATATGACAGATTGCTGATAACAAATCCTCCTAGCTCACATTTGATGCAAGCAAGCCATGGGGAGTTATTTAACAAAGACTTCACTAGGCAATGCTTTAGCATAATATAGCATGACTTATGGAGAAAGATAATCCCTTTGAAAATAATGGGATTTCACAAATGTGTTGTATATCTTTATCTCAGTTGTAGCTTGTAGCTGGAAGCCATTTAATGAATTATACCAATGTTCATAGTGGGTCATTTAAAGTTCCCTAGCGGCAAGACTGGCAAGCTAGCTGCATTTAGAATTAACAAAAGAAAAATGTCAGTAACCCATATTTCCATGATAAATGGGCTGGAATTCTCTGCATGACTTTTAAATCTTAAGGGTATGTTATCCTTTTTAATACATCCAGCAAATAAAACACATAGATAACAGTCCCTGAGTGACGCAGAACAGCCTCTAAGGGTTAAAAATAGGTATGGAATCGTTTCATGCTAATGTGTCTTCTCAGAGACTTTACTGAAATAGCCAATGGAAGCAGTTGTCTAAGACTCACTATCAAGTTATTATGGATGGACGTTCAGCCTGTGTCACATTGGCTTGTGATTTTATGGAATTACCTACAAATTATTATACACAGCATTAGCATTTATTTATATAATTTGAATGTACTTTTATTCAAGACAATGATAATGCAATCTCAATAATAATAATAATAATAATAATAATCTAAAAGTTAAAAAAAGGAAAGTCTGCTCACTCGTACACATGATATGTTATGTTCACCTGATCCTTAAGACAAAAAGGCAAGAATTAAATAACATCAATACACCTCGTTAAATAAAGCAAGCAGACCTAGTCCAGAAGTTTAGCTATTGTTAGGAAGTAGATGATGCAACTAAATGCAATAATTGTTGGTTCCAGACGCGGTGGCCATCTCAGAAACTAGTGATGTGACCTGGATTTATATGGAGTACAGATCCTAAAGTTTCAGACCAAATACCTTGTTTATTAGAAAGGTCAGAGGAGATGGGGAAAATAAAGCTGAACTCCAGGCCAACAGCCAAATGCACACCTGCAATGAGGTTCAGTGCAGCATATTTGCATTTTATCACAGCACACTACCAACTGCATTATAGTGTGAATGGGACACATAGAAAACAATTGATCCTGCATTAATCCAGTGCAGAACAGTGACGGTTAGCGCACATGTGTGAACGGACCCTTACGGTTCTAGTCTCTCTCTCTCAGCCTGTGACTGGACAGTTGCTATGCTGCTGGTATGCTTTTTGTAGGCTTCATTCATTCAGGAGCTGCTATTAATGGTATCTGGTTCCTAGTGATTTCACCAGGAGAGCTTCTGAGGTGGGATAGGAAACCTTGAGCACATGAGGAAGGTATTTAGAGTAAGTTTTTTTGGGGTATACCTTGTTTGGCCAAGTTCTTTTACTGGGAATTAAAACTAAATAGAATGAATAAACTTTCTTGCATTGCTATCCCACCTCCTATGTCCTCCTTTAATGCAAATCCTTCATGAGCTTAAAATGTATTTCCACTTTGCATCAAATTAGGGATAACACCTATTTTACATTTGTTATATGTTCTCATTCACTTCACATTACATAAATAAAAATTGCTGCTCACATATTACATGCTCAGTTCTGAAAGAAAAGTTGCTGTTTGTACTGAGATTTGCTGTGGAATGTTGAGGTTGAGGTTAATGTTAACATAATTAACCCTGTCTGAGCTGTGTTGGTAGATCTCATTATCAGTTGAAAACTAGATTTAAATATTGCCTGTCCTAACAAAGGATTTAAGCTCCCCACCCCATAGTCCTTCAAAATGAATATCTGCTTTTGGGGGAAGACACATTTGTCAGGGGGCAGTGTCACTTTTGCAATGTGTATTTTTAAACAAAGTGTTTATTTTAACATAAGGGTCAGGACACTTAGAGAAGGCACTTGGAGAAGGTGGAAAGAAGAAAATATACACTGAACAGCCATAACATTATGACCATCTGCCAAAACAGCCCTGACCCATCGAGGCATGGACTAGACCTCTGACGTTATGCTGTGGTATCCGTCACCAAGCTGTCAGTAGCAGATCCTTTAAGTCCTGTTAGGTGCGAGGTGGGGCCTCCATGGATCAGACTTGTTTTTCCAGCACATCCCACAGATGCTTGATTAGATTGAGATCGGGAGAATTTGGAGGCCAAGTTAACACCTCAAACTTGTTGTTGTCCTCAAACCATTCTTAAATTATTTGCAGTGTGGCAGGGCACGTTATCCTGCTGAAAGACGCCACTGCCATTAGGGAATACTGTGTCCATGAAGGGGTGTACGTGTTCAGCAACCATGTTTAGGTAGGTGGTAACATCCACATAAATAGCAGGACCCAAGGTTTACCAGAACAATATTGCCCAAAGCATCCTGGATCCACTGGCTTGCATTCTTTCCATAGTGCACACAGTGACACACATGCACCTGGCCCTCCACATGATATAAAAGAAATGTGATTCATTAGACCAGGCCACTTTCTTCCATTGCTCTGTGGTCTAGTTCCGATGCTCATGTGCCCATTGTAGGTGCTGTTGGCTTTGGACAAGGGTCAGTATGGGCACCCTGACCGGTCTGCGGCTACACAGCCCCACACACAACAGACTGCGATGCACTGTGTGTTCAGACACCTTTCCATCAGAACCAGCATTAACCTTTTCAGCAATTTGAGCAATAGTAGCTCTTCTAATGGATTTGACTAGGCCATCCATGTTGCTGGTTCACCGGTTTTCATTCCTTGGACCTCTTTTGGTAAGTCCTGACCACTGTAGACTGGGAACATCCCACAAGTGCTGCAGCTTGGGAGTTGATCTGACCCAGTCATCTAGCCATCATAATTTGTCCCTTGTCAAAGTCACTCAAATACTTATGCTTGGCCATTTTTTCTGGTTCCACCACATTAACTTCAGAGGGAAAATGTTCACTGTCTGCCAAATATATTCCACCCACTTCCATGTGCCATTGTAACGAGATAATCAATGTTATTCACTTCACCTCTCAGTGGTCATAATGTTATGGCTGATCGGTGGAATACCAGAAGTGCTCCTGAAGGACTGCAGAAGAACCTGTTTTTTCCATCCAGCTCTTTCTGTTCCAAATCTAATTACTACTCTACATCCCCTAATATGCTTTCTCTACCTTTACTTTTCACTATGGTGTCTTCTTTTCTTTACCCCTCTTCTCCACCCCAAATATTATATATTTCACCCTCTCTCCTTCCCTCTCCCTATCATTGCACACTCCATCTTTTGCTCATTCTGAACCCACATGCTAGGATTACCTCCAGGATATTGTGGCATGTGCATTTATATAAAACTCGCCCCATTCTCACTTTCCTCACCCTCCTGCTTCTTCTGACTTCTGGGAATATTTCAGCTCTAAACTCCTAGAATGCCTAATCTACAACTACCTGATAACAACCTCCTCGATCCTTTACAGTCTGGATTTTGCCCCCAACATTCCAATGAAACTGCCTTGCTAAAACTCACTAATGACTGCTAAAAATAATGGCCACAAGTCCTTACTCTGCTGCTGCTTCTGACACAGAAAAATCAATTCGCTTGTCCTCTAACACTCTACTCTCTCTTGGTTCTCCTCCTACCTATCTAAGCGTTCCCTTAGTGTCACCTACAAATCTACCTCCTTCTCTCCTCTTCCTCTTTCTGTAGAGGTACCCCAAGTCATTGTCCTAGAACCCCTTATTTTCTCTATCTACACCTCCTTGTTTGGTCATTTGATAACCTCACATGGCTTCAAATACAATGCCTGCATCCAATCAGATTGTTTAGGTATTTTCACAGCTAGAAGGGCCGACTAGTAAGTTACTAAAGCTTGGGCCAGTGGGAGATTCCTCCATCCACACAGTTTAGCGTAGATGGAGGAATCTGTTGCACTTTTTCCATCTGACTATATAAAATCTGCAGATAATCTGTAGGTGTATGGCCAGCTTAAGATGTGGAAATTCTGTGTGCTCTATGTCTTTTGTCTGTCTTCTGCTCCTAAAGAAAATGAACACAGAAAAGCAGATCTTTCAGCTGATGCGCTTTATCTTGCCTGGCTCAACAAACCTGCCCACCAGCAGCAGATATCATTCCTGAGTAAGGTACATATCTGAATCCAGCAGAGTTTTAATCCCTTTTCATCACTTATCCATTCAAGCAGAATGGAATAAATCTGTAAGTAAACCTGCAAACTCCTTAATTAAATATAATAGGTGATAACTAAGTGGCTTTTCTGTGACATTCCTGACATGTCGTACATATTTACAGATGCATATCATCTTGGTGAGCCCCCGCAGTTTTTGTGCAGCCTTATATTGTAGAAACGTGGTGTGTAGATTAGAATATTCTGCTCTGACTTCTAAACCTCACACAGTCATTTTTGGTCTGTTCAAAACACTGGAACAATATGCAGTGATCTGGAAGGAAATGCCTCGCACTGAACATCCAATGAGCCATACCATTCTGTATTTTATTATGTAAAATGAAAAAAAACAACTGCTTGGATTCTTTTTTTATTGCTTTAAGCGTGGCTTTACCCATTCTCTTTCATAAAGACTGCGACAACCAAAATTTCATTTGGCAAATTGAAAGATGTATGTTTCAGGGCGCCTCATTAAAATGATTGTCCTCTAGAACATTAGTGCTCAGGTCTGGCCCTCAGGGTCCCCAAACAGTACATGTTTTTCAGTTCTCTAGCCGGTGAGAAAGCATTGTTCACTTCTAACATAGGTAACTATAAGTGCAGCTGTGCTACTGTCTGCCAATGAGAGAAATATACAAAAATGCAATGCAGTAGGTTGAAAACACTTTGCTAATGATCATCTTTGTCTTTATACTTAGCTGACATTTACAGTTCACTGATCATGAAAAATACTTGGGTGCTGCCATAGCTGGCTTATGTCTGAGAATGCTAGTTGCCTGGCTGTGTCTTGCCTTTTATACTTCTAAGTAATTGTCCCTGAACAAGCATGCAGTCATCGAAAGTCATTGAACAATAAGAATTCCTTACCTGTATACTTGCACAGGGTTAGTTTCTCAGATAGCATGGAAGTATAACAGTACAGCTAGGCCATTGGCATTTTCAGAAAGAGAGCAATGGCAAGAAAGAACCTCCTCTGTTCAAGAGGGGTGTGTTGTGGTGCCATTCATTGTAAATAGCACCCATACTAATTGTACTGTAGAGCCCATCGTACCGCAGCATGCATTGTGCTACGCTGGATTGTTAAAAAGGGTCATGCATATTTTCTTCATCTATTGTTGTGTGTAACACATGTTATCGCATGCCATAACACACATCAACACGTGTGTATTAGTGTACCACAACAGAATGCTTAAAGAACTCTAGAATGGGGAGCCCCACTGCAAGGGTTAATAAAAACCTTTCCTGGAGTTTTTCTTTAAGTATGAATGGACAATCAAGCAAACTCTAAGTGCAGGAGATTTTTTGTTGCACAGTGAGGGCGCTAAGATTGCTAGTAATCGATCACTTAGGGGGTTATTCACAAAGCTGCCGGAGGCAGCCGAGTGAATAACCGAGCCGAAGTGAACAGAGCCGATTGTCGTTCGGCTATTCACTTCAGCTCAGTATGGCTGACTTCAGCCATACATTGGCTGCCTTCAGCTGCCTTCAGTCAGCCAAACATGCTCTGCATCTGGATCGGCTGAGCCGAAGCTTCAACAGTTCACTTGCTGCCGTTCGCCCCTATTCTCATAGGGGCCAAACGGCAGTGAGCTAATAGCTGAATGCTGCCGAGCGGCATTTGGCTCAGCTATTCTGCTTGCTACCTCTGAGATAGCAAGCAGAATAGAAACAAATATAAGTCATACCGGGCCCTTAAAGTGTGGTAGGAATTTTAAGGAGGAACCCCACCCCCAAAAATGGGGAAAAAAGTGGGGTCCCCCTAAAATTCCCAACCAGACCCTTGATTTAAAGTAACATTTAAAAAAAGAGGACAGACTTTTGAAAAATCCTTTATTTGAAAAAGTCCTTTAATAAAATAAAAAAAAAACCCAAAATAGATTGACAGACGTAATCCGGGTCAATCACAACGTCCCGCATTGTCCCCAATGACAACAACTTGAGGAAATAAAAAAAGAAATAATAAATACATTTTAAATAATTTTTTTTAAACGACGCCCGCCAACCCGATCACATGCGATGAGCTCCTGCCACAGAATAAAGAATCTGACAAATGCCAGCAAAATATAAACAATTGGTCAGCGCTAGCAATGACATCACCGCTAGCTCTGTCCAACTGTTTACTTTTGGCTGGCACCAGCCTGTGCAAAAATAAAAACAGCTGGGCGGAGCCAGCCCTGACGTTACGACTGGCTCTGCCCAGCTATTGTATTTTGCGGGGAGAACGGTCAGCTTCGGATGATCTTCTCCCCGCTTAGGCTGTTACTACGGTGCATATTCGCTCGGCTTGGCTGCCTTTGGCTGCTGTACGGGCTATTGTGAATAGCCCGTAGAGCAGCCCTTCGGTTCGACTGAACCGATGAGTTGCGAAGCCCAAATCAAGCCGAAGAATCAGCCAAAGCTACGGCTAGATAAAGCTGGCCATACACCTTACGATTATCATTCGATATCTTTCCTCCCGTCATCGAACCCTCGTTTGATTTCCACACGACTGCCCCATCATGCAAAGACCAATGTAGATTTCAATTATCGTTCGTTAGCAATACTAACTGGCCAAATTTCGTCGATTGACAGAACAGATTTTTCGTTTGCACATGTGCAGTATTCATGTTGCAATTTTTTTCCACATGAAAGCGCCACTAGTCCATCAATTTCTACACAATTTGGAAAACGATTTCTAGCCTGACCGATTGAGGGAATTTGCACAGTAGTGCAATAATTATGATCGTTCATTGCCCATCAACTGGCCGATTATGGTACCAAAACCCAATCGCATTCGATTTTGGAACGATAATCGCCAGGTGTATGGGCACCGAAAGTCAGAGATTTAATGGCTTGTTGACAATTACTGCATTGATTTTGGGGGGCTAAGATGACTGGCAATAAGTGATTTTTATCACCAACATATGTCTAGACTGAGTTCAATGACTATGCTCATGTGAGTGGAACCAGGAAGGCAGAGATTAGGACTTGCCCTTATTGAAATGGGTCTTGTCAGGCCCGGATTCCCCACAAGGCAAGCGAGGCCTGGCCTCGGGGCGGCAGGGCGCAGAGGGGCGGCAGCGGTGTCCTTGTGGGGAAGTTGCCCTCTCTACATTCAGTCCTGCTTGTACAAAGCAGGGTTGAATGTAGAGTGAGGCAGTCGATTTTTCGTTTACATGTGAAATTGGCGATGTCGCCGAGATCACATGTAAACAGTGTGGAGCCGGTCCGTCCGTCCTCCCCTTCCCCTTGCACTTCACTTAACTATCTCCTTTGGTTCCGTCCTCCGCCGCTGAGTCCCGAGTCTCTGACTGCAGTGAGTCAGAGACTCAACCGCTCCGTGTAGACTGTAGACAGTGAGAGGGGAGAGCTGTGCTCTTCCTCACCCTGGGTCTTGTTGGAAGGTCTGTACAAAACCAGTGGGAGGGAGGATCACATTTGAATGCCAGGCTCTATCAAAGTGTTTCTACAGTTCCACACTGACACAGTGAATCCTGGCATCCTGTCATTTCTAATTAAGAATTATTTCTGTTGATTGTGCCATCTCTTAATCCTGCAGCCCCTGAACCTGAAGAAGTGGAAGAATTTTTGAGCCCCCCAAAATGTGTTGGCTGTTTTTGTGGTATCATGTTATGAACTAATATGAAAAGAAGTTGGACTCTTGGACTTTTTCTTTGATGCTCTCTCATTAGACTTTGTACAAGTGATTCTATAGCACTGTTACACTGCAACGGGGGACTCAGTGGTTGATTTACTACTTTACAGGAGACATTTTCCCTAAGCTTAGTGAATGTGGGGAAATTTCACTTTGCAAAGAATACCTAATCCTGTGATTTAATTTTAAAACAAACAGTATATTTGCTTGCACATGACTGGATGGAAGTCAACAGAGCTTCACCTCATTCCCCAAACTAAATAAATGTCCCCTGCAAAGTCCAAATTCCCTTGCAAAGTGAACATCCTATTTGCCTTTAGTAAATCAATCCCTTGATTTCCTTATCAAATTTGTTACAAGGTACATTTGAAAAGCATTCAAGGTATGCATTGCAGTGATTTCAGCAATATTGCTTGGCTGAAGCTAGATACAGAGAGGGGCATTTATCATACAATTTAGTGACACAGTTGGACACACATCTACAGCAAATCTCTCTCATTCAACAAAGTATATGTGACAGTTTTGAGTATTTGGACACCTGCATCTGTAATTTTGGGCAGCCATCTGAGGCCGCTTTGCAAAGGTCTGTGAAAGGATTTTCAGTGTAGATAAGACAGATTTTCACAAATGGGAATGGTCAGAGGCACGTTCCTTATGATTACAGTGCTATTTAAGAGCAGTAGTGAGAGGAATCTATGAATCAAGCTACAACCTTACGGTGAATCCTTCTCACTGCTCTTGTTTCCCATTGACTTGCTGTACAATAGAATGAACAAATATTCCTTTGAATTGCTGGCTTCAGTAGCTGTTCAGGTATCTAATGGTAATAATGTCACATCAATTTGTAAATACATGAACCTTGAAAGATACAGTAGAAACACTTTAGCAAGCTAAAAATTACCTAACAAATATAACCAAGGAGATTTGTAGGTGCTCTAAATCTCTGCTCCAAAGTTACTGGTATGACATGACCTTTTAATTTCAAGGCCCATTTACACTATGTATTGCAGAAACTCAAGTGTGTTAATGAGTTAATTTGTGTGCGTTGGCTAGTGTCACATTAAAGGATATCTAAAACCATGAACAAAAGGAAGGTCGTCCTTTATTTAATTAGGATAACTTGTTCAGCTTAGATTTTAACACTTCCAGCCACCAAGTGAGCTGCTGCCCTTTGTATCTAAAAGATGATAGATTACAACTAGACTGAAGGATCTATTAGAAACTGAGTAGATATATAAAAGAAGTGACGAGTCTACCCAGTGGTCTTCTGGCACTCTAGACACCCAACATCCAGGTTGGGCCAGTGCAGACTTTAGAAATAACAGCTACTGTCTGCCAGCCCTAGGGTCACTACCTCTTGGTCAATGGAAAACTGAAATGGATTGGAGGGAGGTAGGTGTTGAACCGTGGATAAACCACATTTAATGAGCATGGTGAAGCATCTCTTCAAAATCATTTAAATTCATGACAGTGAAAAAACATAAAATAGCTGAATGTACCCGGTTCAAACAGTATTTAGCAAATTAACCTTTTGCAGAAATTACAGCCTGAGTGTGAGTAGAAAGATCTCTATCAGCTTTGCACATTTGTACGTGGGATTATGAATGAGCAGCATTTGCAAAGTCCATCCACAAATGCTCTTGTGTAGTTTTGGCTTTTTGCTTGGGGTCAGATAAATCTTCTGCCAAGGATCACTATTCTTGCAGACTGCATTAGGATTTCCCTGTATGTTGCTAGATTCAATCTGCCCTGTACCCTCACAAGCCTTCCAGGGCCTTTTGCAAAAAATCAAGCCAACATCATGATGTTGCTACCACCTGCTTCATGGTGGGGATGGTGAATTTAAAGTGAACATTTTAAACCATGTTTCATGTTACATCTATATTCAGGTAGCATGAAACATGGTCACATTGCAACTTCCCCTGAATCATGGGCTTCTTCTCCCCACAAGTTGCTGTTGATTTGACACTGCTTTCGCCTATGACTGACCATACACCTATAGATTTTCGATCGGAAATTTTCATTGCTGCCAAGAACCCTCGTTGAATTCTAGCTCAAATAGCCCATCAAGCACAAACAAATGTCGATTTCAATAATTGTTTGTTAGCAATACTAACTTACAGAATTTTGTTGATCGACAGAACAGATTCTCGTTTGCACATGTGGTGCAGTGTTCTTGCTGCCATTTTTTTCCGTATGAAAACGCCACTAATCCATCGAAAAAAATAAATCTTTTGATTCGAAAAAAGTTTTCCAGCCTCACCCTTTGAGAAAATACGAGCGGGATTACAGTAAAATTCGATTATCGTTAGAATTCGATTATCGTTAGAAAGACCATTCATGGAAGATTTTCAAACGAAAATCGAAGAGTGTGTGGGCACCTTAACAAAAATGTTGGATATATCAGAAATATTTGACATATTTTAGACAAAGCATTGGGTAGTATAACACTGGAAAGTAATATCCCATTGATGGAATAATAATTATAACATGTACATTTTAGTATCTTTTTGAATGGATATTCGTCCGAATTTTGTTAATTTCGGAGATTTGGATGCATCCGAATTTTCCGAATTCAAATATGTCAGAATGCGAACAAATCCGAATATTCCTTACAAAGAAAATTTGGATACCACCGAATTTTGTTCAAAACGTAAACTCGAACGTAACTGTTCTCTCTCAGATTTTTGGGGGCTTTTGGGGGTTGCATTACAGGCACGGTCATGTGACTTCCTGCTGTGGATCTTTCCGAAGTGAAAATTTGGAAGTATACGAAATCCGAATAATGAATTGAATTTGGGATCCAAAATCCGAAAAACAAAATAAATAAAAATCCGAATTGATCAGAAATGAAACAATTGTTTTGCAGGGTTACATGTTTAATAATATTTATATGTATTATATATATATATATA
>NW_017306529.1:1129436-1183690 GCF_000935625.1 Nanorana parkeri
AGATGTATCTAATAGTCTATTAAGAGATTTGTTTTTAACAAACAATACCCATACAACTGCAGATTTCATAAGGAAATATCATGGTTTTTTGGAGAAATCTATAAAGCATTTCCAGCTGCATGTGATTTGCATTATTGTGAAAAACATGAACATTTGCATTCATTACCTATAAATATACACAATGCCTGGAGACCTCCAAAATGGGTAAAGCAGGTGTACATATCATGATGTTGTGCATGTGTACTAAATATAAAAATCAAGTTCTCTTGGATGCATGCAGCCTTTTGTCGATATGTATAAAGGTGCCCATACACTGCTCGCTTCTCGTACGAGAATCGAGCAGTGTATGGGCACCTTTAGTTCACACTGCTCGATTCTCGTACGAGAAGCGAGCAGTGTATGGGCACCTTTAGTTCACACTGCTCGATTCTCGTACGAGAAGCGAGCAGTGTATGGGCACCTTTAGTTCACACTGCTCGATTCTCGTACGAGAAGCGAGCAGTGTATGGGCACCTTTAGTTCACACTGCTCGATTCTCGTACGAGAAGCGAGCAGTGTATGGGCACCTTTAGTTCACACTGCTCGATTCTCGTACGAGAAGCGAGCAGTGTATGGGCACCTTTAGTTCACACTGCTCGATTCTCGTACGAGAAGCGAGCAGTGTATGGGCACCTTTAGTTCACACTGCTCGATTCTCGTACGAGAAGCGAGCAGTGTATGGGCACCTTTAGTTCACACTGCTCGATTCTCGTACGAGAATCGAGCAGTGTGAACTAAAGGTGCCCATACACCTTACGACCATCGCAAGACAAAAGTCTTGCGATGGTCGTAAGGTGTATGGGCACCTTTAGCTTCTCTAAAATTACCAGTATTGTCAGATCACTTTAGGGCCCATTAACATTTTGAGATTCTTGTCTGTTCTTTTATCGCAAGTTGTGTCACACATTAATGTGTGTTGCATTACAGCAACAAATTCTGTCAGTAGTGATGAGCCGAACACCCCCGTGTTCGGTCCTAACATTTTGAAGCCTTATATGCAATTTATTGGCCATAAAAAGTGTATGGGGATCCGGGTACTGCCCTGGGGGACATGTATCAATGATAACATGCAGCCCATCCTTAGCTGTCAGGACACAAGAATGCAGCATTTCTTTAGATGAAGTGCACCGCAACAAAAAGTTGTGTGTTACTGTTCATTGTGGTGTGCTGCAATGCATGTGTTTCAGAGCTAAGTTGCCTCAGTGCGTTGGGGTGCCATTCAAAATTAATGGCCCTGCTCTTACCACAATGCACTGCGTCACAACAGTGTGTTACTGCTTATATACACAGTAATTTATATGGTAATGTTGCCCACAGTGAAAAGTGTATTCCCAAATGTGTTCATTATCCTGCGGACCAATACAAAGTAAAGCAGTTTGTCTGCACCCTGGAGAATGTAATACTTCTTAAAGAGCATGTAAATCCTAGCTGAATGTTGTAGATTGCTAAAATACTGCAAATCAGTACAATTGATGTTTAATAAAAAAATACATCCTTTGTTGCAGCTCTTTGCAGACACTTCCTTTCTACATGCATGACTGTATGGCATTTTTCAGGGAGGGTTTGCTGACGATGACAGCAGTGGGTTATGGCTGCATAATGTGTGTTTTAACAGCCACTTATAGCCTCCATTGGAAACCCATGTGACCAGGAAGCATCAGAATTGGGAGACATGAACGAAGCGTAATCATCCTTAAACAGGCATAATCATAACTGGGAGACAAGCACAGAGCATAATCATTCTAGTCTTTTACTTACCTGATCCCTGCTCCCCCAGCAGTCTCCTCTCACCCCTACACTCTGGCTTGTGGACTGTCGCTGGGCTAGGGACCCTGCATGAAACATGATGATTTCAAGCTCCACCCAGATGCATTTCGTTTTGTGTTCACAGAGGAAGTCATGAGATGAAACGCGTCTGGTCAGAGCCTATCGACGTCACTCTAGAAGAAGGAAGTGTTGAGCCGGTAATGGGGTGTGTCATTCACAGTTTTGAGTGTGCTTTGGCAAACTCAGGCAAACTGGGTTTGCACCAAGCCCCAGCTCATCACTACCCTTAATAGGAACACACACATTTGACTTATCTGTGTCATATGTTGGCCAGTGACCAATATTGTCATCAATATTATACCTACCACCTTACATTGCTGGTCAATGATGTGCAAGCTCATATTGGTGGTAAGTAGAGAGGTTCCCTCATTATAATGATGGTCAGTGGAGAGCCCCCTATAGGTTGGTGATCAGGGACATACATCCTTATATTAGAGATTAAGGATGGGCTGCATGTTCGAGTCGACCATAGGTTCGACTCGAACATTGCATGTTCTAACACTGGAGAAATCCACATTGTAGTTATACTAAAACACCACTATATTGGGTGAACAAGTGGTCAGAGATGTGCCCTCTGGAGACATAGGCTACTGGTAGTTGCCCTAACCAACCTAATTGGAGTTGCTGCAACCCATTTCAACCAATTAGATTTCACTAATACAATAGAAAGTAAAATATGGGTTCTGGTTTAGTGTTATGGGCCATTGTATATTGCTCTTTGCCTTGTTGATCAAACCTAGCTATTGTTACGGATCTGCTTTTTGCAATTTGGAATAGTTTGGTTGACAGGCAACAGCTATTACTGGGACATGGCTGTACAACAGAGAAACAACCTGGCGTGGACATTTTCAACACCTTCTCAGTTCATTCTTGTTGTTGACTACAGCATGCTACGGTTTGTGAGCATTCATAGGTAATACTATTGGCAATAATTGCATTATACCAGCCAAAGATGTCAATCTTACAGCCAGGATAGGAAGGAGCAGAGGATGACTGAGCTGGGGGGACAGAAGGACATTTGCCCTCTTGGCTAATAATAAGATGTTAAGCTAGTGGCCGCAAGTGAAGATACTTGGTGTATTGCAAAATAAGTCACCCGCACTCCAACATGTTGACACTAGTGGACAGCAATGCTTCAGAACCTCACTATGTTTGCGTGATGCGCGGGCCCATGTTATTTAACATCTGGATAAAAGATGTTTACACGTTGGACCGTGGAGTGTGGATGACTTCTTTTGCAATAATTGGATTTATGCGGTGCCATCCGCTGGTCATACCAGCAGCACCCATTTCATAAAATTTGGGATATCCCGGTCTGGTCTGTTTTGGAACTTTGACTAATAGTGACACACAGAGATCCATGTTCAGACCTGGAATTCCAGCATCTGAGAAGGAAGTTTTTGTCAGCACCAATGTTTCTCCAACAGCAACTTCCTTTGTAGCTCTGAGATGTCATGTGACCAAATTCAGAGAGATGCAAAGGAAGCTGATGCTGGAAGATGCGAGAAGGCATGTTACAATAAGCCATGTCCTTTAGATCTCTCAGCTTTTACCATGCTAAACTGTAACTGCAGCAACATGGTACAGAATGGAAAGGGTGTATTGGTGAAATAGAATGTCCTAGGATTTTGTATGATAGAATCAGCAGTAAAACTCATTACATGCTACATTCTTTGCTTTACAGTGGGGGCAGGAATACTCATGGGAGCATCATTTATGTAGTAAATGGATCTATAAATACATAGCAGTCACTGAATAAATGCTATCAGGGCTGCTGCTGTGAATGAGAAACGGGAATATATCTCCATATATATATAGAAACTGTCTATGATGACAATAGAAGAGAACGTTGTGTAACACCACTTCAGCATACAAATGCTCGGAAATGTAGCGTATGTCTGTATAATGTATCGGAAGAATTAGTGAACAAGTGCACCTAAGTCAACCTGCATTGGAAATAAATAGATGGCTTGGATAACTGCAGAACTTTTGCAGTCCACATAGTTGTTTTCCAAAAGTTGTAATCCTTATAACATTGTTGTGATGTCTAATAGGCTTCTCTATGCAGCTTTGCAATTATATCAATCGTGTGCTCCAGTTTGAAAGCATTGAAAAAGCAGATGTTTATCATTACTTGCTTGCACAGAGTTAAACATCTCAGGGTTGCTCAGACCCTGAACCACTTGGCAAACTGCATGGTTATGAATGGCACTTTCTGCAGTACAACTAATTTAGAATAAAGTCCCCAAAGCACAAATACTGAAAGTGGTAACACCTTCACTGCAACACACTATGACATACATCCATGGTGTGATGTCTAGAAGAAAAAAATAAAGGTTCAGGAATGTTTTTTTGCTCCTTGCTATGTGTTATCAACATGCACAACTGCTGCTCTGGTCAAATATCAGTATAATGGTAAAATGTATCACTATAAAAGAGGAAAACATGCTGGGCAGCCATGCATATTGGAATATTCTTTATTACTTTTGAAAGGGTAACAATATGATGGTGAAGTCAAGGTTCAGTCTTTCACCAGCCTATACTCGCCATCTTCAAGCAGTTACAGTAGCTACCAATAAAGCATTTGAGTAAGGATGGGTTTTGAATGCAGGTCAAACCCCAGAAACATGAACATCCCTTTTGGGGCTCCGGATATGGGGAGGAGGCCCATAACATTGGGATTAGTTTCATGTGGCCTGGAATGGTACAAGAAGGGGGTCACACACTAGCTGCCCTCCCTTTCCTGACCACCCAGGCTGCATGCTTGGATAATGGTCTGAGTTGATATAACCCCACACTAGATGCCCTCCCCTCCCAGGGGAATGAATTAAGGGGTACATTAGTTCCCCTTATTACTCATTCTCAGAAACAGTAAAATGTAAATAAACAGATCGACGCCTTAAAAAAGTATTTCAATAACATTTAAAACAAAGGGTCACCTCCAGTAATGTAAATTTACCACCAATTACAGCAACCCACCATCCGACAATGTTTGGTCATGTCCTATGATGTCACCTAGGAGCCTTGGCTTATTGTTTACATTCTAGCAGCTGATAATTTATCATTTAGTTGTGGGGGTGCAGCAGGGAAACGTTGTAGGGTCATCGCGATTGAGAATGGATTTATATCACTGGATGACGTGACTGATGATGGATTTAAATTTCTTCTCTTTTATTGTTATTAAAGTACGTTTTCAAAATGTTGCTGTGTTTATTTACCTTACCAGTGTGTGACTTTTTTGGGAATGAGTAATAAGAGATAACAGGACCTTCTCTATGATGAGGCAGCTTAAGGTGGTTGCCTCAGGCAGCATCTCACTGGGGGGGCGTCACAGCTCCCCAGGTTGCTAAAGGTGGGGGGTGGTTTGGGGGGCAGCCACAGCATCCTAGTTTGCTAAGAGCTCTTAGAAACCTGTAACACTCTGTCTGGACTTCTACTCAGCTCATGGACCTCACCAGTTGGCAGGAACTTAGTAGTAGTAGATCCTTTAGTTTCCATCTTCCATTGATCTGAAGTTTGACAGCAAGCTTTTGTAAAGTAGCTACTGCTCCAAGCTTGCTCTTGTCATTGACTACAATGTCACGTTTAGTGAGTCAATTTGTATTGAGATTGTAGTCCATCACGGGAGCAAGCTTTGAGCGGTGGCTACTTTACAACACACTGGGACCATGGGGAACAAAAGTACCTACCCTCCAGAAGGAAGGACAGTGTCAGCACACATTCTGAGATAATTTGAGGGTCTACAGCTGAGTGATACACAAATAAGCTACATTTTTGTTATTAGTTAAGGTACTTGAATGCATTTTTAAGATTTAACTCTTCAGTTCATTGTCACTATACATTGAATTCAGTTTTGCGTTACTATTGCTTGAGGTAACCAGTGCTTCAATACAAAATATTCACGTAAATATAAAAGTTCAGGATCAATGGTTTAAACAAACATCTCTCACAGAAACATGTATAACATTCAGTTGTAAACCAAATGAAGGAAGTATTCAACTAGATGAGACTGTAAACTCGTTGAAAACAAATGCAAAAATATCAAATACAGTATGTTCCAATAGAAAAGTTAGTATTATGACATATAAAAATCATAACGACACTTTCCATGGTTAAACTGAAGCAAAATCATCTATGACATTGACACAACCCACTCACTGAAAAGTATACTAAAGTATGAAAGCCTTTTTGGTCCCTAACTGAATTGTAAATAATTGTAATACATTTTAGCTTGCTAAAACTCCTTTTTAAAACATACAGCTGTAGCTGGAAGAGTCAAAAAATGTGCAATGCTGTTTCAATACTTTGATAGCAAGCAGTAAGTGAATAGTCATGTACTGTGTTATCTGACACAGATCAAGAGGTGTTGCTGACTTCATATTTGACTGCCTAGATTGAACCAAACATGTAAAGCTTTCAATATCAGCAAGAATGTATATTGCATCCAGATCTTTGCTGTACTTAGAAGTCAAATTAAATGTAGCTTTTCTCATTTTGTCACAGTCATTGAGACAAGAGGAGGGCAAAAGAAGAACTCCAAGTCCTGGGATGTTTCCATTAGTGTTTGTGACTTCAAAGTCAAGTCAGCAATTAGCACAACATAAATCTGCTTAAGGTTGATTTGTCTTGAAATGTCTTCTTCACTCAGGTTGACTTGTGACTCACACATCCTGGGACTTACTGTATATAAGGCTCTGGCCATAGTTTTTCTTTGCTTTTTTAATCTAAATGGTGCACGAATCTCAGGTTTTTCACATATTTGTGCAGCATAAAGAAATATTTGCTGGACATCAATATTACGCATTTCTTGTAAAGGTGCATCTTAAGCCATCGATCCTTTGAGATGTCCATAGTATGGAAATCCCTTTGGCCTGGAGGGCTTGGTTTATGTAATACACCTGACTGAGGATTTTGTTCCACACAAACAGTGTACACAAAAAATAACTGAGTTTTTTTTTAGCTGTTGACACAGATTCAGGATTTCATAAGTTCTCTGTAATGTGCAAAAGAGCAGCACATATTATACATTGGTGAACCATGTATATAAAACTTTTATTGCACTTGCTCTTGAACACAATTGAGTATCTATATGACCCATTAGAGTTGTTTTTACAAGTTTTATTAGTGTTTCCCAGTGAGATGTGAAAAAAGTGAACATTCTTTTATCTTCAGGACTCACAGAAGCTCAGTGTATCCCTACCAGGTTTAGCCTATGGGCTACACATAGAACAAATTTTGCATATTGATTATCTTGAAGGTTTCCTGCCTGAACATCATTGTATTTAACAGCCAAATTAGCGGCATTATCATAGCCCTGACACCTTGCATCTTTAGATCAGTTTCTAACTTGTTAATAATTTTTGAGGCTGGCACACTTCCACTTGACTGAGGTAGAAAAGATGTCCCCAATTATCTGCCCTGCTAAAACTGCCAACCCCTAATCCCCAGTAAAAGGAATAAACAGACCAAACTTCAAATGGCATTAAATGGCCTTAGCAGCCTTTTATGAAATAATTAATATAAAAATATAACTATAAACTTCAACATCCAAAAAAACTCCCAAAAAACAAGGTTGCATGTCTTTGAAGACCACATCTTTTACCAAACTGTTCTCTGCGGAAGTACTAAATCTGTTAGGCCCCGAGCTGCAACAGACTGCCTCGGGGACAACCTCCAGACTGACCCCAGACACCTCTAATATCTATATTTTCTGTTCACCATCTTTCATACCATGAATAGAGGACACCATACCAAGACAGGTCCCCAAACATTATCCTCAAGCACCTACTTTTTGACCGCCTCCAAAGCAAAGACCCCAACCGCCCATACGAGTACAACATAAAATAGGAGGGAAGTTCACCATTTGACCCGACCAATCAGGTAAGGTTTGATTGCCTTTTTTTTTTTGCTCCGGGCCTAACTTTTCTCTTAGGTATGAAATCAACAAATTGTTCTTCTATTGCCACCAACCCCATATCAACACTGTCATAGCATGTAATTAGACTGATTGACTAGAGATGTTGTGAGTGCAATAACCCCTCCCCGCAAAGAAAACCACTTGACTTCTTTTATTCTTGCTAAAACCATAGAGCAAATCATGCTGCCCAATAAATTGATCTATTCATTTTGAATTCTGTTAGTAAGTAATGTAATTATAGGTGATGGATTGTGCACAAACAGTATGCTAGGCAAAGTACATTTTAATGCATTTACCACTTCTGGTTTTCACCACTGATAACTTGCCCCAGTGCACAACTAATTTGTTTCCCATCTTGGAAACTTTTATCCTTCAATATTTTTTGTTTCAAGGCTTTGTTTATTGAGAGAGTACAAAGGCACCAAAACCAGTGTCGTATAACAAATAAAACTAACTAGAATCTGCAGTAGCAAAACCTAGTAACAATAGCGAAATGAACCTGATTGATTACATGATGTTATATCGACAGATCAACCATATCAGAAACAGGTAAGATTGAAATTAGATATCTCTAACATGGAAGAATATTCATGTTGATCTTAACAATGCAATCTGATTGCCATGGTATATATCCATTCAGTCAAAAATAAAGTCATGACTCAACATAGCGTAAGTAAATGGGCTTTTCATCAATTTTAACTTGAAATAGTGCTGAAGATGTTCCAGTGAATTTTTGTGTATAGTAATATGAGGTTTAATGTGTTTTCATGCACAGAAACCCTTATGCGTGTTTGCCAAACAAAATGCATGCAAAGCAATATATAGCATTGGAGGTTTTTGAAAAAAATCAACCTTGTACGATCAATGTTTTTACTACTAGACAAGAAGTGGCATTGAAAGAGTGCATTCTTCTTGTGTTTAACATTTTTCAAAATCCCCATTTTGCTTTGATCTGTCCTGTTTTCAACTAGATAATTTCTGATTTTATCTGTCACAGTTGCCCAGGAGGAAGAATAATTTAGATCAAAGGTATCTAAACTTCAGACCTCCAGCTGTTGTGTAACTACAAGTCCCAAAAGGCACTGCAAAACTCTGACAGCCAGAGACATGACTTTCAGAGGCAGATGCATTAGGAGATTTGAAGTTTTACCACAGCTGGAGGGCCAAAGTTCAGTTACCCCTAATCTAGATTAATTGTGATATTACTTTCAGCTTCAAACAAAGTATAACCTAAGGAGGGTTTAAATAGTGTCGCTCTGTATTCTGCTACATGAGCTTTAAAGACAAACTGCTTGCCACTATCTTCTCCTCATATAAAGTGGTCTCTGAAGTTTTCTCAGCCTCATATTGACACTTGTATTAGTAGTCTCATCCGTTGCTGAACCCGTGCTGGCTCTACTGAAGTGATGGGGTTTTCAGAAAATTCCCTTGTGCTTGGTTTCAGGCATTTCTGCCACTGCTGAGATAACTAGTTGGCTTCTTCTTCTTTTAATTTTCTTCAATTTCAAAGTTCTGCCCCAGCTGTTTTTAGAATATTTAAAGAACAAGGATGCAAGTCATACTGTTAGATTAAGTTATTTCTTTCAGTCAAAGCATGCAAAGTATGCACCATGATGTGTACAAAACATGCAGTGCAGTAAACGGCAGGCATTAATAGGCCATATGTTACATGCTGTGCACTAATGTGTGTGCACCAATAAAGTGGTCCTTACAGCAATAGAAAATCAGAAAATACAGACTTAAATTGCCCACATCCATGCAATAGTAAAAAAAAAACAAAAAAAACTATGGTACCCCAAATTGCCCATAAGTTTTGCTTTACAAACCTTTACTGCTCAATGTAAAGAGTTATTGCTCTCACTCAGACATCTGTGGTGATGTGGCACATGTGAATGCCCTATGTGTGTGTTTGCATTCACTTGCAGGGAGCAGTGTTACTTTTAATTTTTTTTTATTTTATTATTCTTTGTTATTATTATTATTATTATATTATTATTATGTTATTCTTATTCTTATTTTATTATTCTTTATTCTTTTTTAACCCATTTTTTCTCTTCACTTTATTGCTATCAGAAGGGGAATAACAATCCCCTATGTGATTGCATTGGCAGAAGACATATTCTCTTTATGGAGACTCCTAATGTCTATAAGACCCCCTGATGTCTCTCCTGCCCTCCAATGCACAGGATTGTGCTTAATTATTTGTTTATATGGCATTTCAGCTGGGCTTGAGACAGCTCTGAAGCAGGCAATGCTGAAAGCACAGTGCTTCCTGTTTCATTGATCATAGAGCAGTTTAAGGAATCAACATGTCTGCTCCTGCTTGCCATCCTGACACCTTTGTTCATGGTCCTGAGCCCCCCAGAGCAAAAACAATGACTGGGGGGTTTGGCAGGGGGTGGAACATTCACAGGCTGGTACAAGTGATTCGGTGGTTCTACAGCCACCCAGATCACTTGTATTTTACAACCCTCTGCCTGCTCTAAAAAGGATACCAAAATGTAGCAGCAGCTGTGATCTTGGTAAATCACTTCAATACCAGGATGTACAGGTATGCCATTTGGTCCTGAAGTGATTAAACATTGATAAGAAAGCCCTGTTTCCTTTTTATACTGTACATACATTTATATATGTAAAAACAGAACTCCAAGCAGATAAAAATGATACAAGTTATTACAGCTCTGTATTTATTATTTATTATTCTATCCTTATATTTTTTTTAATGCAAGCAATGTAAGTTTTACTTTTTATCAGCCTCTTGCAGTTTTATGCAGACTGGGGGAGGGAGAAATGCAAGTAGCATGCTGATAGGAGGAAAGAACAGAATGACAGAGAGATGAGCTTGTCAGTCTGCTGCTACTGTTTTCATCATCCAGGAGTGTGAAGGAGATCTGTAAATGTTACTGAACTGCTGCAGAAAAAAATTAGATCTCCTGCCCAGCCAAAGAGAGCTATGTAAATCTTAGGGCTGGATAGACAGAACTACACATCCTTCTGCAGGTAAAACTGTTCTCTTATATGTATTTTATCGGTGTGTTTAGCTGTTTGCTTGGAGTTAAGTGTTAAAGGGTTTCTAAACCCTCACATTTTTTTTGCATATATCTACTGCTAGCAAGCAGTAGATATATGCAAACAGTAAAAACTGCTTTAAACAGTTTAAACTTACCCCTGTCTTCGCCGCGCGCTCCCGTCTGAAAATCCGAAAATGCTCAGGCGGCCGCAAAACACCTTGGGGCGAATGCATGCGCAGTTCAGATTTTCGGCCGGGAGACGAGGAGAGAAACAAGGTAAGTCTATGGACGCGTGCACCCGCACGTAGACACCGTGGGACAGGAGGTGAAAGCAAGGACATATGAGTCAGCGAAGGATCAGAGACCCGCAGCAGCGCTAGAGGGACAGATGAAAATATCAGGAAAGAAGAAGAAGATTTGATTAAGAGACATCATTTAAGGTAAGTGCTTTAATTAACATTGGGGGGAGGTAAAAAAGTTTTTGACTTTAATGTCACTTTAAGTTATATTTGCATGACTTATTATTCCATCTCCTTGTTCATTAACTATCCATCAATTACAATGGTGTGTTACAAACTGTAATACATTATAAAATACTATGTAGGCTATTATTACTTTTATTGGAATTAATAAGTGAAACAAGAGTATCCCGTAAAGATAAAAAGTGGGCATAGGATAATGGTTTTTCTTTTATTTCCCCATTTTTAATTATTTCACATGGATATAGAAAAATATGTAGATAGTTAATTTACTGAAACACGGCTGAAGCTTTAAAGGAAACATTTTCCGCCTCTGCAGTAATTTTATACCCGCAATAAGTCTTAAATATGTCATATATTTTGCAAGGGGATTTCAAACTACCGTGCTTTAAAAGACATATTTTTGGTTCCTTTTTGTATGTTTTAAATGCACACTCATAACTCTGGAAATAGTTACATAGTTACATAGTATTTGAGGTTGAATAAAGCCACAGGACCATCGAGTTCAACCTTTATGTGTAAGTGTGTGTGTAGTGCGATGCCTAAGTGTATATGGTCTTAGGTTTTAAGAGTACCTGTACGCCTGCATGTTATGGTCTTTAAGTTTTGAAGGACAGAATAAAAGCTTAGAGTAAGTGAATTTTTTTTGTCTTTTATACAGTGTTCTGTTGTTCTCAATGCTGAATACAAAATTATGCTAAAATACATATAAAAAGATGTTGCTAAAATATATATATCCCCAATATGACAGTGTTCTGTTCATAGGAAAGACAATTCAGGAAAATCATTGCCATGTTTTTTTTAAGCAACAGAGTCACACTTTCTTTTTTTCTATTATTTGACTTAAGTACACTAAGTCAAAATTAAAAGCAAAGCCTTGAAATGCATGCAGAAAGCATTGTGTGTCTGCTCAGTCCACCTCACTCTAATTTGTCAATAATGTGGTGACTAGTTAAAGAAGAGTTTTTTAATTAACTACGGTATTCTACGGCTGAAAATCACAAAGTTATACTCACCCGATCCCGAGTCGGCTTGCCCTTAGACCAGTCTCTGGAGCCTCTCTCCCCCTCCGTTGCAGCAGTCTAATGTCCCTGAGTCATTTATTCTATACACGGTGTATAGGATGTGAAGATGCTGAGGGTCATTCCATTGCTGCAGTGGAGGAGGAGACAGGCAATAGGGAGCGCTGTCACAGCCGGCTGGCTTGGAGGTGAGTATAACTTTGTTATTTTCAGCCCTAGACCAAAACAAGCATTTAACCCTTGCAAGGTTAAAAAGGGCAGCCCCACTGTAGGGGGTTAATACAAAATAAAGAGCCATGTCACATGTCAGCCTTTCTGTAATTGATGACAACATGATGGCATCAGAATCAACTTATTAAATCAGCAGTGTTGCTTTGCCATTGCTCCTTTGCTAGGGTTCTACATTCTGCTGTGCTTTGGGCATGCTTTGGGCATGTGACATGGTCCTAACACAGACAATTCCTCACTGAGGTCTAAGATGCTTTGATTTTGTTAGGAATGGTTCTGGAAGAAAAGATTTTGGTGCTATTATCATTTGAGTCACAGGAGCACATTAGTAAATGTAATCCTGTTATCCAAAAAATAAAAAATTAAGACAAAAAGGTTTGGCTTTACTTTTCTTTTTATTTGTTTTAGAAAATATTTTTGTAAAATCAATTATTGCTTATTAACATGGACAATATTTTCATCCAGCAATATTTAGAATGGGTTCTTGCGTATGGCAAAATGTGTTTCTCTTTGCCAAGCATCACTAAGGGGTCTATTCACAAAGCTGCCGAAGGATCTGGCCGTAGCTTCGGCCGATCCTTCGGCTAGCTTCGGCCCCATGACAGTAGAACCGAGGGGGTGCTGTACGGGCTATTCACAATAGCCCGTACAGCTCCCGATCATTGCCGAGCCGCGCTAAAAGCCGAAGCTGGCCAAGCGGCCGGCCATTGGCCTGCTTCTGACAGCTGCGCGGAGCCAGCCGTGATCTTACGGCTGGCTCCGGCCATGTGCGGAGCCAGCAGTGACAGCTAGCTCCGCCCAATAGTTTCCTACCGTCCGGCGGCTCTGCTGAGGTAAAAAAAAAAAAAATTCAAATACATTTAAAAATCTCCCGGGTGCTCTGGGAGCCCCCCGATCCTGGCCGCCAAGAAGAGAAACCCCGCTGTGTCTTTTTTTTAAGGTTCAGGAGACTCCCGGGGTGCCAGGGAGAGTCAGCTATTTGGAGATCAGTGTCCCTGGTTAGCAACCAGGGACGCTGATCTCTCTGAAAGTGGCCGGAGCCACTTTGTGGCAGCTTTGTGAATAGACCCCATAGTGATTAGGTTGAACTGCCTTTATCAGTGAGGTAGTGGACTGACTGTGGGTGAATCACTGGCACAACAAAAGGTATGTTGGATACTGTATTGCATTTGTTGAACCTGTGAAGCCAGACTATTTTAGCTACATTTTTTTTTTACTTTGATTTGTTTTACATGAATTTTCATTATAAAAAAAATGTGCAAAAACATGTTTTTTCTAGAATAAAACCAGTATAATTCTGGGTCCCGTGTTTTGGGCTGCTGGGGACCATATAAAGAAATTAGTGTAAGGGCATGTTTCTGAGAGTGTCTTATCTTCATTCGGATTGAAGTGTTTCCTAATCAGATTTACTATAACTAATATATTATTTCTTCATGACAAAACTACTGCTTTAGATACACTTTGAATCAAAGTTGCACTTTAATTTTCAAGTTTGATGGTCATACAAAGATATTTTTTAGTTTAGTTGACTGTGCACAATAAACTTAAACTCCAGGCAAAACTTTTATTAACCCTTGCAGTGGGGCTACCCCCACTCGTTTTTGTCTAGGTGCTGAAAAAAAAGTCCAACTCACCTGAACTTGAGAGCTGGCTTGCTCTTAGACCGGTCCCTCCAGCCTTCCTAGTAAATCATTACTTTCTATACATAGTATGTAGTTGTGAGGACACTGATTCCAATGCTGCAGAGTAGGAGGAAACAGCCTTTAGAGACCAGAAAAGAAGGGAGCCAGCTAAGCAGTTTTAGAGAGTATAACTTATTTTTAACACCTAGACAACAACAAGCAGTTAACCCTTGAAGTGCTGGGGTAATCCCACTGCACAGATCAAGAAAAGTTTTGCCCGGACTTCTTTCATTTTTACACAATTGGTTACGAGAATTGAGAAGAATATATTTTTCTGATTATTTTTTGGTGTTAATACACTTATTAAAAGTATTCCGTAAAGTAAGGTATGCGATTTCGATTTGGGCCAAGCATTAGTTTGACCTGAATCCAAGTTATTAGGGATTCAAGACACTGGCGAATTAATGCAGCCAATTGTGTCTACAGCAATCAATTACCAATTACCTGGCCTCTGAACTGGGGGTCCGGTGATTTAGAAGGGACCATCATGGTAATGTTTTTGTATATCAGCCTCTGTATAAAAGTTAGGGTTCAGCCTTTGTTCAGTGTGTGACATGGAGTAGTTAGGGATCACAGCCTGCAATAAGAACTAGGTCCTACTGCTGCTGATTGTTTTAAAAAATATAATAGGAGTGTGTATGCATGATCCCCAGATAACAGACGCTATTATGGGCCTAAGGGCAAGAAAAATTATTCCACAGTGTAGTGATTGACCTTTGGGACGAAGTAATATTTAAGGAGGAGGACTTACTCCAATTGACAGTAATGCCCTAAACTGAAGAAAAGTCAGATAAGTTGCTAAAAAGGTTAGGAATGCCAAAAAAGGAAAAAAAATGTGGGTCCCCCCTAAATTCCAAACCAGACCCTTAATCCGAGCACTGGCCTGGCAGGGTAGGAAAGGGAGGGCATGAGCGAGCGGTGCTTTTCCACGGTGGTGGTCTGCTGGCAGGAGGGCTCATCTGCATCTGGGTATCTCCTTTCATAAAGGGGCACCCAGAAGCAGACCCTTGCGAATGAGGAAGGGGTGGTTGTTACCCATTCACCAGAGTTAAGTCAAAAGTAAATAAACACACAATACTTTTGAAAAAAATATTTAATTGAACAAAAAACACAGACAGTTTTTGGCAATTCCTTTATTGATAACCCCCCCCCCAAAAAAAAATTGTTCAACAATGTAATCCAGCATCAATCACGTCCACCAGCGCTGTAGTCCAATGTTAATCACGATGAATGAAGCCTGCCGACTCGCAAAAAAACAAAAAAGTCCCACCGCCACACTGATACAGAGGTGTCTTGTCGTGGCAGTGTGGCTTACCCATACATTTTACATATGTATGGAACTAAAACCTCTGTTTAGAACTTTAGCTAGTTTTTGCAGTGTAGTATAGTATAATTTAGTGTAATGTAGGGCTGCAGCTAACGATTATTTACTTACTCTTTTTTTCTCTTTCTCTCTCTCTCTCTCCCCCCTTCCCCAACCAACTAATCGATGATGAGAATAGTTAACAACTATTCTCATCATTGATTATTAGATGATGAGTTGTTGCAGCCCTAGTGTAATGTAGTCTAGTATAGTATAACTTAGTTTATTGTAATCTATTATAGTCTAGCATAGTAAAAAAAAGTAGTAAAAAAGTATGAGTAGAAAAAAATGTAGTTTTTGTTCCACCGCCTGCCGACCCTACCACCGAACTTCCCCCGCAAATGACAGGTCCAGGTTGAATGTAAACAAATTGGCAGAGTGAGTCATGACATCACCTAGACATCACGACTTGCTCTGCCAATTTTTTTCATGTATAGTGAATACAGCCGAAGCTAGCCGAAGGATCAGCCTGAGCTATGGCTGATCCTTCGGCTAGCTTTGTGAATAACCCTCCTAATGACAGAACACATGTAAACCTTTGTTAGTGGTTAGCAAGTCGACAACACATGTATGCTTTTGTTCTTTTACTAAGTTGATTAGATAATCTAATTTCATGAATTATTTATTGCTATTAACTGGCTTCCAAATGCTGAATGTCAAAAAGTGGCATATTCCCCATTAAAATTGCTATTTGTTTTGAATCCCTCTATTTAAACTGCTTTAAACCAAAGCAGTAAAACCAATGTCACATGCTTGCTGTCTGTATCTGTATTGTAATGATTACATGCTTCAAGTGTTTTTTTAGCTGAAGGAATCTAAAACATTTGGCCAAATTATCATTCGAGGAAATGTCGACCTGGTGACCCTTAAAAAAATGATATATTTTTGACATGCTTGACTGGAACGCAGAAAATCCTGTTGTTCCCAAACAATGTGCCTTTTCATAATGTTCCAATAAAATCAATCATGATTGTGATGTATAATTAAAACACTTCCATATCGTCGTATCTCCGTTCACCATCACGCAATTAACAATGTCACTCTGCTACAATCTTCTGCTTTGTAAATGCTTCAATCATCAATGCCTCATTCCCAAATCTCTTAGTTCTACACCACATGGGATCTTAGAATTATCAAATAAATATGGAATATGTGTGATCCACATTCATAAATGCCTTAATCATCTAAAAATGATTTATGTTTGCTGTCGACTGTGATATTTTCATGGCTGCCATTAAAGGAGAACTATGAGGTGAGTGATTTTCACTCATCCTCATAGTTTGAGCCGACGTGTGACAATGAAACTGTGACACGTCGGCTCAATAGATCGGGAAGTGAGCGAACACATACCGTAGCTCGCTCACCTCTTGATCATCTCCCTGCAGAGAGCCGTGACTGACACTCACGGCTCCCCGCAGAGATTCCCTCTCCCCACTCCGATCCTCCAGCGCTGACTGGCCGAACGGACAGGGGAGGGGCGGGTACAGCTGGCTCTGCCTCTAGATAGGCAGAGCCAGCTGTCAATCACTCAGCTGGGTGGATCTTGACAGTATTGTCGGGATCCGTCCCGGCTGCGGCGGTCTCAGTATAACGCGAGCTGTAGCCCACTATATACTGAGCTTTGGGTCACGGGAGGATGCTAGTTTATGTCCTCCCGTGACCCTGAGGAGAACTATGGTGAAAAACACTGACCCCAGAGTTCTCCTTTAAATGCTTAAAAGATGAAAGACTTCACTCTGGAAAAATTCCTGTGATCTGAACTCATATACATTCCTTTATTTAAACAGAGCTCTAGGTAAACCAGTTATGTAATGATAATAATTCTTTTATAACAGTGATAAATCTATATTTATCTTCCCACAATCCCTTGCCAAGCAGAAATCAGATTTGGAGTTGGAGGTTCTCCACGGTTAGGTATTGCATTGCATAGTGCTGCAAATGTATTATTCTTTCAGGCTCTGGGAGCTTGAAGGGGGGAGGTGTTTAGGCAATGTCCAGGAAGAAGAGAGAACAGGGAGGATCATAGCAGTGTGGTGGTATATTTTTTAATTCAATGAACAAATGACACAAGAAGGTGTACAGTTGCAACAGTAAATAATTCAGGTTTGATTTCATAGATTAGAATATTTCCAAATGTGAGTTTCCTACAGAATCAGCTGGTCCTCTGAGCACTGGCCTGATATCCTGTTTTAGGATGGCTCCCTTCTCTTGCAGGGTCCTATGGAGCCACCCTTGTGTGTGCTAGTAAGTTGTGTGTGTCTCCACAAACACACAGGCACAGCAAGGCAAGACACTCTTCTGCTCCCTTCTCCCCACTTCTCCCTACTTTTTCCTTCTCCAGGCTAGTAGATAAATAGTTGCTGGAGATTGTGCTGTCCCTTGTGATCTTGTACTCCACAGGAAGTTCAGGGAGGTGGAGCTGAGAGAGTTGGAGCTGTTCTGAATGATGACTAATGTAAGTGCTTGAGTAAAAATGTAAAGAAATACTTGCTGGGCAATGGATATTTTTTAAAATCTGGATTCATTATTGAAAAAAATGGTTGAGAGTTTAATTCTACTTGAACACCTGTTGCAAAAGCTACATTACTCCCCAACAATATCTTCAACTGCCATCTTTGTTTAAGCTTCATTCAGGGTCAATATCTTTTTCTGGACTGAAATACTGGCTGACACAGTCATGCAAATCCTGACAGTGCAGTTGTTGGCTGTGTTCACATATATGCAATGCAGATCAGCCTCTGTTGCAGCCTTTCTTCTTGTGAGTTCCTAAAAAATACAATGTTGCATTCTGATCACTGGAGTAGAGGAGACTGAGGAAATGCACCTTTCTACCTGTAGAAGACTATTGTCATGCTCAGTCTAGTGAAGGTCGCTTTACTGGAGCTTAATGATTTTCTTATTCTTTATATAGGATGTGTGTTTTTGTTGTTTTGATTTTCAGAGAAAATAACTAATAATATGTGTACATGTGTGTGTGTGTATATATATATTTATTTATTTCGCACAAGGACAGGTCCTAGATGGGAGATTCAGTAACCCTCATGAGGCATTTAATGTCTACTGCACCATTAAAAACTACAAATAGCAATGTATGGCCAAACTCTGGGCTCTGTGCTCCCGCTGCTTCCTATTTTAAAACCCCCACCCCCTTGGGGCCTCTACTCACAGTATTATTCGCTTTTTTGTTTTAATACTTTTCTAAAGTATGAAGGCCCATTACCCAATGCTGCAGTTTCTTCTTTCTCTTCACCTCTTTTCTGGGCTGGGTAGTCCATCAGTACATAAAGGGTGACATGCCCTCAGGGGTCAGGCCATGAAACCCTGCACTTACAGAAAGTGCTCATTGTTATGGCATCAGTTACCCTGATCATTCAACCTCCAACCTAGAAGACTGAAGATATCTTGTTGTAAAGCAGGGGTCTTAAAGTACCAGGGGCCAATTGCGAACCAGTACTATGTGGCCAACAGCCAGCTGACAAGTCATGTACACGGTAACGGACCGCGTACCTGACTTGCATTAACAGCTAAATGGTCTGCATACCTGTCAGATGCAGGCCACATAGCTGCTGGCTATGCGCTCAGTTCCTTTCAGCTGGAGCTCTGAGCTCCAGCTGAAAGGAATGTGATATGATTACATGCGGTTAGGAATCATTCTACCTGGACGCATTGATCGTGCATCCAGGGATAATGATTGATTCCAAACCACATGTAATCATATCACGTACGATTACGTGCAGTGTGCATGTGTTTACATGCAGTGGCTGTCACCAGATCATTATCTTGAATGGGTGACAGCATGCCACATTAGGGATTCCTGCTGCAGAAAAACACATGTTCCTGATGCAGGAATGCCTAATCACACCTAAACATACAGATATGAATGGGGCTTTATTGTGTGTAAATTAGTGTTTGTAATTCTGGTTGTGGGGGTTGTGCATATTTCTGTTTGTATGTTTTACTATGTGTGAGTATCGCTGTGTGTGTGTAGTATGAAATTTGCCAAGCGGCCCCCATGGGAGAAAAAAATGTATCCAGTGGCCCCCGAGTGATTTGAGTTTGAGACACCTGTTGTAAAGAAATCATACTGTGGAGGACAGCTCCGGATAGAAGGGAAGTGTTTTAGCCAGATATATTCGTTGTTTCTAGTTACAAGACCTGTGAGACGCTTTTAAAAATGGAAATTTAGCCAGAAATTGGGCTTTAAGTTCATCTTTCTTATTTACTGCATTTTTGGCAGTAGTTTTGGGGAATGTAAAAATCTTCACTTCCACTAGTATCATGTTTGTGTGAAATCTGCAGAAAGTTTTTTCCTCTAGAAACATTTACCTTTATATTTATATCAGAAAAATATTAGAATTGTAACCCAATATGTAAAATGTTTGAAAATCTACTCGTCCTAGAAAATGCTTTAAGTCTCTGTTCACACCTAGGCATCAGCGTCTTAATGCATATAGTGCACGTTTTGTTTTGCACGTTTTGAAGCGTACCGTTTAGCGCGTTTTTCCACATTCTGTACAATTTTACGCACGTGCATATGCAAAGGTGTGTTTTATTGCATAGATTGAAATGCTTTGTTGTGAATGAGCAAACGTGCACACAGACGCACAGAGAAATGTGCAAAACACTTGTATCCTGCATTTTCATGCGCTTCCAGGTGTCAACAGAGCCATATAAATGAATGGGATTTCTTGTGTTGAGAGTTTTGCTACACTTAGCTTTGAGCGGCAAAACACCCAGTTGTGACCAGGGACTAAAGAGCTAAGTGACAAAAAGAGAAACACTGTCCTTGAATATCATTCACTTTTTTTTTTAAAGTAGACATTAAATCACCAAAATGATCAAAATCTATTAAATTAAATTAATTTCTAGCATAAAGATTGCAAATAGTTACTCAGTTTAGAAAAGTTAAGTTTCTGTCCTCGGGGGTCTTCTTTTGTACCAATGCTGGCAGAATGCTGTCAGGCAGTGGAGTGGTTGGAGACATTTAGCAGCACTGATGTCACTGCCTACACTTACTTTTGTAAAAGCACAAAGAACTAATGACCCACACAAGTTCACAGTTCAGGCTATTTGTACAGACTATGACAGACAGGCAATCTTTAGGGACTGAAACGGTATTCAGCATTTACAGAACAAACACGACTGAATTACAGGGCAATCTCAGGTGCAGAGAGAAGAATGTCTTCAATTTTTATGTATCATTGTAAACAACTGCCTAGAAAACACTTTAACTATCTATGCTGAAAGACACTTCATCCAAGAGAGATATTTAGTTTAGATTATACACTGGTACATTTAACCATTTAGGCTCTAACACCTGCACACTCCTTATGGACCAGAGCAATGTTTACATTTCTGCAATACACCTATTGGTTCATATATCATTGTTTTAGTACATGCAAAGCTTTCGTTTGGTGATATTGCCTTCCAATTTTTTTTTTTATGCAATTCAATGTCAATTCAATTCAATTGTCAATGCATAGACACAAAAAAAAACATAACTGTAAAAATTAACTTTTTTTTCTAATATGATCAGTGTTCGTTTAAACAACCAAAAATTGCATTACTTAAGTTAAAAAGTATACATTTTATTCTATACTTTGTCCCTTTTTAAAAGGCACTAAAATTATGATTCTGGTACAATGCATTGCAAGGTTATTACCAAATGTCCTTTAAAAATGTTCTTTCAATTTGTGCTTTTTAAAAACACAACACTAAAAAAATGAACAAAATAAATAAGAAACAAAAAAGTTCACATGATAATGGTTAAAAAATAACAAATTAGCAGTAAAATAATAGTTCAGAGGAAAATTGGAAGCTTTGGTGCATGAAGAGCACTATGATTTATTTGGTATTATTGAATCCTGACTTTGTTCTTTGACTGGGTTGTTGATATACTTCGCTACGCTCTTGGTGAGATGGGGTATAATGAATAGGTAGTGGTGTCTGTCCCTATTTGAGAAGTGATCTAAAAGTAACTGTGAAAAAGAACCTTGCTGATGGTGAGTGTGATGGTGCTGATGGATTGAGTGGAGTTACATATAGGTGTACTTACACCAAAGGTATTTTTTTAAGTTTGTTACAGGACCCCCAGTGTTAATGAGGAGGCAGAGACTCAGCTTCTTAAGCTGGCCATATACCTATAGATTAGCTGCTGATTTTTTATGGTCAGATAGAACCCGAACAATGCCTGCATCCAATCAGATTGTTCAGATATTTTGACAGCCAGCGGGGCCGACTAGCAAGATACTGAAGCTTGGCCCAGCGGGAGATTTCTCCATCCACACAGTTTAGCGTAGATGGAGGAATCTGTTGCACTTTTTCCATCTGACCACAGAAAATCTGCAGAAAATCTATAAGTGTATGGCTAGCTTTGCACAGATAGAAAGGGCTGCAAGGACTGGACCAGTGGTAATCATGGGTGATTTTTAGCTAACCTGAAATGCTGCAACAGTAAAAGGCCAGTCATGTATAAACTTATCACAAGACAATTTTATTCTACAACCCATAAAAGCCTCAAGTAGAAATAATGCTCTGCTGGATCTGTTAATCTTAAACAATGGTGAGTAAATTTACAAATGTTCATTAAAAAAAATGGGTAGCATTGGCCATAGAATTTGATTTAATTTTAAACATTGAGCACATACTAGAATACATACTGGAAATAAATAATAATAAAAAAAAAGTGAAAGGAGAAACCTGAGCAAGCCACGTTTCACATTAAAAGAAACTTTGCATTACACAGATGCACGGTGTATCTAACAAGTCACCATAGAAAGAAGTTCCTACCAAAAAACACCTGTGCCACCCAAATACAGCCATAAAATCAGCAAAAAATATATCACACATTTTTGTTACCGCATAATAAATAATAATCCATAAAAACAAACAAGACATACAATTCTAAAAACACTCAATAAAAGCCTATCCACCAATTGTTTAGGTCACTAGTAGGCCCACATAAGACATCAAAAAAGGACTGTACTCCCAGTATCAGCTGATTTAAATGGTGCATAAAAGTTCAATTTAAGTAATAGTGCTTATGATCATGTGCTTGTTAAAAAATGTCACATTGCAGTGTGCTTTAATCTCGTATGTATATATTCATATTCCACATCCACCACCGATGTATAATTTTTTGTATTCCATATCTAAGAGGGACATCTAGAATCCATAAAGACTGGACTCCAGAAACAAATGTTATCTGCAATGTATCTACATACAACGGTCCTTACAAGGAATTCACAATGATGAGATGGAGACACATCATAATAGTATAGCACAATATGCATATAAAGACTTGCCAAGCAAACTCAGTTACACTATAGAGCATTCCACAGCTAATGTTAATTAAACTGTCCACGTAGGTTAAATGCCAAGTGTTCTGGTAGCTCATGATATCCCTCCCCCCGCCCCATGCACCACCTCTCAACTTTTCCATTCAGATTGATAACACAAGTATCCCTCCCTCCCCCTATGCCAAGGTGTGATCCTTAAGTCTGACCTCACCTTTCTGCCCCACATCCAATCGCTATTCACATCTTGCCGCCTTCACCTTCGTAACAATTCCAAAATATGCTCCTTCCTCACCAAGGGAATCGCAAAATTACTCATCCACTCACTTGTTATATCTGGTCTTGACTATTGCAACTCCCTCCACATTGCCCTGCCACTACACAGGCTATCCCCACTTCAGTCTAACATGATTGCTGCTGTTGGCTCATCCACCTAACCAACAGCTCAGTGTCTGCAACCCCCTTCTGCTAATCCCTCCACTGGCTTCCAACCGCCCAAAGGATAACATTTTAAATATTAACAACCACTTCAAAGTCATATATTAACAACAAAGTCATCCACTACTCTGCCATTGGCCCTATCTCCAACCTTGTAAAGCAAATATGTTGCGCTCGGTCTATGTGAACCCACTACACACTGAAGTGTTAATAAACAAATCTGTGTAAAATTCCGACAATCCGTGTAAAAAAAATTGATGCAAGTGGATTATTTACATATGACTAGAAGGGTTTAACACACAAACATAATCAGAATAATACAAATCAACACTGGAACCTTCAGAATTAGTGCCAGTGATCAACCTCATTGGTTCGGCATGTATATCTCAAACATGCGAACCTCTGTCTAGCGGTGTAGTAAAACAACACAGAAAACTTACATTTAAACCGTGATATTAATTCAAGCTGTGAACAAACTTTGAGAAGGAAGGAGGGGCTCTGTGGTGACCCTCCAATACTCCTTATAAAAACCGTGCAAATAAATCAAAACTCTAAAATAATAACAGCAAAGAAACTGACATTTCAAGGGGCATGTATCATTACATGCCCCATTACATGTATCATTACATATCCATGCGTATTCTGAATACGGAATTCGGAATACGGAATCCGTTAACGGAATTCGTATTTCGTTTTGGTTGACCAATCAGAGGTTCTCTTCTGCTGCTGAGAGTTGCATTACAAATACAGGCAGGAAATACGAAATTCCGTTGACGTATTTTCGTTCCGTTACGAACATTCGTTATATTGAAGGTAAAAAGCAAAGTACATTTATATTGGAGTTGATGGTAGTTTTTTTTAAAGTCCGAAATACGGAATTCGGATTCCGGAATCCGTTAACGGAATTCGTATTTCGGATAAAAAAACAACTACCACATCGACTCCAATATTAACAAAGGTATTTTTGCTTTTTAACTTCATCATAACGAATGTTCGTAAAGTTACGAAAATGTGCCGAAACTAACGAAAATACGTATTTCGTACGAATCCGAATTGAGTTTCGGATACGAATTACGAAATACGAAATAATGGATATTACCAAACGGAACGAAACGAAAAGGAACAATTTTTTTTGACGGCGCACAATTCTAATAATATGTGTGTGTAGAGGGGGGGTTGTGTTTTTTTAAATTATTTTTTATTTATTTTTATTATCATTTTTTACTGTTGGAGGGCTTTGGGGAAATATCAGCTGCAGGCTGTATCGCCCCTCTACTCCCTGCCACCCCGAGGCAAGGCCATGTTGCTATGACACAAGCTGCCCTGTCTGCAGCAGAGCGGACATTATGGGGAACTCAGTTTTCAGAATTCCCCATCAGGCTTTGTTCACTGTGTCACTGGTTGTTAAGGATGCTGTCGACTCTAGCCTACAGTTTCCTTAACAACTGGTGATGACCACTGTCATGGGCAGAGCCTGATTGGGGGGAATTCAGACTACTGAGTTCTCCATCAGGTCAGCTGTGCTACAGATTGGCAGCAGGCAGTGGGATGGTGTCATAACCAGCCTGCTATTGGCTATAGAACCCGTCCCACTACCAGCTGTCAATCAGCAGCAGAGTGGACCTGATGGAGAACTCAGTTCTCTAAATTCTCCATCAGGTTCCACCCACTGACAGCTTCACTGGTCGCTAAGGACTAGTGGCTAGTGACAACTAGTGACTCCCACTGCCAGTGATGCTGACAGGGGGTGGAGCTTGAATCCCCATCAGGCTTTGCCCTCCATCAGCGTCCCCGGTTGTTAGGACCAGTGGGTGGGTGCCATAGTCAGCCTGCTGTTGGTTATGACACCTACTCACTGCCAGCTGTCTATCAGCAGTAGATCGGACCAGATGGAGAACTCGGTTATCTGAATTCCTCATCAGGCTCCACCCACCCACAGTATAAATCTTCTATGACTGCACCTACCTGTGTTACATGTGCAGTGGCTGGGAGAGAGCTCAGTAATGCTGAGTCTGTAATTTAATCAGGCTCAGCATTAGTGAGCAGCACTGTGGACGGAGCGCTCAGTATCGACAAGATAAATACCAGTGCTTGCACCAGATTCATGTACCTCTTTTACACATTTTTTAATGTCTTTAGGCAGAGTGATGATTCAGCTGTTACAGTAAAATGGAATTATGCCTGTTGCAGTTCTTAAAGGGTCTACCCAAAAGTGATATTGTTTAAGTGGCTTTGTGTATGACTCTTATACCCGATTCTTCTCCTGTCCACCTGTGAATTCCAGGTGTTATGCCTACATCTGTGTGTTCTGATCCTCTTGTTGCATTCCATAATATGAAATAAATAAAATAATCCAGCAGGGACAGTAGGAAGCCTTTATAATGGCTAAATCTATACAGACTTAGGAGATCAAGCACAACATTTAACCAATAGAGTCCGTGAAAAATATAGAAAACTGCAGGGTGGTTAACTTCCTAGAATCTATCAAAAACTGAAAGGACAAGAAAAAAATACAAAGTCAACTTAAAAGAGAAATTCCTTATTTTAATGAATTGACATTTAAATTAAAATAACTCCTACTCTGTATCACAATTCATTACTTTCATGTAACTACATAGGAACTTGTATGCGTTCATATGTACTTAGCAAAATATTTCTGTAAGATGAATATTAATATTCTTGCAATATTTCACTGCAATTTAATTAAATAACTCTTGAAAGCTTAGATGAGGTTTATAATTGGAAATTGCATCTGCTTATGTCTATTAAATTAAAAGGAATATACGGTTTTGTGACAACTTCCTATGTCACATTTGGTGACAACTGAATAAAGTGAAGAGCACAGTAATTAGAGATGCGTCTTATTTTATTAATATCAAATGCGTGAAAAGTGAATTTGCCAAATGAACTCAGCAACAATGAATTCAGCATACAAGTAGTTGAGATATTGTAGCAGAAAGACAAATTACCTTTGTAAATTAAGCGTGTTTTTTAAATGTATTGTCTTAGATTATTTGTATTACCCAGTATGAATATTTGAGCCATACATTTCTTCTTGGTGGCATTATTCCAGTGCTGATAGTTTTTTACACAGAACTCTTGAAAGGTCTGCATCTCCTCTAACAATACAAAAAATAATAAAATGGAACTACCTAGTACCCTAACACGTAGCCTTTTGCTACCTGAACACCTATTAAGGTAAAGTTTATGTCCAGCCAAAATATTTTTTATTTTTCTTTTAGTTTTAGATAAGAGTTGGGAAGGATTGAAACACCTGCAGGTATTTCTGACTGTGTTGCTGTTCCAGATTTCCCCTCACTTCTTGTCTGGTAAATTTTTTCATCTCCGGGACAATAAAGCTGGCTATACACTGTTAGAATTTTGGCTTATTGACATGCATTTGCTGAAATGTAAACAGTGGGTGGCCCTGCCGGCTCAACAAAAGATGATTACTTAATTGACTTTTGTTGAAGGAGCTGGGCCGAAAATTGTAGCCATACAGCTGCAGTCACTGTTGAGGTATTCTGACAGTCAGTATACAATAACCCAGCGGGTGAGATTCCTCCATTCATGCACTAGTCAGCTACCCAGATTAATTAATCCTCTGCAATACCACCAAAGTTCACCAAAGACACCAACAAGCAGGCTGCAGGAGCATCTATAGAAGTCCTCAGCTGGATTTTGGAGTAGACTTGGACATGATCTAGATTAGGACCAAGTCAAAAGTGATAGCAAAATCACAGAGCAGGCCAAGGTCAGCAACGAACAAGCAGTGCAGTATCAAATCATGACCAGAATCAGGGTCAGAAACAAAACCAAGGTCAGACACTGGATTGCACAGGATCCAAAGCAGGTCAGAATTCAGCCAGGTCACTAACAAAGAAACATATGCAGAGCACAGGCCAGGTCAGAAGGAACAAGCTGAAGACCAGTCAGCATTGGCAGGCTATTTTCTAAATAGTTTATTGCCACTGCTGACACTGGGCATGCACACACTGCCACATGCACACACTGTGAAGCACCGTACACGCGCACTTCTACTCATGCTGATAGGCTGTAAGCATAGTTCTATACCTTTACCTCCAGCATTTTTGTCTGACAATTCTGCATTTGTAGTGACCTGTGTGCCTTTTGCTGCAGATGTACTGTCTGAAGAAGGGTCTTATAGGTCCTTATTAGATGAGTTTGTGCCTGAGGACCATCACACTGAAATAGCTCCCAAGCTAAAAGATAAAATGTTCAGCTATTATCGATACTGTCTGGGTCACATTTAGCCCCCCGTGCACAACATAGGCATTTGTGGCTCGCATTTGTCAGCACGGAAAAGCTTAGCACAAGAAATCCTATTGTGTTCTATAGTCCACGTCTCATCATAACGTCATGCTGAGAAAAAAGCCGGTCGTTTTTGAAAAAACGACATGAGTTTCTTTTTTGGGCAGATCAACACGATTAGGAATAGGAAAAAGGGTCACATCGTGCTGATCTCCCCAAAAAGAGGTGCATACTTACAGGCTTGTGTGGAGCTTTTCCGTGCTGACAAATACGAGCTACAAACGCCGGCTGCGTGATCAGGGACTTAAAATGGAACGGTTTGTAGCTTTTACTAGTGCTATTAGCAATCTGGGATCCCTGACAGGACCCAAGACTATCAAAACATCTCTGGTATGTTCCTTACTTCAACCTGTTCTGTACAGAGACTGGACTACTGCTGACAAACTATTTACTCCGGCAAAACATTTTTCAGACCAATAACTGTTTGATGAGAATTTTCTTAAGTAGTGGGTTGTTTCCATTGTGAATCAGGTGATACCTCACCTTAATGTGATATTGAAGTCAAAAGCTTTTTAAGCTATTTCAAATGCTGATAAAATCACTTACAATGGATGCTACCCCTTCTTGTTTAAAAGTTTTAGAGGGTTGTTCACTAAGCTGCCGAAGGTGAAAAACCGAGCCAAAGTGAACTGATCCGAACGGCGTTTGGCTATTTACTTCGGCTCTGTATGGCTGATTTCAGCCGTACATCGGCTAAAATCAGCCGTACATTGATTGGCACCGGCTGGCTGAGTGGAAGTGCAAAAGTCGTTCGACTCAGCCGATCCAACATATGAATATTCCTATAGGGGCCCAAAGGCAGTGAATGAATAGCTGAATGCCGCCGAGTGGCATTCGGCTCGGCTATTCTGCTCGCTACCTCTGAGGTAGCAAGCAGAATAAGAAAAATGTAAACAAAAAGATGATAACAAATGATTTAAATAAATGTAAAAAAAAAAATATAAAAAAATGTTAAGAAAATAATAAAAAAAAGTAAAAAAAAGAAAAAAACAGTGTGGGGCCCCCCTCCCAAACCATACCAAACCCGTTTGGTCTTGTAGGAAAGTAAGGAGGGACCCCTATTAAAAAAAAAATGCATGGGGTCCCACCCAAAAGTAATACCAAGCCCTTTAGGTCTGGTATGAATTTTAAATCGACTGGTTGGACCCTGGCGTGAAATAACGGCCGGCTCCACCCAGTTGTTGTCATTTATTGAAAGCTCAGTGTCCTCAAATAACCTAAGGCCACTGGTCTCTCATTGAAGGACAACAAATGGGCTATTGTGAATTGCCCAAACAGCAGCCCTTCGGTTCGACTGAACCGAAGGGGTCTGGCGGTCAAAGTGAGTCGAAGGATCAGGCGAAGCTACGGCTAGATCCTTCAGCTCCTTCGTGAAAAACCCTCTTAGTTTCCTGCAGAATCAACTGGTCTCCAGATAATCCAGATTTAACAAAAGATTAAATTGGATCTTGAACCTGCAGAAATATTCACTTAAACCAACACATCACTTGGACTGTCTGCTTCTCATTCTAGACACTGCTCAAGCCAGATTTATTTTTTGCACCCAAGAAAAACTACTAATTCTCCACTCCCATATTCACACTATACAGTCCAGGAACCATTCAACTCTGCCACTCCACATACTGTAAGTGTTCTAGGCCTGATAATTACCCTATTTCAGAGCAGTTCCATTTGCTTTGTTCCACTCCAGACCCCTACAACACAGGATTCTGTCATCTTTAGACAAAACAGTTTGCCTGACACCCAAGACCAGGTTGTCTCTGGCTTAGTGGCTCATCAATTAGCTTTGGAACTGGAAAAATCCTTTCTCTCACTGACATATAAGATATTTACAACAGATGCCACTTCATGAGCTGGGGAGGAGTCATAGATGCCTTGTCAGTGCAAGGGACTTGGTCGACAGATGAATATTTTATGATGATCAACAATCTAGAGTTATAAGTGATTTGGCTGTCCCTGCAACTCTGGACACCCCGACTGGAAGGACATCTGACTGACTGAACCAAAAGAGATAAAAAGGATTGTAGCCTGGGCAAAACTACACCTTCCAGCATTGTTTCCTGTACACATACCAGGCATGGACATTTGGCAGGCAGACTACCTCAGCTATTAGTGTTTGGACTCAGAAAAGTGGTCCTTCACCCAGAAGTGTTTTAGGACCTGTGATACAGGTGGGAGACAACAAAGGTGGACAACCTCAAGATTTAACAAAAAACTGAATAGGTTTGTTTTCAAATTCATAGATCCTTTGGCGTAAGTAGAGGATGCCCTATTGGATCAGTACAGCCACGCCATTGCTTGAGAACATGCAATTGTGGCAATGGGGCATCAACAGGAAGTCAAGGAGAGAAGGGCAGCGCCAATAATGGTACTATGATTTTCAAAGTAGCAAAAAGTACACATTAATTGAAATGAAAACTATCCTTCTATTCTAATAATTTGATGAACATACATTAATTTGTTTGAGAGAATTTAGCTATAATGTGACATCTTTGCTGTGTCAATATTATCTATTAGTACCGTCTTTTGACTTTCACTGCATTATTTCACCTCATCCTCCTCTCCGATACAATTCCGCTTCTTTATCATGCACAAAGAGACTCAGCAGAGAGTTGTATAATATTGCATATTATTATAGAGTGGATATGGTTCAACAGTCATTGCTTTCTTCGAATTAATCTATTCAAAGTATAGAAATAGTTTCCCAAATCCTTCCTTGATACGGGAAGCATCAGTTTGATGAGGAGTGGTTTCTTCCTTGACATATGATCTATGTTTCCTTTTTTTAAGACTGTAGTTTCTTCTTCCTGTTTACACATATTATTCGTACAGTATGGTCCCAGCACATTGGCTGACCATTGGAATCAAAAACCTTGAGGTCAATGGGATATGGAATCAGTGCCTCCTGACTGCACTGCAATATTATTTGGGAACCTTTAGCTGTAAATATATCTTTGAGCTTAATATAACCTGTGCAGCAATGTAAAAGTAACATACATTTATCTACTCTACAAATAAACTTTCTTTAATAAGATATTCCTGATGGCACATGATTGACATCCCTTTAACATCATTAAAAGATATCTAATTACCTTGTCGGTTTTTAAGCCTTACCAGCTGCCATATAGATAATTGTTTAAAATCACAGCTTTCTAGCAATGCAACACTGATGGAGATGACGTTTTGTAATACAGTATTACTTTTCCAGTTTTTGTTATTCTTTTTGTGTACAATCATATTTGTTAAAATGTACCTAATGATTTAGTGTTCTTTTTAATGTATTGAAGTACAGTGCAGAAGGCTAAGGTGCTTGAAGGGCTGTGGCACAATGGAGTAATATCAAAGTACAGATAAAATTCTACTTATCTGAAACCCATGCTACTATGTCGGTGTTAGATTATCCTATCAAAACAACCACATTTTATGTAACATAAAGGAAATGCTTAACAGCAGATCATCTTTGTCTTTGTTTTCTGGTAGCTTGTAGAAGTATTCCCACTTCCAGTCTTGTCAAACATTGTCCCAAGAGCAGACATTGATTGGCCCAGATAGCATGAACAAATACAGGGGTTATTACCTTCCCCTACTCTAGAAATACTAAGGGGTCTATTCACGAAGCGGCCGACCCGAAGTAAAGAAGGAGTTCGACTCAGCCGATCCAACATCTGGATCGGCTGAGCCGAACCTCCTGCAGGCTTCTCACTGCTGTTCGGGCTATTCTTAAAGATCCCGAACAGCAGTGAGTGAATAGCCGAATGCCGCCGAGCGGGATTCGGCTCGGCTGTTCTGCTCGGTCCCTCACAGGTACTGAGCAGAACAGAAAAAAGTTTAAAAAGTTAAAAAAGTAAATAGCAAACAATTGTGTGGAGCTAGCAGTGACAGCTAGCTCCGCCCAATAGTTTCCTATTGTCCGGCGGCTCTGCTGCTGTAAAAAAAAAAAAATCTCCCGGGCGCTCTGGGAGCCTCCCGCTCCCGGCCGCCCAGAAGAGAAACACCGCTGTGTCTTTTTTTTTTCTTTATTCTGACACGATCGATGTCAGAATAGAAAAGGAAAAATTTTTTTTTTCACATTGAAAAGCATTGGGACATATAGCCAATAGTAAACTAGCATTGTACCAGCCCTCTGCTGATGGACCTGATAAAAATATGGGTCTAAATATATATATATAAGGGTAGATTGAAGAAAATAATAGAGTATGTGAACTTTGCAAAGTGATATTTCATGTTGCAAGGAGCTTTACACTTAGCTTAGTGAAGCTTTGTTGACCTAAACAATCCAATCATGCCCAAGCAAATATCCAGCATTTAAATGTTCCTTTCATGTGATTGTGATTATTTTGCAAAGTTGAGTTTTATAATATAATTGGGTATAACTTTAGTATATTGTAGGGAAGAGTTAGTACCATATCGCCTCTGTTACTTTTTACTGTTGCTATTTTGTTTTTAAATACTAAACAGTCTAGTCACTTTCATGTAAGCATTTATTTTGTATTTTCTTGCTTTAGCCAGCCCCTTAAAGTTAGGGGGCCATGTCCCATCTTCATCATCTGAGAGGGAAAGAGGCTGGGCTCGGTACCTTTTGAAGGTAATGTAAAGTTCACACATAAAATTGGTCTTATTTTGCAGCATAGACTTATCTGGTCAATTATATTGACCTAATGTGCCCCTATAAGATCAATGATGTCACCAGCATCTTGCCACTTTGTTTACACATGGCTATGGAGTAGTGAATGCACAGGCTGCAGCTGATTGGTCTTGCACGGATGCCTAACTTCTGGGTTCCCATGAGTTTGGGTTTGCACCAAACCTGAGTTCGTCCGTACTATCTACAATAGTGTATTTAAACAACAACCTTCATGTTAGTACCCATTTGGAAAATGTGTCCCGTGCTGTAAAGGCTGGTTAGCATTGGTTCTCTGTGCTTGCTAAAACACAGACAATGATGCAATGTTAGAGGAGCTGGTCTACTGACTGACAGATCACATAACTATGCCCTTCACTGACACTAACACAAACAGTGAATTTGCATAATTTAGAAACTATTGGGGAGGAACCTATAACTTAGATATAATGATGCTACTTAGCTTCATTTTCTTAACCATGCACCTATCTTTGGAAATGTGTTTTATAAATATTAAAGGTAGAATGCAGAAGCACATAAATAATGTGTTAGCTTGTTCTCATTAGAATTTTTCTTTAATTTCATGGTTTAGTTTTTATGATTTTTTTACTAACAGCATCCCCAGAAGGAACCACCTGGAGGAGGCCCAATCCCCTCCCTGTCTGTAGGCAGAGATCTTGTGGGTAAGTAGCTCCTGTATATTGTTTGTCACATTTAGATCTTCTTTACTTAGGCTACCCAGACATGACTAGTTTGTACCTAGTCAGCCGGGTGAGCGAGAGGAAATCAATACATTCCACATTCAAGCAGGGATCTAGAGATCTACACAGCCGGCTATTGTCTTGAGACAGATTGGACAATCCTGGCTGCCTGAATACCTAAACACTGCTTGCATAAGATAGGACAAAGACACTGTTTGGCTCTAATTTTTTCACAGGGCTCAGACAATTTTTAAATTGTGTTACTGACAGGAGCCCCAATAGCTTTAAAGTTAGTACAATTCTGCCGGAATCATCTGAAAATTGAGCTTTGTTTGGCTAGCTTTTGGGCCAGTCAAACGTATTTCAACTGTGTGAAAATAAATGATGGAAGCAATCATCACTGACATTTCCAAGGTTATTTCTCAAAGGTGCACAAACAATTTACCATATAACTAAGTAGTTAGCTTAAGCAGTTAACTTACTGAATGAGGTAAAGCTATGTGTAAATTTAGGTGGCAACTCTACAGCCTAGACTTCTTTCTTAAACCAACAACAATCTTAGCCATTATTGTAACTTAACCCTATCATTGTTTAGGTTGAAAGTAGTAATCATGGTATGTTAATGGTTGACAGAATCTTTGAACAAGAAATGGTACATGGAATTGGGCCTTTTTCAAGCCTGCCCACTGGCTCAATTTTCTTGAATTGTTTGTTTGTAAAATAGATTTATGTCTAGTTTCTAGTTTCTTTGTCTATTCCTTTTTCTAGTTTCTTTATTAAAATGTTATATATCTATGACAATTTTAAAATCAAACCATTTATAATCTATCACTTGTTTGTTGCTTTTATTGTCATTTGTTTTTCCAGTGCTTTACCTTTTGTCATACCGAAGTGTGCATTTTCTAAAGGAGTAATGTGTTCCGTTTGCTAAACGATTTAGTAGCTTTTTCCTGTGTTTTTTTAGAAGAATAAGAATGTTTAATGTTTATTTGCAGCTTAGTTGTACTGACTCAAATCAATTATGTGCAAGTTCAAATCCTATTTCTCTACATTCATCAAGCTAAGAGAATCTATTTGGCATGTGTCCATGCTCTACTGCAGCAGTATCTCCCTTACGAAATCTCAACTCCTTTGATAAAAATGTTTTCCCTCATCACACCGGTAACTACAGTCATAGGAACCAACACATTTTTTTATGTTAACAATATATGTTTTTCCCTGCAATGCTGCTCTTCCTAATCAATGTCTTTCCCCCCCAAAAAAATCAATAATAGTGAGCACACTATGCTGACAGCTCTCAAAACCCTAAACTTGAAAATTGCAAAGGTAATATTAAACCTTTTGTTATTATCTATGCATAAAAAGCATACTGCATTGGGGTGATAAGTTGCATTATTGTTTCCTCATTTACATGTGCAATGTGATATATAAACTATTTGGATGTTTTCATATGGATGAAGTAATAGTCTATGCATTCCATTGCGTTTGCATATTTATGCGCTCCATTGATCGGATGCACATATTATGAGCTCCACAAACTGGATGTGACATGTCTTGTTGATGCTTTGCTACACGTATTTTCTGTTTTACACGCAGAGATGACTTTGATTTTTGCACATGCGTGTGTGGAGGAAACTTTTTACTGTGTCATTATGTAGTTACTTATACACTTGAGTTATTGTTAGCTGTATGTTATGCCTTCTTCTGAGTAAGTCCCCTTATGCTGGGATGAATTGTGGAGTGTAAAACTATACCACAGGCTCCAGTGACACTTTTATGCAAGGAAATCCGCTCTGGAAGGTTAGATATTGGATTTTCATGGTTGATAGAGAAGTGCAATAGATTTACTTTAACGTATGTTTACATATGTTATTTCCATACCAAAACACCTTACCATCTACAGGAATTGAGACACACTGATTGAAGACCAAGGAATGAGGAGATACAAAATGTATCAATGCTATGCCTATTACTATAGAAAGATGTCTTGGTGCACTTTAAACTTGGCTTAATAATCCATGCAACAGGAGAGTGGATGCATACGCTTCCAAGATGCATGAGGTTTACCTGTGTGGATATCACAATTAATGCAGGCAGTTATATATGTGTTATGGCCGAATTTAGGCTAAGCTGTGCACATTCATATGTTTATGTGGTTGCAAGGTGCCCCTATATTATTATGAAATCCTTATGAGCACTACCTATGTAAATATATGATGGACTGAATCTGTGACTGGAGTCCCACTTCCTTGGATTATGGATATACATAGCCTGAGTATCCTCTTGGGTCACAGAAATGTTGAAATGATACATCTGTGATTTTTGTGGCAATATAAATATGACAAACCTTTAGTCAATAAAACCCCATGGCCCTTTTTTTAAAAAATTCTGTTTCAAATGAGGCAACATACATATATTTGGGTATTCATAAAAGGGGTTTATTTACATCAAATATATAGGAAAGTAAGAAATGTTCAAAAATATTTACATAAGGGCAAAAAAAAGTCAATAGAATATTGTGGTGGAGTGAGGGAAAGGAGGGTTCAGCTGAGGAGGGTGGGCCAGAGGAGGTGAAGGATTGGCCAAAGTGGGAGGAGATAAAGGATTGGGGGAATAGGAAAAGAAGCAGGATAGTTTATTGTGGGGGCAGATGAGGGTTGGGGGTGATAGAAGCTGGAGGGGAGTTGGCGATGGTGGGAGGAGACAGGGGAGGGTTGGGAGGAGACAGGGGAGGGATAGGAAAATGAGGAGGGTTGGCAATGATGGGAAGAGGCAGAGGAGGTTTGGGATTTGGGGGAATAGAAGAAGCAGTTTGGGTAATGATAGTGGAAGGGAGCATATAAGGCTTAGGGGGATAAGAGAAGGATGAGGATGGGAAATAGTGGGAGGTGGCACAGGAGGAGTGGTGGCTAAAGGGATATGGAAATGTACTGACCCTGGTAGTGGGAAGGGTTAGGTGGGGGAACAATAGGGAAGGTGGAAATGTGTTTTGGGGGTGTTAGTAAACATATGTGGAATATTGTTTGGGGTGGAGAGCTTTGAAAAAGTGGGAGGCAAGGGTTACAGATAGTGAGATAGTGGAACAATTTGAGAATTTCTATTAAAATCTGTTCAGACTTGGAGCCTTGGACAGGCTCGGGTCTTATTGTCTTGCACTTTGTATTGGAGATCTGCTTCATGCATCCTTGCATTGTTTCAGAAAACCTTGCTGCTGTTTTGCATTGTACAGCTGTCAGTTCTTTTTGGACCAACGTAATGAGTTGCTGCATGTCAGCATGACCTTCTTGGTGCACCTTCATTGAAGAGCGCCAGCATACCCAGCATTTCACAGTACTGGCTAATTTCTCTAAGAGCTCCCTGTTGGAGCATCAGTTTCCATCCCAAATCAAAAGATTTATTGGATAGCCTTTTCTGCTCCATTAATCTGTCACAGTGGTCAGCCAGTCTTTCACTTACAGTTAAAAGTCAGATGTACACACTTTGGTGTGCGAATCCAGCTGCTTCCAATGTGGGCTAAGAGGTAAATTAAAATTCATGTAAATGGAACGTGTTTTGGAAACATCACAAATAGACAAAATGGTGGTGGCTTTAAGAAATAGAGCATGTTCACTTTGCCAGGCTATTTTAAACTATCTTAGAGATTGTGTTTAAATCACACTTATGAAAGAATACAGAATCATATACTAAACATTTTTAATTTAAAAACAAAATCTGTTTTGTACCTTGCACATGATTGTTTTATTGAGGTCAGCACAGCTTCACCTTCTTCAATAAGGTAAAATGACCTTGCAAAGTAAACAAACTCTTTGCTAGATGAACATAATGTTTTAATAAATCAACCCTTTTCAGAAGATTAAAAAAGTAGGTATGGCAAAAAATTATTCTATTTTCAAAACTTTTTACGCCTAGCATGGGATAGAGTGGGGGACGGTGTTAACCCTGGTTATGTTTTACTGAACTCCTGGGCTCCATTTGAGAGATTTTACTTAATTTCCTGTGCTGGTGACACAGTTTTACTACATACAAAGTTATATAGAATATGCAATAGGGAAAGAGGTACTGGAGAGTTTCAGTCACTTCCTGTCTGGGGAAAATGGTGTTACCAGAACAGGAAGTTAGGGGGAATCTTTACCTGATATTTAAAAGATGTTTAAGGGCCAGTTCAAACCACAGCATTGCGCTAAATGCACAGGATCTACGCATTTAGCACATGCTTTCACACAGCACCACAGAATAGGTGTGCTGGTGTGATAAATTCTCAATGGCATGAAGAGCAGCACGAAATACCGCAATAATGTCTGTCGTAATGACGACTAATACATGTATTACTTTTATCACTGCATACCAATGCAACACAATTAATTGTGGTACCATGCATCACACTGAAATGCATACATGCTTGGAGGTGTATTTGGGTGCCATGAGAATAATTGGCAATTCAATGCACCAACACATGTAGCATGCGGTACCATGCACTGAGCAATAGTATGTGCTTAGTGTAACATTATGGTGTGAACTGTTCCTAACTGTAAGCTCAGACAATTATTTCACTCTCACTTCCTTTCCCAGGGACAGTGGTCAGGGGAATCTTTCAAGGGGAAGCAGGCGGCAGTAAAAATTTAGAATTTGTAATCTTTCCCTGCTTTTAAAAAAAAACTATATGTAGCGCTACCCCCGCAAGGGCCGCTGTAATATACGGGCCTTCTGTCCCACACCAGTGATGACTCACCCTCACCTGGACCCAAGTAACACCAATACACCGTTTATACTTTTGGATGGGCTTTATTAAACTAGCAATAAGCCCTGGAAAAAGATAAACTGAATAACAGGAATTTAAGCCAGAAGATGTCATGCAGTTTCAGAGAGCAATACTCTGCATATATTAAAAAAAACAATACTAAGCCTGTGCTACATATATATACTCTGAGTGGCCAGATTATTATGACCACCCTATCAGTACTTCGTTGGGCCACGAGATGACTCCATGAGATGACTTCGTTGGGCCGCCTTGTGACTCTGCGAGATGTTGAAACGTGATGCGAGGAATCTGACACTGGACTGTTGCCCTTCTGTTGTCTTGTACCAGTCTTGCCACACTCCGTTCTGACCTAACATTGACTAGTCGCTGACAGCTACAATTCGCACGTTCAGACCCAGATTTTCGGCTGACCGTCCAGTCTTTAAACACTTTAACAACAGCTGCACTTGAACATTTAACGAATTCTGCTGTTTTGCTGATACTCGCTCCATGGCTCCGAGCGCCAACAATCATCTCATGTTCAAAGGCTGTTAAATTGCGTTGTTTACCCATATCTTCAGAAAAAAATCACTTCTACTGTCATGGTAAACAACCTGGTTCCATATTTATAATGGTCTGACGCTCTAGCAACTTCAGCGCGAAATTATAGCTAATTATAGCTAATTTGCCTACAAACGTCAGGTGGTCATAATAATCTGGCCACTCAGTGTAAATATACAGTATATATATATATTTTTTTTTTTTATTGTCCTTGTTGATTTACCATCACTACCTGTCTTGCTGGCCAACATCACTGAGAAAAAAAAATCCTATCCAATGAGGAAAAAGGTATCGATTAATACCAGGCAAAAGATTTAGCCTTCACAGAGCCTATAAAAATCTTTTTACTGAAGGTCGATTTTAAATATTTTAACCATGACCATAGGTATATTTTATAGTTTGTTACTGCATGTTTCAAATATTTAATGTATAATTGAAGGCAACACTTGGATGGGAGTTAGAAGTATCATAATGAAAGTGAGGGTAAATCCAATGTTTTGAGTTGCCACCAGAACAGAAATAAAGGAGAAAATTTCCAATGGAAACATTTGTTCCTGTACCAACTTCTTCTCACTTCCTGTTGAGTTTGTAGGGCAGGACTTGAAGAGAAATCTCCTTAATAACACACAGATGGCAAGAAAAAAAAAACTGACAGTGGTTAACCCTTCTTTACTCTATGCAAAATGGAAAAAATGTTTTGGCCTTAGATATACTTTAACTGCAGGTTTTTATTTTGAGGGGGATCTAGCAACTGACGCTCATTTGATAAGAGGCATACTCATCTGTATTCTTATTTAGGCATTCAAATCGCACTTAATAAACATCTGGGAAAGTTAGCTTTACAAATGCATGTTTAGAAGTGATGTTGATTGTCATTTGCTGAGTCACATGCATAAAACACTTCTGTGGGTGTACAGCCCTTCATCTGACAGTCTTGCAAATAGCCATGACTATTTAATCCTCTAACAAAACTAATTATGAATAATCGGAAGGTTTAGCAAGTCAGACAAATATAGTGAAAGCAGATTATCATAATTATTTCTTAGTGCAAAGTTGAGTTGTGCATACATGTAAACAGTTTATGATCTTATCATGATGATGTTTTAAAATGAATCATATTTTTTTATTAATATTAAGAATTTTGTTAGCTGCTGTTTGCCTTTTACTTTCAGCTGTATTTCATGTTATATCATTTTATTTTTTTTGTGACTATAACTGCTCATGTTTTCTTTATGGTGCTCTGGAGAGCAGATCTTAGGGGTCTATTCACTAAGCTGACGTAGGCAGCCGAGGGAATCACCGACCTGAAGCGAAGTTACATGAACTCTGTGCGGCTATTCACTTCAGGCTGGTACGGCTGATTTCAGCTGTATATCGGCTGAAATCAGACATACATCGGGTGGCTTCAGCATGTTTGGCCGACCCGAAGTGCAGAAGGAGTTCGACTCAGCCGATCCAACATCTGGATCGGCTAAGCCGAACCTCAGGCAGGCTACTCGCTGCTGTTCGGTCTATTCTTATAGATGCCGAACAACAGTGAGTGAATAGCCGAATGCCGCTGAGCGGCATTCGGCTCGGCTTTTCTACTCGGTCCCTCTGTGGGACCGAGCAGAACAGAAAAATAGTTTAAAAAGTAGAAAAAAATAGAAAACAATTGTGCAGAGCTAGCAGTGACAGTTAGCTCCGCCCAACTGTTTTCTATTGGCCGGCGGTTCTGCTGCCGTCAAAAGAAAAAAAAACATTTTCGCCATAGCAATGCATTGCTAGATTCCTATTGGCTATTTCAATTTGCAATAGCCAATAGCAAACTAGCTATTGTACCCGCCCTCTGCTGCTGTCAATCACTAGTTCTGACCTGATGGAGAACTACAGCAGTGGGCGGGTGCAATAGCTAGTTTGCTATTGGCTATTGCAAATTGAAATAGCCAATAGAAATCTAGCAAGGCATTCCTATGGTGAAAATGTGTTTTTTTTTAATTATTCTGACGCCAGCCAACGGCTCGTGTCAGAATAAAAAAGAAAACACAGTGTTTCTATCCTGGGTGGCCAGGAGCGGGAGACTCCCGGAGTGCCTGGGAGAGTTGGGCTGTCTGGAGATCAGTGTCCCTGGTTAGCTGGTAATCAGGGACGCTGATCTCTCTGCAAGTGGCTGGAGCCAGCATAACATTATGGCTGGCTCCGCCCAGCTGTCAGAAGCAGGCTGTCACCTCGGCTCAGCCGAGCCGAAGCATATGCCTTCGGCTCGACTGAGCCCCCCGGCCGACTTCAGGAGCTGTGCAGGCTATAGTGAAAAGAACTGAAGGGGAGCTGTACAGGCTACAGTAGAACTGAAGGGGTCTTGGGGCCAAAGCTAGCCGAAGGATCGGCCGAAGCTACGGCTAGATCCTTCGGCTGCTTCGTGAATAGACCCCGTAGTCTTGAGTAGCTTCTTGTGTGGTTCAAGAAAACAAAGACAGGCAGCTCTAAGAGCCCAAGGGCTAGGACTGTCCAACAGTGTCAATTCAAAGCAGATATCAGCAATATACTTGTAGGGGCTCAAAAAGTTTGCTTTGGATCAATTCAATTTTTGGGGTTCAATTCGGTTCATTATTTGGAATTCGGATCGATTAGATTTTTTTGTTGTTCTGATCAAATCAGGCGGGGTTCTTTAATTAAAAATAGTTTTTTTCTTTGGGGTGGGGGTTGGTCATTTTAGTTCTGTACTGGTCATCTTAGTCCATTCTAGTCCTCTTAGACCGTACTGTTCAACTTAGTCCCTACTGCTAAATTTAGTTCATACTGGTTATCTTATTCCTCACTGGTCATCTCATTCCGTATAGTTCATCTTAGTCGAAAATGGTCCTCTTAGTCCATACTGGTCCTCTTAGCCCATACTGGTCATCTTAGCCCGTACTGGTCATCTTAGCCCATACTGGTCATCTTAGTCCATACTAGTCCTCTTAGTCCATACTGGTCATTTTAGTCCATGCTAGTCATCTTATTCTATACTGGCAATCTTAGTCTGTACCGCTCATACTATTCCATAATGGTCATCTTATTCCATAATGGTCATCTAAGTCCGTACTGGTCATCTTAGTCTCTACTGGTCCTCTTTGTCTGTAATGGTTATCTTAGTCCGTAGTGGTTATCTTTGTCTGTGTTGGTCATTAGAATTGGAAATGTGGAATTTCGTATGAAAAAATTTGGATTAGTTCGAATTTGAATGTACCCAAAATTTTAGATGCATCCGAATTTCCGAATTCAAATGCATCTAAAATTTGGGGTACATTCAAATTCGGAAACTTGAATGCATCCAAAACTCAGATAAATTAGTATTCGGTAATTCAGATGCATCCGAATGTCTGAATTGAAAGAAATTTGTTCGAATTTCAATTCGGAATGAAACAAAACTTACATGTCTAATTAGCAAGTGTTCTGAGCTCTACCCAGAAATGGTGGATGAAAACTAATGCTCAATAAACTGTACACCAATGCTTAGTGACACTCTTGCTTTGCATTGATAGCAAATTAGCAGCAGCGAGTGCATATTTTTTGGTAAAAGTGCACCATGTCCAAGATTTCATCAACCTTGGCTATCATTTAAACATGCAGAGACAATCAAAACCTTTGCTACAAACTTGCTGTTGTTCAAAAGTTTAATATTGAGATACAGAAACTTCCACTCAAGTGCTGTGTCTGTCTCCACTATCAGTATCTTTATTATATATCTTTGTTGCAGATAGAAAAGGAACTCCTGCTATTGCCAAACTCTACAGCTGCAGTACCAGTTGCCTGGTGGATGCCTGGCTGCTGATTTAATGGCTTTAATACAGTATGCAGGTCCGGAAACCTGAATTTGCTCTAAATTTGCTTTTTGCATGCAACTCCCATATTTCCTCAGTACACGTTTCCTCTAAAGGTGGCCATACACTCTACAACCATCGCAAGACTTTAGTCTTGCGATGGTTGTAAAGGGATTAAAAAAACGTACGATCTGCCTATCTTGGACAGGCAGATCGCACTCTCGATCATCGCAAGCCCACCCCCCTGAGGGGCGGGCTTCCGATGACCGCAATGCTGAACGGGCAGTGTGCGCGTGCGCACACCGGCCCGGTCAGCATTTATCTTCCGAGCACCGTTCTAACCAGCCGAGAATCGTACGATTCCCGGCTGGTTTTCGAACATGCTGGTTCGACAGAAGACGTGCGACCGTACAGTAGAAACGGTCGCACGTCTCCGTTCACACTGCTCGATTATCGTACGAAAAACCGATCGCATACGATTATCGTACGATAATCGCGCAGTGTATGGGCACCTTTAAGAGGATGTTTTGCCTGTAAAGGTTCTCATTTAAACAGGTCATGGTATAGCGAATAGCAGTTAGTCACATTCACCTGAACTTGTTGTGTAATGTTGAAGATGTTTCAGCACTCACCTAAATAGTTTCCTCAGTTCGAAGGATGTCAGGAACAGGATGGGAGGTATGAAAATATGTTGTGTTGCTGGGCTTGAAAACACAGGGATGCGATTATTGTCCGGGATGTTCTTGGACAATTAACATCTGCCTTGACTCATGGTGATGGACTAAGTTGACTGAGGTACCTGTGGGCTATACTATAAATACTGGCTTATATTCCTGGCACTTATTTGAGCCAAGCAAGCCACTTAAATAAGTGATGAAATGTTTTCAACATAACAGAACAAGTCTAGTTAACTGACCAACTACTATTACCTGTAGCAATATCATAGATATATTTATTCTAAGTTTGTTATGGTAAAGACTAAAACCTTTTTTTATTATTTTATTTAGTGAGGCAAAATTGAATTTCTATTGCTATACTCTCTACGAAGTCAGTAATTGCAAATAATTAAGGGAGAAATATGGGATGAGTGAAATCCACTCATCTCAATAGTTAGAGCCAATGTGTGCCACTGCAGCTGTCACATGTCGCCTCTATTGATCGAGTACTGAGCAATCACAAACCGCTCATCGCTCAGTTCACAATCTTCTCCCTGCAGAGAGCAGTATTGCCAGTCATCACTCCCTTCAGAGATTCCCCCCCTCCCCTCTCCGCTCCTCCAGTGCTGACTAGAGGGACAGACAAGGGAGGGGAGAGGCACAGCTGGCTCTAGCTCTAGAGATTTGGAGCCAGCTGTCAATCAGTCAGCGGGGTGGATCCTCACAATATTGTCGGGATCTGCCCCAAGGTTCTATCAAAGTTTGTGACTACATTGGAATGTGTGACCGGTGACACGGTGACACATTCCAACGTAATATCGCCCACTTTGACAGCTTTAACATGTGATTGCCTCACTGCGCATGTGTGGGAACAGCTGATTGGTCATAAATATTCACGACCAAGTTGCCGCTACTGCGTTTGCGCAGCTATTGCGGCCATGTTTAAAAATAACAATTCAAACAAAGTATTTATTCAATTAATAATAACGATAATACAAATATTGTGGGTATTTGAAGAATATTATTAATTTAATTTATATTTAACTTTACTTCATAATATTATTCAAATAAACTTAGGCCAACGCTTTTTTTGGGCTGGAGTGTCCCACTCCAGCTCTATGCATCGGTGAGGGGAGTGTTTAACTCTCCACGTACTTCTCCTTTAAGGAATATTATAGTAAAAAATAACTTTTGCTGAAGAAATCATTGTATTATTAATGCTAAATGTATCAAATACCAGCACACTGGATGACTGATGTACTTCTGTACTTGTAAATACATAATTTGTCATTTTGTTCTTGTTTTTGAACAGCACCACACAGATGTAATGTTAGTGAAGTTGGTTGTTTGTAAGAAATTTCCCAGCAACCACAAGGAAAAAGACTCATAATAATTCTCCCACTGGGCAAATCTGCTTCCTTGCTGTTTATAGAATGATATTTCATTTTATCTCAGCCCTCCAAGCAACCCGGTAGATCTCTTGCATGCCAGTAATTGGAATTATGCAAAGAAGAATGCTTGTATTTCTAGAACATTTTACAGAGATGTTGTTTTATTCAATAAAACATTTTATTGTGGGAAAAGCTGTCTGATGTACCTAGTATTTTCTATCATAAATGTACATAAATAACTGAAAGAATACAACTTTCCATGTGCGGATAACAATCCTTTGTGAGGGGCCACTAAACAAAAGTTAGATTTAGGTCCAAAGATGTTAAAAATGAAAGGCTGACTTTCAGTAGAAAACTGATATATAACAAATGGTTGCTACACAGGCCCTTTTCAATTTTATTTTATTAGAACCATCTTTCCATAGCAATCTGGAGGCAGCTATACTTTTCTAAAACTGCAAAAAAAACACATAAAATATTGCTTTCACTGTAACCAGAGAAACACTGTTTTTTCCCAAATGTTTTTCACTTATTTAGTTGCTGGGGCTAGTTATTTGATGATAGCAGGTAAACCCTCCTATTCAGAACTCAGGAATTGGAAAGAGACTAGAAAGCATGTTTCATTTTGTATAGAACAACATGATGTAAGGCAATTGTTAAAATCCTTGCAAAGTATAAAACCAATCAGGAAAAGGAAGGTTGTTTTTCTTATGAAAGGTATGTTGATCATCCACTGTCCATAAATCCATGTGTAAAGATTTGATTAAGCTTTTATGAATAATAGAAGGTAGTATAATTAAGATTCAGGGAATGATATTTCCCAACACACAATCAACTAATTGCAAATTTATGGGATATAAAAAAAACTGACAACTGTGACTTTTTTGCCTTTTTAGGTTATTTACATACATTTAAAATGTATTATTTTCTGTACAGTTATGGATTCTGCAAAATATACATATTTGTAGAAACCAGTAGGTTTCTCGCATTGGTTTACTTGGTTTTCATTTTCTTGTTCTTTAATACAAAAAAGTACAGCATATATTGTGCAATATCTGGGTGTCCAGGAGCCGTAGGACAATGCCTACAACATTGAAACTGATTTGAGTTCTAAAGTGTTTGTGGTTTGTTACCACATTATGACAGTCAAAATAGTCACTGCCAAGAGCTGATATCAAGAAGTACTCTGAATGTTTTTGTTTTTTTTCCCCCGGTGTAGTGCATAAAAGAAAAGTACAGTGAATTATGTGTTAATGCATATTTTGGGTCATTACTGCATGATTTACCTAAAAATATTTTGTGACATAACTTTCACATTTTACATGCGTTTTGATAATGTATTACACACCTGTAAAAAATAATTCAATCTTGATTAGCCACCAGTGGCAGGGAAGATTTGCTACAATGACACTGCTCCACAATGTAAAAATAAGATATCAGCCACAAACGGGGGTGCTTTCATAGCCACTGTTGCCTTTGCAAAGTGAATGTTCACTGAGCTTAGTAAATAAGATAAAACTTTAAACAATCTTGACCCAAGTCTTAGGTTGGCTTATGACTTTCCCATATGTCTAAATATTATTATGCATCTCAACTTAGTCAGCTGGTGATGTGGAATGCTACTAAGTAAGTTCCCCTTTGGGTGTTGCTAGAGGCTTATTTGTGCCACCCCCTCTCGGTTTCCAACCCTTTTTGGTTACAACCAAAATGGAGAAAGAGGCCCCTTACAGTTCATTCTCTGAAACTGTGGGATGGCGTGAAATATTCAGGGGAGGGGCTTAATTTCCCCTCACGCCCCTCTCCTGGATCTTTTCATCATTGGACTGCTGCTGCTACTCTCATTATTGACAGCCAATGGATTCCTGGGGGGAATCTCCCCACAGGAGATTTATTTCACTACCTCCAAATCAAATATTATATGGAAGACTTACGTCTTCCCAATCCGGATCCATCCAACACACGCAAATTCTAACGCCTTTGTGCTTCCAACCCTCACTCTTCTGGAGTTATTTACTATTTATACTCCAAACTTCTTGGTGCCACCCGCTTGCTCTTGCCCCCCTATGCTGATAGGTGGTCACCTGATCTTAATGCTTGCCTCTCACCTGAGGGCTGGTCCCTTATTTGGGCCAATACCGCTAGGAGCTCATAGAATGTATTGGCCCTAGAAACAATTATAAATTGCTCATGCGTTGGTACTTGGTCCCTTCAAGAATAGCTAGAGTGCTTCCAACGTATCCCTCTACTTGTTTTAGGGGGTTGTCAGGTGAAGGGGATGTTCTTTCTCTATATTTGGTGGGACTGTCCTGTGGTCTCCCATTTTCAGTCTGTGATTCTTCGCACTGTAGTGGCAGTGTTGGGCTCCTCGCCTACCAGAGATCCATACAGTGCTCCTTAATAAAAAAAGAGTGATTTTTCTGTGAAATTCCACCTTTTGCAATATATTTTACAGCGGCCAAGCGTGTGATTGTGTGTTCCTGGAAAGCCTCACTCTTTCTTATTCTTGTTTTCTCTATAAAATGTCCCATGCAATGTTTTTTGACAAACTGACTGCCCATCAGGTGGACGCGTTTCCTAGATTTCAGGCAGTGTGGACTCCCTGGATAGAATATTTTTTTTCTCGGGGTTCCAACAGTCTTCCCTAACTATATAGTAGGGCTAGTTTGGTATGGTCGGAGGGATACCAGGGGGCTGACCTTTTCGCTTTTCTTTCTCTGCTCTACCTTTCTACTTGTTTCCTTTTTCTTGTTCCCCTTTTGCGAGTACCTAGGTCTTCACCAGGAAAGATGTGCAGACCATTTATTTCGAAACTGTCCTATGCAGATACTAGTTTATTTTGTGATGTCACTTTTATTGCTTGTTTTGGACCTCTGTAGTTTGCAAAGTGCCTTTTGTATCATTACAGTGCGAAACAGACTAGTTTACGGTTGTCAAACATGGATTACTATGTTCTTTACGTGTATACCTTTTTCTGACATTCTTGATGACTGCATCTTTTACATTTCTGTATGTACGATTGCTACTTTGTATTTGAAAATTTAAAAACAATGTATTACACTAAAAAAACTTGAAACAATCAGATTTAAAAAAACAGGAGTACATCACAGCTATTCTGACAGTATCCCATTTATTCTATTATCCAAGATCCAAAAATTTCCAAATCAAAAGCATTTTGGTTATGGTTAACCCTTCAGAAGGTAAAACATGAAAAAGGACCAGCCTGGCCTGAAACATTGTGTACTTGTGAATCTGTGATGGCAGATTAAAGTAGCATTAAACTCCCAAACCTTTTTTTCAATAAATCCAGATTCAACATATTTACATTGCCAGGCAAATATTTTTGTTAAATTATTGCCCAGACACAGTCAGTAGTACATTTTTATAGAAGTCTATACAACCAAAAAGAGAGATAGATGAAGAGTAAAGTGTTATGGAGAGATTTGGTTCCAGAAGAAGGACAGTCCCTCTAAATCAGGGACAGTTAGGAGCTATGTATCTGTGTGCAAGTCAACAGTGCCAAGTAATTTTATTAGCAAATGTAAGTGATTGTGGTTCCATGAAAGATTGAAACACGCTGTGGACAGCTCTACTGATGTGTTGAGGTGATGAGATGATAATGGTAAGGACCAAGAAACATAGATAGTGCTGTATGCTCTGGCTAGAACTGAAATAGGACTGCTTGATAAAACATCTTATCAGTGCTTCTAATGCAGTAAAATCTAATGATCATGAGAAAGAGAGAACTAGTCTAGATAAGAAGGGTCTGAGCAGGATATCTGCAGTTTAGTACAGAGGTGGGCATGGACACAGGTGCTCTTAAAGTGCTTTTATATGAGTTAATGTCTTAATCATAATTTATGACTTTAAGACTGCAGAAAAAAATTCTGCAAAGGCAGCAATGCATTCTTGTGGAGACTACCAAACATTAACCCAACATAAAAATACCTGTACTTTTTAGGTGTAAAATGCTCAATTGACTAGTAGAATGTTACTAATCTAATGGTATGCTATAGGTAAAATCTTGTTTTAAGCAGGTTAGCTCACTTTTCTGAAGTCTTCAGATTTCTATTATTCTTTAATAATTACAGAATTCTGGGAAAGTGTATTTTAAATAACTATTTGCAAAGTGTAGACCCAAAGTAGTGGTTGAAAGGTCTTGGTTCTATGCTACTCCCTAAAACTGTGTGGATTATATAAACAGCAGGTGCCTATCATTTTAATCCTTCTTTGTTTCACTCTGAACTTAAAAGAGAAGTATTAGGAGAGTAATATATACTCTTCCCAATACTTACAGCCTGTGTGGGACACTGCAGCCTTAGCACGCTGGCTCTATATACCGAGAACTGGACGATCACGTAACTGCTGATGGTCTCCTCCCTCCTCCCCACAGGTATTCCCTCCTCGCTTCTCTGTTGGAACTATTTGTGGCTAAAAGAAATTCAACTATAAAGCCTATACATATTCTACATTATGCAATATGGGCATCCTGGAAGCCATCTTTGTTCTTTCTATTCTATCAGTATATAAGGTGAATTTGAGAACATGGTTTCTGGACAAAAACTCTAATATGAGCGATTCACAGAGCCTTACCACATACATTCCCAGGTTGTAAATTGTGGGGGTAGATTGAGATAAGCTTTCTCCTCCCACATTTTTGGGTGATAAAAGTTAGGAGAAGAGTTAAGAATGGGGGACTAAAAGACTGAAAAAAAGGAAAGAATATACAGGACGACATACACAGACACAGAAGTAAGAGATCTGAAGCTGATGGACAGGCTGCCAGAGGGAACTGAACCAAATAGAACCTGAATATCTCTTGTTCATACACTGACACAAAGCTGACATCTCTTAGACAAAATAATTTAAAAATTTTGGTAAAGTATGAATTTCGATTTATCTGTAGGCAGCTGACTACATATCTAACTAAACCATTTGGTCATTGTTAGCATCAAAATTGAATTGGATTAATTTTTAGCTGCAGTAAAAATTGTCTCCTTTTCAATCTTGGGAGAAATATTTATGGAGTCTCCTTGAAGCTGACTTCAGTTTCTAGTTGATGGTCTAGTTGTGATGTATACATAAAATAACTTAGTGGAAGTTTATATTTACCTCAAATAGATTATTGGCTGATTAGCCAGTCCTGTGTATAGTATTATGAGTTAGTTCATGCACAGTAGAAATGTGAGCTTTTGAACATCTGTTTGGCTGGGAGAGATCACGTGTTGATTCTACACATTATTTTGTCACATTCTATTTAGCTACTGAGAAGTTACTAATTGCATTCCAGGAGTTACTTAGTTTTGTTTTATTAATATTTGAAATAATATCCTGTGGTTTTATTTTTATTATTATCTTCCATCCATATTCTTTATTGTCACCTGTTACAATCTGATTATTATTTTGCACTGATTTTAGTTAATATATATATATATATATATATTTGTGCACATTATTGTTTTTATTTCGTCTTCAAATTAGCGCAAATAAAGAACTTGAGCTATTAATTGATTTGTGAAAATAAGTTGGGAATCTCCTTAATTACAGATCCTGGCCTGTTTCCATAAATTTAAAACTGTTTATTTTATCACAGTAAACATTCTGACATCTCTGTTCCTTTAGCGCTCACTGGAGGGACAGACAGGGGAGGGGGTACAGCTGGATGTAGCTCTAGATAGGCAGAGCCAGCAATCAGGCAGCTGGGTGGATCCCGACAAAATTGCTGGGATTCTTTCTGGATGCAGTGCAGAGAGAATTAGCCCACTATATGCTGACCTTGGGTCACAGGAGTATATTAATGAATATACTCCTGTGACCCAAAAGAGACGTTTTCATGAAGATGGCCCTGACGACCTTGAGATGATCATCCACTCTTGCCACAGTGAGACCCACTATGTTAATGTGTGCAAGTGTATTCTTCTTTTTTATATCACTCACATTGGAAGTCCACTGTTGAAGCTATTCCTCTTCATACGCTTTGTTTATATACACATAAAATATATTGAAATAGAAGATATAAGCAGAAGGCATGAAAACCCTCCACGAGTTCCATTGCTATTTATTTAGCAATAGCTGGCAAATTTTAAAGTAAAAATAGATTTGTATGTTGTTGTAGTCCTTGCCTCACATGTAGAACAATTGTTTTTTTTGTGACACTCCAGCTAGAAAGGATAACAATGAATAGCCATTAAAAGAAAAAATGTAAAAAGCTGTTTTGCTCACCTTCAGTCTTTACATTCACTGAAGAGTCATTAACCAGTTCAGCTCTTATTCCTGTATACCCCTCTGGACCAGAGCAATTAAAACATGTCTGCTATAGGCCTGCTTATTGGGCAATAACATTGTCATTATTTAACCACTTCCAGTGGGTTCATGTCAATACACGTCATCCGTTGGAAGTGGTTATACCAATAACATGGCTGCTGCTGTTATTGTTTTAAACAGCAGATGATTTCTGTTTCAAATACAAGCGATCCGGTGCCTGTACAGGTGCCGGATCACTTGGAAGGTGCTGTGTACATCGGGTGCCACTTCTGTCAGCTAAGAACAGGAAACAGAGGCTACAATTCGCACAGGCTCACTAAAATTGGAAAAACATTGCCTGGTCTGATGAGTCTCTATTTCAGCTGCAACATTCAGTTGGTTGGGTCCGAATTTGGTGTAAACAACATGAAAGCATGGATCCATCCTGCCTTGTATCAACGGTTCAGGCTGGTGGTGGTGGTGGTGTAATAGTGTGGGGGATATTTTCTTGGCACACTTTTGGCCCGTGATGCTATTATGTCAGCATGGACCAAAATCTCTGAGGAATGTTTCCAACACCTTGTTGAACCAATGCCATGAAGAATTAAGGCATTTCTGAAGGCAAAAGGGGGTCCAAACTTGGTACTAGCAAGGTGTACCTAAATAAAATGTCCGTTGTGTATATAATTTTAGACAATTCAGACTACATGACCTTCAGGTGTTATAGACATCCTTCTATTAGATACATTTGGAGAAGTTTTAAAGACAATTTTTAGGAAAAGAATTAACATAATGAGCTTAAAATTTAAGACTGCTGTAGACTGACTGAAATAATGTGTATTAGCATGAGAAGAATTTTATGACTCATCCTCCTTTGAGTTATAAAATATTTCTGTAATCAGAAACGTACAATACAATTAGTTCAGTGAATTCGACACAAAACTAAGCATATGACCTTTATGCTTCTAGCTAATTGGATATGTTTATTTCATTAGCAATAATAAAAACACAAACCTATTAATCTTGTGCATGATTTAATATCTTGTGATGTTTCTCTTGGCTCCCTAGGTAGACATTATACAGCACTGACAAATGTTTATATTCTGAAATACTTTTAGGTGACATTCAAGCTTGGCACGGATACTGTTTTAATAAACTGAACACCAGCACAAAAAAATAAAGTTGTTTTAAATGCTCTATAGTCCTTTTTTTCCAAACTTGGTACATTGATCATCACAGGAATATGTTTTAAGTTTTCCAGTGAGGTAAAGCGGAACGCCAGTTTAAAAAAAAAAAAAAAAAGAAAAACAAAAATGGCTCATGAAAAGTTAAAGAACAAAAAGGTAGATTTGGCAGAAATACTTGTCTTCACCCTTGGGCAGTCCTCCAAAGTAATTCCTTTGCACTACTAGATCCCACCAGTCTTCCAGGTTGAATGAAGGGCAGCCCACTTTGTCTGACTCTAGAAAAAAGGTAGGACGTTTTATGTAAAAAAACTGTCCAAAAGGAAAACAGTTAAGTATGGACAGTATATACACAGTATACACACATGCTGACCTACATACATGGTATTACATATAAGAATGTATGTTAGGATTCATTTTAATTACCTATATGCTGTACTTGCTAAAGCCACATGATTCTGCTACTATTATGCTGATTACATGTACAGCATACATTTTATTGTAAAATGATGGTGGGGAGGTGGACGTGTATTTCTAGAGTGTCGTTTAAAAAAATTAATCCAGAATACACCCTCAGAATGTCCATTAATGACTATGATCTGAGTCGTCATCAGGCAGCTCAAATCACAGGCACAGTGTACAGAACCGATCTGAGCGGCTTTGTACCTTGTGATCATTATGATGACCAGTTACAGCAATCACAAATGTAAACAGTACTACTGTTTATATTGGGGAGCCCTGCTCTCAATAAAAGGTTTATGCATTACGGGATTAATGATGAGGAATTTAAACTGACTGTGGGATTTTTTTTTTAAACTTTCACCCACTCTCCTTCCATACATCTCAGCTCTATTCTGTCTCTATTGTGTCTGTATATTACCTCATTCAACTCCCGTATCCTGCACATTAACCCCTCACATCCTCCCACTGTATAAACCTATACATTAACTCCTTTACCTCCTTCTCCCTCTGGGTATGTTCAAATTGCATGTAACGCTTCCTCTTTCAAAAAATTTTGTGCATAAAATATTATATACACACCACTTTAAATCCCCTTACCATGTTTTACACACCTCAGTATCAGCATGTTTCTTATTTTCCATAAAATTGTTTCAAAAAATGGCATCACCATGGGGTATCTGCTTTCCAAAAAAAGGGTCATTTCAGGGCTGTCCTAGCATTTTTATTTGATATGTTTTATATAAGAAAGTAAGAGAAACATTTTATTTAATGTTTTGTGTTTTTTTTCTCTAGATGGTAAAATAATAGAACACCAGCACAAAAAAATAAAGTTGTTTTAAATGCTCTATAGTCCTTTTTTTCCAAACTTGGTACATTGATCATCACAGGAATATGTTTTAAGTTTTCCAGTGAGGTAAAGCGGAACGCCAGTTTAAAAAAAAAAAAAAAAAGTAAAACAAAAATGGCTCATGAAAAGTTAAAGAACAAAAAGGTAGATTTGGCAGAAATACTTGTCTTCACCCTTGGGCAGTCCTCCAAAGTAATTCCTTTGCACTACTAGATCCCACCAGTCTTCCAGGTTGAATGAAGGGCAGCCCACTTTGTCTGACTCTAGAAAAAAGGTAGGACGTTTTATGTAAAAAAACTGTCCAAAAGGAAAACAGTTAAGTATGGACAGTATATACACAGTATACACACATGCTGACCTACATACATGGTATTACATATAAGAATGTATGTTAGGATTCATTTTAATTACCTATATGCTGTACTTGCTAAAGCCACATGATTCTGCTACTATTATGCTGATTACATGTACAGCATACATTTTATTGTAAAATGATGGTGGGGAGGTGGACGTGTATTTCTAGAGTGTCGTTTAAAAAAATTAATCCAGAATACACCCTCAGAATGTCCATTAATGACTATGATCTGAGTCGTCATCAGGCAGCTCAAATCACAGGCACAGTGTACAGAACCGATCTGAGCGGCTTTGTACCTTGTGATCATTATGATGACCAGTTACAGCAATCACAAATGTAAACAGTACTACTGTTTATATTGGGGAGCCCTGCTCTCAATAAAAGGTTTATGCATTACGGGATTAATGATGAGGAATTTAAACTGACTGTGGGATTTTTTTTTTAAACTTTCACCCACTCTCCTTCCATACATCTCAGCTCTATTCTGTCTCTATTGTGTCTGTATATTACCTCATTCAACTCCCGTATCCTGCACATTAACCCCTCACATCCTCCCACTGTATAAACCTATACATTAACTCCTTTACCTCCTTCTCCCTCTGGGTATGTTCAAATTGCATGTAACGCTTCCTCTTTCAAAAAATTTTGTGCATAAAATATTATATACACACCACTTTAAATCCCCTTACCATGTTTTACACACCTCAGTATCAGCATGTTTCTTATTTTCCATAAAATTGTTTCAAAAAATGGCATCACCATGGGGTATCTGCTTTCCAAAAAAAGGGTCATTTCAGGGCTGTCCTAGCATTTTTATTTGATATGTTTTATATAAGAAAGTAAGAGAAACATTTTATTTAATGTTTTGTGTTTTTTTTCTCTAGATGGTAAAATAATAACAAATCCAGTGGTTATTAAATATTGCCAAAAGAAAGCACTATTAGACTATACAAAAAATTATATAATTCATTTGGGTACAGTGTTGCATGACTGAGTATTTGAGTATTTGTCATTCAAACTATCAAAGCACTGGAAACTGAAAAATTGTTTGGCAGTGAAGGGGTATGTATATATATATATATA
>NW_017306529.1:1183788-1219325 GCF_000935625.1 Nanorana parkeri
TATATATATATATACACATATATATATATACACACTCATACTGAAGTGATGAAGTCAATAATTGTTTTGTGAATTTGTTGCAAAGTTTCTTAACTGGAGAGTCTGCCATTATCAGCACTTCTCATTTTCTGACTTACAGTGCTAAACCACTGCCTTACAATTAACAGCAAAATTGCCAGCCTGAAAGCCTACCTTCTTTATTTGGCTGTTGGTCTGCCCATACCTCCTGCTGATCTGATAGGCAACCCAACGGTGAACTGAAGGAGCACTCATAACAGGCATTGTTAGCTTTAAACAGGAAGTAATGTCACTGGTGGGATCTCCAGGCATGAAACTTTGCAACAGATTTACAAAAAGAATTTGCTTTAGAAAACTGTATATTGTGGAAAATACTAAAAAATATATTTTTTCTTATATACACTTTGAGGACAATTTTGCGACTGCTTTAGAAATGATGACATAGTTCCTTGGAGATGTCAGTTAGAAAAGGCAAAATTAACAATTCAATAAATGTCCTTAATTAGGAAATCTGGAAAGTAATACTTTGGTGGTCAGGGCTAAAGTACACTGGCAATTTTATTCTTATAATCTTATTTAATGAGTGATTGGATCTCTTGTTGGCAGCCACCTAATTTCAAAGGTTTCAATGTGTCATAAAGCAAGTAATTGCCAATAAAAGGCTAAACTGTCCGGTAGACTGCAATTATAATCAAACATGTAGTTTATCAAGGGAAATCACAGACTTAGAGATTAAAACTATCAAAACAAGCTTTTTATTATCATAAAAATAATGAATACACACCAACATAGATAAGTGAATAGAACATATTTCTACTTTATTAAAGTTACATTTGATTAAATGAAATAATTAACAAAGCTGGATATTTATTTTTAAATTGAATCATAGATAAATGTGTTCACAGAATACAAACAAAATGCACTGAAAAGCAAAACAGCATCAGATAAAAGAGCATTATGTGAGTCTGTCTGGCAAACAAAGCATAAAAGGTCATTTTTATGTTGTATACCAGTTGGGAGTAGTTCATACTATAGCTGTAAAGGAAAACATTGATAACTCTGAGCCATGTCCTGAGACATACAACAATAAAGAGCCATATCCTGCAAGCTGTTCACAAATGTTGAGAACTGATGGAGGTAAAACAGAAGATCCAGGCAAAAGACCTCTGAACAAACTGCAATGGAAGAGTATACCTAACATATACAATTGTATTCAAAAGTCAAGACTTTGTTATCATGATTATTTTAACTAAGCTGAAAAATGATTGTCTCACTGGTGACAATGGGTACAATAATTATGTCTCACTGATGACAATAGGTACCATTTTTGCGGGATAATGGAAAACACAGGCTGCCTGACAAATGCAGTATTAACCATTCATAGCTAGACCTAGATTTTTTGCATAGCAGAAGGCAACGTAGAGTGCAATTCCTCCTTTTGCACAGGAAAATATGCTTAGAATCAAAACTTGCATATAAATAATGAAAAAAGAAAAGGACATATTTGTGACTCTGTGTCAGGTTTCTGGAAGCTGAATATAGTAAAAAAAAATGCTTGTTAATGCACCAGATTTTGTCTGATAACATATGCCTAGCCCCCCTTTGTCAGTATTAAGGTGCCCATACACCTTGCGATTATCGTACGATAATCGCAGGAAATCACACGATCGTATGATAATCGCAAGGTGTATGGAAGGCGTGCAACTGTTTCTACTGTACGGTCGCACATCTTTTGTGGAAGGAGCTTGCTAGAAAACACTCCGAGAATCGTACGATTGTCAGCGGGTTAGTGGCGTGCTCGTTCGACAACTGCGGAACGTGCCGGTGTGCGCATGCGCACACTGACCGTTCAGCATTGCAGTCATCAGAAGCCCCACCCCTCAGTGGGGCAGGCTTTCTATGATCGCAAGTATGATCTGCCTGTGCAAGATGGGCAGATCGTACGAGCTTTTAATTAGCTTACAACCATCGCAAGACAAAAGTCTTGCAATGGTTGTAATGTGTATGGGCACCTTTAGGCAGATGAATCGTTACTAAGAGAAAAAAAACTCTTGGCTAGATTTTTTTTTTTTACTCTGACTGACAAGATCTGCACTAACCTCATTCTTCCTGCAAAGTGGGGTTCCAAAGTGTGGATAGAGCCCCAGCTGTCTCTCCCTTTGTGTCATCAGTATGCAATTATTGACCTCTAAACCTTTTCTTTTTTAAATAATTTTTTCAGTGGCTCAACCCTCGTAATAATACTCTATTTATTACAGAGTAGTGCATTGCTATAAATGACAAGAAACCTTTATCAATCCAACCAGCAAGGTTGTTTTTTTATTTTGTCAATAAAAAAAAGTTATGGCTTTAATGCAAATATATCTAAAATCAATTAAAACTTTCAAATCAAACCTGTGCAGCCTGTGACATGTATGGTCTAAATTAAGTCGCTATCTCATTGTAGAAAGAGAGTATTGCTTTTCTTTGGACCCCCGCACTTTATCGCTGCAGTGTATACCAAACATTAAAGAGAAATTCCTTTTTCAAATTTGGAAAACAGGTTTGTAGGTAAGTTTGGTTAAGCGTTCTACTCATTTTTTGCATTGGAAAAACCCATTAACATTTAATGGCCTCAACCCGATAGAACACCTTTGGGATGAATTAAAGCGGAGACTGCGAGCCAGGCCTTCTCGTCCAACATCAGTACCTGACCTCACAAATGTGCTTCTGGAAGAATGGTCAAACATTCCCATAGACACACCCATATACCTTGTGGAGAGCCTTTGCAGAAGAGTTGAAGCTGTTATAGCTGCAAATGGTGGGCCAACTCAATATTGAACCCTACGGACTAAGACTGGGATGCCATTAAAGTGCATGTGCGTGTAAAGGCAGGCGTCCAAATACTTTGGCAATATAGTGTATGTACTGTGCCGTGGTACTCCCAGGGGCATGTTCAGTGGGAGGAATGTGAGTATGGACAGTGGGCTTTTAGCAGTGGTACATGCTTGCACATGATTGGGTGATGGAAGTCAGCAGTGCTTCACCTCATTCACTAAACTAAAAGGAAACACTGCAAAATCCAAATTCCCTTATGAAGTGAACAGTTTATTAGCCTTTAGTAAATAAACCCTTCATGTAAGCAACAGCCGTCTCTATTGTGCCACCTGCGAGAATGCACAGTGTGGCTGAGGTGTATAAGTTACAAGACTGGCGGTGACGAATTGCAAATCCTTTGAAAGGTAGGTACTATATATTGAGTTGATTGCTTAGCGTTTAGCTATTATCTGATGCCTGACAAGTCTTCAATTATATGTGAGGATTCTTAAAAAATTACATGTTACAGATTCAGGGGACACACTTTTTCCTTTATCTTTTAGATGTCCCAAACCACATATTTTCTATAGTGTTTATTTCTATAATACATTTGTAGACTATGTAATTTACTATTAGCATGAAAAAATATTGCCTAAAGCAGTACCTATCCAAGGTCATTTCATGTATGGAGGTAGAAGACAAAGCAATCAAAGAAAAAAATATATATGCAAAATTATGGTAAAATATGCAATATATATGTATGTATGTATGCTAAAGACAGAGTTCACAATCAACTATTAAAAGAAGGTAAACTTCTAATGCTTTGCCATCCACATGTCAGTCATTTATTGAGTAATATTAGCATGAGAAGTTCTGGAATCCCACCTGAATTTCATTCACATATGGCTCACCACATCTGTAATCCCAAATTCATTTTGAACTGCCATTTAAGTTTAAGCACCAATCTATCATATGCATTTTGTGTGAGGGCTGCTAATAACATTCACAACCATATATACCAAAGTACCCATATCTGTACGGTAATTTATTTTAACATTTATGTAACTGGATGACCTGTCTAAACGATTTCCATATATCTACTAATAATCTCTGCATTTGCCCATGTATTTAAAACCCCTTTTTTACATGAGCAGCTTTGAAAATAATGAAATTTATATCTGTATGTGAAAATTATGTAATTTAATTGTAGCGGAATGTTCAGATAGGAACATGCTCTTAAGGCCCATCTCTGGGCATACACATAGCTTACTCACACCCTTTTCCCACCTTTTCCATACTTGCAAATATCATCCAACAGCATTTTTTCTGCTGCCTGTGTCCTTCACCATCTCTACTTTTTGGTATGCAGGTGATCCATATCTATATGAGTTATTAATCTGCCAAACCTTTACCAAACTGCTATAATATTTGTGTGTACATTTTAATTACTTATAAAATATATTCATTTGATAAAATATTTTTAAATAATGTATGAAATAGTGTATATTAATATGGGCAAGAGGATTTTGTCCATATAAAGTAGTCATATTAATTTAATATTGGTTAGTCTAAAACCATATATTTGAAGAATGGTTTAAAGGAAGGCCATTTGACCAAACTCAAAGCCTTTTTGTCATCAGGCACTATTACTCTCAGATACAGATTCAAAAAAAGGTGTATTGGTGAATAATGTTAGTAGCTCACCCAGCAATGACTCTATTCTGGACACTATGCAACAATTTTGCAACCACTGTTAACTTATACCAAAGGTAACTTTGGCTAATATTTTAACATCCATGTTAATTATGTAGATATTATTGTAGTATTTCCACCTATAGGATCTTTTTCCTGTTTTAAACTTAATGATAAGAGATTCTTATTTATAGTATGTGAAAGTCTTCCAATTCAGAAATTAAATGCATCACCACAGTTTTTGATGAATGTAAAGGGGCTTGTAAAAACATTGTAAAATCAGATCTTAATGGTCAGCTTAATTTATACCTGTCATAAGAGTATGGGGGCTTCTACTGATAAATTATTTCTAAAAAAGGTAATTGCTAGTTTGCTATTTTGGCCTACTGATTTCAATACTTCTGTATCACTGACCTGAAATAAGTAAGTAAGAAAAGTCAAAAGTCATTATCTGCTTACATCTTCCATGTCAGCGACTCAAATTATTGAAGTAAGGATGTCAGCAAGACTGCCAGACAACTAGTATCATCAGAAAGGAAGCTCTGCAATGACAGACATAATGTTCTTTTTTTATGACAAATGTCCTTAAAGGAGAATTAGAAGTTGGGAAAATAAGTGCAAAGTGAAAAAAAAACTCCAACACCTTATCCAACTGGTACTACAAGAGGGTATGTGATTGCTATGCGGAAAGCTGTGAGTTTGTAGGTGGTGCTCACCAGCTCATTTTACATCCACTGGGCTGCGTTGCTCAATGCCGGCCAAAAACAACAACAAGCTAAAATCTATTGTTTCCATTGGTTCAGTTCATATCAAGGTTTTGCCTTGGTGTGCACTAGGTAAAAATGGAACTTGCTGCATTTAAAATAACAATAACAATAACAGCATAACATGCAGCTATGTGTTACATCATGTCAAAGGCCACTGCAATGCATGCTGCTGCTGTGAAAAATAAAACCTGCACATTAACCACCTGCTGACCGAAGCAATTTCTTACATTTGCACACACATGATAAAATCTGAATTTGTGGCTTCAGACCCCCAAACAATTATATATTTTCTGAAAGCAGAGGCCTTGTAGAATCAAACAATGATAGCTGCAATTTTTTATGTTGCACGGTATTTGCACAAATGTTTATCAAATCAGAATTTGTAGGATAAAATACACTAAAATTAAATTAAGTGCACATATAATACCCAATTTTTTGGTAAAAGATGGGGTCATGTTGGGTAAATTTATACTATATATATATAGTATTAAATTATACTTGTCAAGCCTTAAAATTGTGTGCTTCCGTGAAAATGCAGAAAACTACAATACCCAAAATTTCCAATAGGCAACAATTTAAACGTTTTTACTGCTCATCAGTTTAGTGTTAACAGTGATTGAAGGCTCTAGAATTATTGCTCTCACTCGGATGTTCACGGTGATATGTAACATGTGTGGTGCAATTTTCATTTTTGCACGTATCTTGCGCTATATTTGCATGCACCTGGGGGCGGGGGACTTAAAATAAATGCCAATTTTAAATTCTGTTCTGGACTGCAAAATAACAGTTGGAAAGTGGATATTCAAATTTTATGGGTGGCTGTGGGACATTACAGAGTGGATCATAAAAAGAAATATGCACACTGAACAACATAATACCAGGCAGGGCTCTTCTCTGACTATAGAAACTTCTGAAATCTTTAACACATAGCTTCAACAAGGTGTATGATTTTGGGCTGTGCTCAATCAATGGCATCATGTAGTACCTAAACATATTTTTAAGTCTCTCATTTATGCAGAAAACGTCCTGTTTCCCCTCATTCTGGAGGATCCATGCTGTCAAATTCTAACTGACATAGCGGACAGAGTAGGCAAAATAAGAACCTTTCTCTGGTTTAATTGCTTTCTAAAGTCTTGTTGTAGAGATTCCACCTCACTTTCTGTGTTGGTGACATTGCCACTGGGACAAGAAATTAGTCAATATTTCCAACAGTGACACAGACAGCAACACAATGCTGACAATGATTCTAGACCTTCCCTACACTAAAAAAAAAAAAAGAAGAGTATCTGTATTGTCATCTGTGTCCCTCTTGGTTTCAGAGATGTATCCTCACTTTTATTCCTGGTAACACAGAGAGCAGTATAAACTGAGAGAAGGTTTCACCCTTCCCTAATCTATTTAAAGCTAAAAATATAAGCTGCTGCAGATAGAAATTAGGAGTAGTCATTTGAACAGCTGTAGACTTGTCAGTTTAATTGACTACAGTTGAAACTCTTAACCATGTCTGCATGCATATGTATTACATTGTTGTATATGATTCCTTTCTTGTGGATATTTGCATTAACAGGCAGGTGAGCCCAGTGACAAGGAGAGAATATGACTCATCTTTTTCCTTACTTCTATTTAAACTCTAACTATTTCTAACAGGATGTTGGTGAGGGTATGCATGGAAAGAGGACCATAGTTAAAGTAACACTAAACTCAAGAGTTAAACCTTAAAAATGCATTCAAGTACCCAATCAATAAAATGTTTTCCTTATTTGTGTATTACTCTGAATTCATGCTGACACTGTTCTTCCTTCTGGCGGGTATCTACTTTTGTTTTCCATGGTCCCTGTGTGTGTTGTAAAGTAGCCACCACTCCAATCTCATGATCTCGTGATGGGCTGCAATTACAATACAAATTAATAAACTAAACATGAAATTATAGTTCATCTCAGGAGCGAGCATGCTCTACGAGTAGTGTGTCAAATGACACTTGGTCAGACTAGATTGCTAAGGTGATTATTTCTGCATTTTTTATGTTTAGAAATTATAGGCAAAACATTTTGTGTTACATAGTATTTGAGGTTGAATAAAGACATTAGTCCATCAAGTCCAACACTTTTTAAACTAGACTTGGGCTTGAACACAAAAAGATGAATATTAAAAATGTCTAAATGGGATGAAATATTTAATTGCTCAGTCATCATTTCATAATATGGCACCAAAATCATTTTCTGTCAAATCCAATATAGTTATGAAAGTGACACAAGAGATTATATAATGCCTTCAATGACATTTCACCCTTTATCATCTAAATGAAAGTATGATTGACACTGTCATATTATATTCTTATTTTGCATAATATTTAGTAGAGTTCCTCACTGTAGATTTGGAAATAGGGTCAATCAAATATATAAACTGAAAAAAAAAGATGGATTTTTTTTCTGTATAACATTAACAACTGAGGAGCCAGACACAATGTTTAACAAGTAGGACACCACAGTGAATATGTTGGAATGAAAATATCACTGATCGATAATTCCAAGAATGTTTCACTCCAGTTTATCAGGTCAACCTGCTAACAGGCCCGTGGGCAATTTCCTGATGAAAGGCCATAAAGTATGAACAAATGTAATTAAGAGAGCTGGTGATGGTAATGTGCTGTGAAAGATATGCCACTATGGTTGATTAAATATCAGCAGCTAATCAGCAGAATTAGGCCTGCTGAAAACAAAGCCAATGGAACTGTGTGGCTTATAATTAGTACATGGAGTCTGTCTCCACGAACAATCTCATTTTCTAATCCATACCTCTTTTACTACCGTCATCGACTTTTTGTGGTACAGGTAAATAATCTTTCTTTGCAGCGTTTATTGAAAGATGTAAACAAAACAACAAATGTTTAACCACTTCACAACCACTGTGCATTTAGAATGGCAGCATGGTCGACATGCATTTCTGCTGTTTATGAACAGCACTTTAGAAATCTCCCTCAGGAGGCCAGTGCATCCGTAAATGCTGCCGATCTGAGTTGTCATGAGACAGTTAAAATCACAGACACTTGTACAGAGATCACACCAATCACAAATGTAAACGCTACAGTTTTTATAGTCAAAACAGAGGAGAGGAAGTAGTATTTACCAATGCATGGGGAATTAAAAGATCATCATCATCATCAACAGCAGATCATTCATGTACATCTTTTATACATCTCATCTATAACTTGTATCAATGTGATCTGTGTATTAACTTTTTCACCTACAAATTAACCCCTTCAACTCCATTTTTCCACTGTATGTGACCTGGGTGTTAACCCCTTGGGGTGTCTACTTTCCAAAAAAGATACTTTTGAGGGTTTTTATACTTTTCTGGCATTTTTATTTGATATGTTTCTGAACAAAAAGTCAGGGAAACAGTTTTTTAAAAAGTTGGTCTTTTTTTCCTTTATATAGTAAAAATAAAAACATTGTGGTTATTAAACACCACCAAAAAAGCTATATTTGTTGAAAAAAAAGTTATAAAATTAATTTGTGTACAGTGTTGCATGGCCGAGCAATTGTCAGACAAACTATCACAGCACTGACAACAGAAAAATGGCCTGGTAATGAAGGGGTGCTACAGGCTGGTACTTATATAGTTAAGGGACACTTTTTTCTTTGTTGGGTTTTTGGAAGACACACAATCCATCAGAAGCTGATGCAACAAGCCGTTTTAAACAAGCCTTTGAAAAGTCGGTTCATGAAATGCGAGAACATTTGCAGGCTGCAACAGCTCTTATGTCATCCGATTAACCTGTGGTCCATAATCTTATTTATTAATCATTGATTTTTGATCTGCATCATTGTGAGATGGTTTGGAAGCTTGAAAGGCCACATGTGTCTAAATGTTTTTCCATTTGAAACTAGCATTCAAATCTCATGCTATTTTGGAAACTGCATAAAGCAAGGGGAAATGAACAGATCATATACAGTATATGGCTGCACCTACATAATCAATATAACTAAAAAGATACTTTTCTAAACACATAAAATTTAAATAATATAAAAAAATACATCAAACTGAAAAACGTCATGACACTTTTACTTTATAGTAATTTTCTGAACTGTATCATTGAAGACCTTGGTGACCTCTGTATTAATTATAAATGAGAATATAGACAGTTTTACATTTTCTCATGACTTCCTTACGATTACATTTTGCAACAGTAATTGCATGTTCATTTCTATCTTATCTCTCACAAATCAGCAGTGACTAATACATGCTTACATGCATATAACTCTAAAGTGTATGCATAGGCAAAACTTGTTTTTTTGGTTTTTGGTAGAGCAGGGAAAAATTAAAATCCCTGTTAGTGTATTTTTTTGCTGTCTATGTCCCATTTGGGAGATTTCATTTCATTTCCTGTCCTGGAAATACAACAGAAAGTGAAAGTAAATCTAATTAGGGGAATTTTCCCCCTCTGTCCCCACTGGACAATTTCCCCTCAACTCTTGTTCTGGTGACAGTTCTAAAATGGAGGATTTTTCATTGCTTTTTGTCTGCAGAACAAATAGAGAGGTTAGTCTTCTTATTCTTATTTTTCTTTATAGTTACACTGTAAGTAAGAATGGGGCCCAATGGAAGCAGCTTTGCCCCCCCTCCTCATCCCTTTAATTAACAGTGCTAAAGGTTGCAATAAGTACATGACGCCTCCCCATTTTCATTAGCTGTTATGAAAAGGCCCCTTCTCATTTGATACCAATGGTCTGCAAGTGCACTCCCCCACCATGTGCGCAGCTTTGACCAATTGTGGTATCTTCCTGGTTTACTTCAGGATAATGAAGGTTGTTGCTGGGCCCCCTTAAAATCCATTAAGCCCTAAGCTCTAGTCTGCCTTGTGGATAATCAAGCTCAGATCTAGCTCATGCTCTGGTTTGTTGCATGCCTGTTGGCCAACCTCCATTTGAAATTAATTTCCTCTACTGAGATAGGTTTTAAAAGTGAGGCTTATTAGTTACATAGGGGGTTATTCACAAAGCTGCCGAGGGCAGCCATGTGAATAACAGACCCGAAGTGAAGTGAGACGAACGCTGTTCGGCTATTCACTTCAGGTTTGCATGGCTGATTTCAGCCGTACACCGACTGAAATCAGCTGTACATCGGCTTGCTGCGGCTGGCTTTGGGTCGGCCAAACATGCTCAGCATGTTTGGCCGACCCGAAATGCAGAAGGAGTTCAACTCACCTAAACCAACATCTGGATCGGCTGAGCCGAACCTCCGGCAGGCTACTTGTCGCTGTTTGGCCTATTCTCATAGATGCCGAACAGCAGTGAGTGAATAGCCGAATGCTGCTTGGCTATTCTGCTCGGTACCTCTGTGGTCCCGAGCAGAATAGAAAAACAGTTTACAAAAGTAGAAAACAATTAACAGAGCCGGAGGTGATATGAAAGCCGACTCTGCTAAATTCTCATGGTACTGACAGTTCAGCGCCCCCTGGTTACTTGGTAACCAGGGGACGCTGATCTGTCAGTACCATTAGAACTCAGCAGAGTCAGCTTTCATATCACCTCCGGCTCTGCTAAGCTCTCATTGTAATCCAGGGGGGAGAGAGCTCCCCCCTGAAATGATGGCAGATAGCAGAGGAAGCAATAGCTTCTTTGCTATCTGCAAGTTTTTTTTTTAGTATTCTGACAGCTGCTGCCTTCAGAATAAAAAAAAAAATCTACATAGAAATGTATAGCTAGATTCCTATTGGCTATTTCAATTTGCAATATCCAATAGCAAGCTGTCTATTGCACCCGCCCTCTGCTGCTGTCAATCACTAGAAGAGGACCAGATGGAGAACTTCAGGTCCCCTCTGCTGATTGACAGCAGCAGTGGGCGGGTGCAATAGCTAGTTTGCTATTGCAAAGTGAAATAGCCAATAGGAATGTAGCTATGCATTCCTATGCTGTTTTTTTTTCTGACTGTCGGCGGCCGACGTCTTCGATGTCAGAAGAAAAAAGAAAAAAACAACAGAGCAGGGAAAGGTTTATTCTGCTCGATCTAGCAGCTTAAACCTTTCTGGGAGAAAGTGTTTCTCTCCCGGGCGGCCGGGAGCCGCTATATAATAGCAGGAGACTCCCAGAGCGTCCGGGAGAGTAATGACAGATCAGACCCCTTTGGAGAAAGTACTTCGACGAAACGCGTCAAGGGATGAGTTTGTATCCGTCTCTCACGTCTGACACTATGGTAGTGTCAGACGTGCTGTCACCTCTTCATCTATTTTGTAAGTGTATTTTTTATTCAATAAACAGCTTTTATCTCATTTAATGCACTATGGAAGCCCCCTTTTTTCTCTCTCTTCCATCTCCCCTGGAACATCTCTAAGTGATCGTTAATGAGGTCTGATCGTCCCAAGTGGTTGCGAGCAGAGAGTTTATTAGGAGAGGAGGATTGAGCTGTGTGTGGTCTTCACCGGTATCCTGATATACACCAGACTGTTCTGACATCGAGGGAACAGGTCTATACGGAGCAGAGATTTGAGCTGCTTCCTCCCCGTCAGGAGAGCAGGGAGGGTGTTTTTTCTCAATGCTAACATTGGAGACATTCCTTCTTTGGGACGGCTTAAGCCCGCACGAAGTCATACATTTAGTTTTTTTTTACACTTTCCTTGGAGAGTGCTGAGAAAACAGAGAAAAGTAAAGAGTCCGGTTTATCTACACATGATATACATCCTTGTCCTGGTAAGGGACTCCACGACCATTCATTTATTATTTTTTTACACTGGCACCTGAAGTACTGTAACCTCACGGAGTGACAGTGGATTATGACTTTTATTCTTTACAATTCTACACATTCTTTGATGCTTTGTGCATGATTCATTGTAGTTTCCACATTCCTTTATTCACTCATTGAATAAGGTTGTTCATCTACACTTTGTATGCACATTTGACACTATTTACCGAGTTTTGTCATCACCTCTTGTTTGAGATTTTCTTACTTTGTACCTGGTTAGAGGTGCATCACTGTCTAAAGCTCATTTGCACTTTCTAGGTATATGTTTTCACGGATACCTGCTGATAACTTTCACAGAGTTTTGTAAATTTTTGATCATCACAGGTTTAGCCCTGGTAACCAGGGAGCCTGATCTGTCTCTGCAAGTGGCCGCAGCTAGCATTGAGATGATGGCTGGCTCCGCCCAGCTGTCAGTCGCTTCGCCAGCTTCGCCTTCCACCTCGGCTCAGTCGAGCCGAGGCATATGCCTTCGGCTCCACTGAGCAGCTCGGCCAACTTTGGGAGCTGTACAGGCTATAGTGAATAGCCCGTACAGAAGGTCCTGGGGCCGAAGCTAGCCTAAGGATCAGCCGAAGCTACGGCTAGATCCTTCGGCAGCTTTGTGAATAGACCCCATAATATTTTATGGGCTTGAGGATGCAAGAACAAACGCTTACGTAACACCAAAAAAAGGTCTTGTTTTATTATAGTCCATCCATTGTAACAGGATGCGGCTAGGGGGTTTGATGCATCAATTATATTGGACCGCACCATGTAATCTATGGATGACTTAGAGCATTAAACCTTGTATAGCTTACACGTTCTGTGAATATTTACTTAAAGTGGAAATAAAGCTATTTAACAAAACAAATGGCCCCCAGGTGTTTTTAGCAATAATGTGCTAGCATGCACAGCATATTAGCGCATTATGGCGGACTACCTGACAAAACTATCCCCTCCAACGATGCACTTCTCCCTCACCGGCGTTTTCATCTTTTCCTTGATATTCTTATGGGTTTTGAGTGTTCAGCCTCTTGTTTAGCTGGGCCCCGATGACATAACCCCCGTGCATGTGCACAGGAGTTACTACCTCATGTCATGCTGGATCTGTTCACTGAGCTGCAAAAGTGCTCAGCGTACAGAACAAAAATTGCTGGATTAGAATAAAGAAAGATTTGTAGAAAGTTTCTTCTGCTACAGAAAGCCTGCCAATCAGCAGTTTTTGTTTTTTTAACCCTTACTTCCACTGTAATAGATCTCAGGATTCATTACCCAATGGCCTAATGTTATATTCTAAACACTATTGGACCTGCAACGTGAGCATCATTTTATTGTTATTATGAAGTGCTATCAAGTCAATGTCGACTCCTAGCAACGACAAGGATAGCGTTTTAAGAATAATTGACATACTTCTAAGTCTATGTTAAGCTTTTTATATCAGTAAAATAAAAGAAAGCTACATGCAGAGGTATCAGTTACTTTACAAGTCTGCATGAATAAATTCCTGTCACAATACAGTATAAAGAAAAGTATACCTTGAAAAAACTGAGCTTTTATCATTCAGGGCGAACACACTGGCCTGTAAAACACATGGATATTACAGAAGGGAAATACATTCTTTGTATGAGGCTGGTTCGCATGTTTGTACTATAGTTTATGTATAAAGGAAAACTATAAGGGCCCATTCACACCTATACCTGTGCGTTATCACATGCGTGACCACATGAGCGCATAGTTATTAATGAGCCTTAAAAAGCACCCCTGAGCTTTAGCCATGTGAGGTGTCTTGGACTGAGAAGATCACCTTGATGGAGTGATCTTTTCAAATTACGGCAAACAGAGGGAAACCTCACCACAGTCCCTCTCCCCTAGAAATCAATCACTGGGACTGTTGTAACATTGTCAATTCTGGCAGCAAACAAGGTATAAATTAGCAGCAGGGGGGTAGATGTGTTTGAGACAGCATTATAAACAGAGCCAAGAACATACAGACATATACAAGTAAATTTAGTTCAGAATTGAAATTCGGACAAATTTCTTTAAATTCGGAAATTCGGATGCATCCAAATTTCTGAATTTCAAATTGATCTGAATTTTGTACGCGTTCGAATTTTAGAATTTAGTGCATCCGAATGCCTTCCTGTTTTGGAGTAGAGAGTCGATCAGAGCAGTAGCAGAGCACACAGTGTCTGACTGCTGTTTCTTTTCTAAAGTCAGTGCATTATTTCCTTTCTTTGTGGTTTGAGTGCCTATTTTTTTTTTGTAGATTTTGGTGGATTTGGGACTGCAGCATTTGCAGGATGAGCCATGACCGGTCACTTCGCCAGTAGTAAACTATCTACTACTGTTAGACCTCTCACGGGGAGAGGCACAACAAAAAGGAGAGGCAACAGGAGCAGGTGGCTTGTCGTGTGTCTGGGTCGCTCCAGCTGAGCTGCCCTCCCTGCAAGCTGAAAAGGACAGGTAGGGATACTGCAGCTGCCATTCCAAGCAGGGTTGATTCCAGGAAACCTACTAGTCGCAGGCTGTTTCAGGACCTTCCCCAGAAACACCTGCAGAGCTGTAACTGACAGTGGCGTTACTATTACCACCTTTGCCACATCCACTGCCAGTAACATAGTAACACCTGCTATGTTTTTTGGCAGCGGTCGGGCCAAAGCTGCACATGGTTTTCCCAGTGGGCATCCATTTGTGCAGTCGAAGAGGGAGATTCTGGATTTTCAGGAGGAAATAGGTCAGGCTCATATTGCCACCATCCCTATTACTGCCAGCGTTGCCACCACCACCACCTGTGCTGCTAGCAGCTGTGCAGTAATCCATGAGCCTGTTCCTGTTCTGTGTCAGCAGGGAGAAGAGAAAAGTCAGCAGGTCTCCCAAACATCAGGTATATATATTTCTGTCATTCCATCAGTGAAAGATTTAGAAAATTGGTTTACCTTCCCTCTTTGACAGCCCACTAGAATGTGTTATGCCTCAGCCTCCACCTGTGTACTCCCCTCACATGTCACCTGTCCTACCTGCCTCTCCATTTATTGCTAGAGAGTCTCCCATCCAGGAACTTAGCACTGTGACTACTAGTTCTAGGCCCCAATCAGCGCATGATATGGTTGGGCCTTACCTTTCCGACCTACCATTGCACCTGACTGTTGATCCCTTTATATTCTGGTAGGACAAAAGGAATGTGTGGCTGCTCACTTGAAAGTTGCCCAAGGAGCTCCTGTCATGGAGTAGATGGCATTTTTGAAAATAAATGTAAACTGGGCTGGGATACCCCAATCTCAATTTGGATATGGAATAACAAATACATTCCAAAAAAATAAATGGGAAAAAGCAACCTAAAGCATGCTTGCTCATTGTTTGTTGTGCTTTTTTTTTGTTTTGGGTTCATTGAGGCTCCCTGGCCAAAAAATAAAAATAAAATAAAAAGTTTGTTGTTTGTTCGAGAAATCCTGCCCTACCTACCTCCCTCCCTCCCTAGGCAAATTATAAGATTTATATAGGGATGCACCAATACTTTTCGAGTGCAATTACCGATACTTGGCATTTTCATGAGAACTGCTAGGGTTGCAGCGGTTGCAGATGGGACCTAGCTCTGGTGCTCCACCACTGTCCTGAAATCATTAGTCGATATTGTTTTAGAAAAACTGTCACATGACAATAAACAAAAATGTATCAGTACTTGTACTTGTAAGTACTTGGGCAAATACCAGTACTCGTACTCGCAAAACTGGTATCGGTGCATCCCTTCAGTTATTTTTATAAAAATAAAATCATACATTAAAACAGAGATGTACAAATCCCAGGAGCTCCGTGTGCTAAATCACAGCTGCCTCCTAACGTTTTAATTTTTCTGTAGTCTAGTGCTGGAGCTGTGAAAGTATCTGTGCTTGTACTTGTACTGAGTACTGTACTTGGTATCGGTGGATCCCTAGATTTATAAAAATTTATAAAAACATAAAAAATAGACTGGTGCACTGCATACAAATTCATTTCAGATGAAAAGAATGAACATATAAAAACCTTTTTATTTGTTTTGTTTGATCAAACAAATAATTAACCACACAATTGGAAAAAAGAAACCACATGGTGGCCATATTGGCCACCAACACGTCATGCGCATGCACGCCACCATCTTGGCGAATCTGATCCATTTACATCAGATTACCTCCAATCTGACACAATTAGGTCCAGCGAAATGGATCTCTGATCCATTTGTTCTTCCGGACTGGGCCAGAGTTAGGAAATCAAGTGTAAACAAATGCCTGTCCATTTACACACGGCTGCCCTCAGACTAATATTGAGCTTTCAATTGGTCCGCTTGAAAAACTGACAGGCGGGCCTGATTGGATGACCCGTGTGAAAGGGGGCTTTAGCAGATCTTGGGCCAAAAATAAAAAGATAAAAATTAGTTGCCCAATAAAAGATAAAATAACAATACCAGCTTTTGCTGCAATATTCATCATTCAACCCACTTTCTCTGAGCCCAGATTGCCCTGGACCCACCCTAGCTTGTTACTGGACAGTGAAGGAAAAAGCAGAACAGTGATAAGCTTATCTTTTTTTCACTCTGCTTTCTCCACATGTTTTTTTTTGTCAGTACAGGAACTGATTCGTTTCTGCTTCCTCTCACACACCAGCTCTGAGGTTGATATTGGGTTAAATTCAGATGCTTACACTGCTTGCATTTAAAAATACATTCAACAATGTAATAATAATTATAGAGCTCCATTAATATGTGTCTTTTATATCTACCTAGAATTCAGCTTTAACTGTATAAATGATGGATTTAGAATTATGTGCAGGCATGCAAAATCATTTAGCAGACTGACACAACAGATATCTGGAGATTTACAATTTTACTCAATGTGGCACCATTAATTGTATACATGATGGTTTCCGAATTAAGTGGAAGAAGCAACATTATGCAGTGGATTGTAATGCCTAAAGGTAGTCAGCTCCGTTTGCAACAATGATCTGGCGATATTAACCAATTACATACAATCTGACACAAAAGTTTTTGGAATGTAGTGCAGACACACAGTTATTCATTATGACCATTTAAAACATAACCAAGTCAATTTGCTACTAATGTAATATATATATAGTAATATTTTACAATTCTACACATTGCAATGCTACCAGGTAGACAACAATACTTTTAAAAGACAGTTGTCAACTGCCGTACGATACCACAATCTGTAAAACTTCTACACATTGCAATGCTTTCTAACTATAAAATGTTATTTTTAGAGCAGGGCAATCCGGTAGACAGCAATACGTTTAAAACACAGTTGTCAACTGCAGTACGATACCACAATCTGTAAAAATTATAGTTTTATCATTGAGAGCAAGCAACATTTTTTTGTGAATTCACTGAGAATGTATTTCTCTGGTTAATTGCTTCTCTGATCACTATATATCAACATAGGATTTCAGGCAATTTATCACAGTTATAGCATCTGACTGTTTACATGTGGAATTATTGAATTATTTGGGCAAAACAATTCCTTATGGGTAAAACAAAGTAATTATACTAGCATAAATGTTGTTATTATACTACACACTACAGCAGTAGTTTCAGCCTAATTTCCCCCTCTTTGTCCATCAGTGAATTGTATCCACTGCCATGTATTGTTTTATAATTTGTTTAAGCTGCTACACGAGTAGAGACTTACCCCAAAAGATTTGCATTTGTAATTACAGCCAAAGAAGGTTCTACTAAATATTGACTTGTGGGGATTAATACTTTTTTAACCCACAAATATATTTTTGTTCAATTAAATCAATAATAAAATATTTGTATCTTCAAAGTGCCTCAGTATTACATGCAAGACGACTTACTAAAGTAGTTTTGAACATTACTAACTCCTCAAGCAAATCAGCCTCAGTGCCTCAATCCTCCCTGTTCCATGCAATGCCTTACCTCTCTGTTGTATACAGTGTGTTACACCTCTTATTACTTGCATTACTCTCTGTTTTGTCTCCTGATTACATACAGTGACTCATACATCTTTACAATATGCCTCTATTTACCACCCAGTGCCTCTTTGCCACAAGCAATGCCTCATGCCTCTGTATTATACCCAGTGCTTTATCCTTCACTGCTCCATTGCAGTAACTCATGCCTCTCCATGCAGTGGGTGTCTTATACATCTTTATTACAAGCAGTGTCTAATACCTCTCTGTTACCAACAGTGCATTTCCTTTGTGTCCTAGGTTGTGCTGGCCGATTTACATAGCAATTTAAGATATCGATGCACATGTGTTAAAGGGTATGCAAATTTTTTTTTTTACAAACGCAGAACATCTCTACAATACATATACAGTATTTTTCATTCTTTTGTAATTTTCCACTATTTTTACTTACAGCTTTTAAAGTTAGTAAAGAACTCCGCCCTCTTTTCCAAATCATATATTTTTAAAATCACATGGCCCGGTAGAATCAAGAGATGGTGTAAGTGATTTCTTTACTTTCCATCATAGGTGTGCAGATTATTATCAAACTTATATTTTCAATTTAAAAAACACTAAAATAATTATTAGCACACACAAATACAACATAACTTTTAAAATTGTCACTAAATCGAAAAGATAAAACTGTATTAAATAACTGTATTAAATAACAAACATTTGTAAACCTTAAATTGTGTAAAAATCGAAAAGTGTATGTATAGATGAAAAAAGTTTTTCCCCTTACATGTATTTTGATCTGTTGTCACCAGGCATATGCATATATGTAGAGGCACGGTGGGATTTATGCAGGGCCACCACATGAATGTGTATGTCTGGCATTGCTGTTTCGTGCTGGGAAAGCATGTGCATTGGGATTATGCTGCCAAGCTGACAGCTCTTTGTCACTGTATACATTGGGAGCAAGTAGGGTGGGTTCCCAATTATGTGACCACAGCCACATCACATAAGTCACATGAACAGGAATCTCTGGTGACCAAGAACACCTTTAAAGGCCAGTAGGAGCTACAATCTGCAGTGCACTGAGTTGCAGTACCATTAATTTTAAATGGGACCCCAACACACTAAAGCAATGTACCTGCATTGTAGCGCACAGCAATACAAGGCATATTAATATCTGCACAACTCATCCCAAGAACTAGCCAAAGACAAAATGTCAGCAGAATAAACTTTAGCTGTCATACTATATCATTGTTGATAAATCTATTGGATCTATTGAATCTACTGGAGACTGTAAATCAGACTGAAACATGCTGTCAGCTGTAAAATCTGCTTTGATTGATGTTCCATTGATCTAATCAATGTTTCATACAACATAATCCAAATGTTATGAATGCTCTGGATCTTTTGTGTTTCTACGCAGCCTGTAGGTTTCTGTACAATGTTGCCTAAACTGGACTTCACCACAATTTGTTAGGGTAATGTAAGATAAAGATCTTCTTAAATCCATATAAAATGTAATTTAATGTCTCTTTTCCAATTAAACATTCAAGGAACAGCAAAGTATTTGCATTTATCTTGTAACATATGTGACCTCATTTACTGCATGACTAATCTATACTGTTGGGATGATTTACTCGAGGAGTTGAGAGTCTTCACTCAAAAAACTGTGTGAAAATATATTTACGGAATCATGTGCAGAAAATTCCTGTTCAATTTGAATGGCCAATCTTGTGCAGAGTTTCACACAACTGGACAACTGGAATGCATATTCACACTATTTCTTGAGTGAAGATTCTCAACTCCTTTAGTAAATTAGCCTCAAATGTCTGCTAAATTTAGACTCGATGAGATAAGGAAAAAGGTAAGAAATTTTGATTAAGAAAAGATTGCAATGTGTGGAAAGCTCTACAACACCGAAATTGCTTTGTGAGACCAGTGCGAACAGCTGTGGCCGTTCGCAGGTTTCACATCATTGCACGTAATAATTTTATTGTATAGCACCTCCCACCTGGAGCTGATTGTATGAGTCTCATGAACTGCTTAGTGAGACCTTACTCCCTTGGGGCCTTACTCCTATGTGAGCTCACACATATGGAAGAATTGGATGGATGGAGAATTTTACATAAACTAAGATTTCTGTAATATTCTGTGTAAATATATTGTACAATCCAATTCATTACCATCATAAGTAGGCTTATTATTCTCCAGATATATTATGCATATAGACATTTTTTACCTATTTATTTATTTTGCTCATCAATAATCTCTGTTCCATCATGCTTTTTATATCATCATGCAGTCTTCTTTTTTCTGTAGTAGCATTGCCATAATAACCAAAGGACTGGTAAGTGAATGCTCCAGTATAAGCATCAAATGTAATGCATTTTCCGGCTTATTCTATATACAGTACAAATGGCAACAGGGAGTGTACAGAATGCTAACCCATAGTAACCAATCAGATGTCAGATTTCTTGAATCATCTAATATGTGATTTCAGGTTGCTATGGATAGCTGCATTTTGCACATCAAAATGCTCTTCAGTGCCTCTCATCTTTTCCTCAGTGGGATCCAGAAGTCCAAGACATATCCCCGGTAATCAAGGAGTTAACCCCTTCATAACCCTTGCACCTGGAATTTTGCAACCCTTATTTAGATAAGGACTATACCCCCAGCATGTTTTTATAATATTACTTTTCTTTTTGTATAGCTTTCTTTTTGCCCACTTTTCTTAACTTTAGCTATAACTCTGTTATATATTTTAGGCTTAAATGTCCCAAAGTCTCTAAAGGTATTAGAGGCAATAATGCTACAATGTCACTTTCAATATTTAATGTGACTATACCCTTCCATCAACAGCAGAATCCATTCACACTATTGTTTTTGCAGACCTTTTAACCTTCTGCTTCACCTTTGTATGTAGCAGTTTAATGATGTCTGACAGCTGGTGGCTGCTCCTTCTGCTTTCTCTTTGGAAATTCACTCAAACAGTATAGTGATAAATTAAACAACAGCCACAGCCTGTACAGTCTACTGGTGATATGTCATTCAGAGCTCTGTCATGGAATGTCTATTGTCATAATGCAGGCATGGGGAAAGCATGCATATTACCTGCAGGGCAATTGTATCTCATGTATCATTTATGTGTGTCAGCATATATGTCTGTATTGCTAGTTTTAAAATAAACGTAAAATAAACAAATGCATTTTTCCCTTGAGTTAAACTGAACATTGTTTCAAATTTTTAATATTCAGTATTATTATACTGACTAGAATTGATCACTACCATACAGAAATATCATTATTTAGTAATGGCCTTCTGGTGCTGTGTTCTTTCTCAGTATATTAAACTGTAGGCTCCAAACTGTCTTTTCATAAACTGATCAGTGGCACCTTGGCTTCCCCATAGTCATCCATGCACTATATACTGGAGTTTTTGAAACCTTCTTTGTGTATATGTGAATATGTTAGCTTTGAAATCAACAAGATGCTAAAACAAGGCATTTTGAATTGCAGGGACAAGTGTAATTAGAGGCCAGCACTCCACAATTAGTCTTCACTCTTTCGCTTTTCATTTATCATTCAACCAATGTTTCTTCTTTCTGAAGTGCAGAGACTTTGGAGTTTAGGTAATACCCTTTATTGGCTAACTTAAGTTATGTAAAATGCATGCTTTTGGGATTCCTTAGAACCCTTCATCAGGCTTTTACATTTCTGAAAATGATTCTGAACTCCACATATTTATACACAGTTACTGTTTCTTGATAAATGTGATTGGTAAAGGCGGTTGAAGGATTAGGGTCATAGGTGTTATTGGAGGTACTTGACTCAAAGATAAGAAGTTCCAGGTACACTACTCACCAAAATGAAAAATTTGATAGTGTCTTACCAGTCAGTCAAAAATTTCACCAGTCAGCATGACCGGACTAAAGCCTTGCAATTTATGTTAAAAAAGTTTGGGGACAGATAGAGCTTTCTTTTGGAGGTATATAATCACCACATGGGGTATTTTTTTAACTACATAATAAAAAAAGTACCATAAATGTAAAAAAAAAAAAAAAAAGTTTCCCTACGTTATGTTATAAAACATTTATTCTTACCCATATTTTTAGTAAATCTGTGCCGTTATAGGATCGAGAAGTAAGCGAACACCGGTATGTGTTCTCTCACTTCGTGATCTACTGAGCCGACCTGTGACAGTCTCATTGTCACAGGTCGGCTAGAACTATGAGGTGAGTGAAAAGCACTCACCTCATAGTTTTCCTTTAGGCTGGGTTCCCACCTAGGCATTCGAAATATGCGTGTATGATGCGCGTTTTGCGGTGCATGTTTTAACAGCGATTTGCAGCCCACAAAACGCGTGTCAAACGCGCGTTTACGAGGGCTATCCGGCTGACTCCCCCTACACGTCACACTGTCACCCGGCGAAACCTTCGCCACCTCGACCCTTCGATACGCGCGGAAATACGCCCCAAATAAGCTCCTGTTCTTCTTTGGGCATAGGGTTAGGACACGCTGAAGTGAGAACCATGCCCATAGGAAATAATGGGATTCACTTGCAGGGCGTTTTACAGCGTGTCGATCAGCGCTGTAAAACGTCCAGGTGTGAACCCGGCCTTAATGGCTCTAAAATTATTGCTCTCACTCCGTTTGCGGCGATATGCAACATGTGTGGCACGTAGGCGCACCTGACGCATATATGGGTGTGTATTAGGGGGGCGCGGACATGAAAATGTTTTAAAAAATTAATGTTATGCTTCTTTATTTTTTTAATGAATCTTTCATTTTTGTATTACTTTTTTTTTTTTTTTACATACAACTTTATTGCTATTACATGGTGGCCTAAGAAGCCCCCTATGGGATAGCAAATTTACGTAACAGGTCCTCTTTATGGAGACATCAGGGGTCTCCAAGACCCCTAATGTCACCTAGGGACCTCCAGAGAAGCTGATGAAGCAGAGATCGGCTTCATCAGCTTCTCTAGCTGGAGAGTGACACTGAATGCAGGAAGTGATGTAATATACATCACTTCCTGCATTCGGGGACTGAGAGGAGATCAAAGGGAGTTCGTATACTGAACTCCCTTTGATCTCCTGTCACAGAGCCGTGCCGGTCCCGGCCGCATTGGGCACAGCGGATCTCGGGACCGGCAACGGCAGTGACAGCTTCTGATACAAGCGATCGAGCGTCTCTCGAGACGCTCGATCGCTTGACTGTAAAGCTCCCGGCCGGCCGTGTAATTACAACGGCCGGCCGGTAAGCTGCTCGTCGGGCTCCACCGTCTGCTCGTCACAGACGAGCAGACGAGTGGATTTTTCGAGCCCTGAATATAGCTATTACTGAAATGCAACTATTTTTCTTGATGCATTTAGATGGTAATAGTAATTTGGTGCAGCCAAAGTTGTCACTTCACTAAGGAACAAGGTATTTTTCATTTCATAGGCTACAGGCAGGACTGGATTCCACACAAGGCCACTGAGACCATGGCCTCAGGACAGCAGGGAGTAGAGGAGTGGCACAGCTTGTCAGTCTATTAAATAGATTCCAAAAAATCTACATCACCTCCGCTGTAACTAAAGATCTCAACACCGCAGGTACAGCACTGTCAGCGAGAGAGGATCCCACCCAACAGTGCCGGCCCTCCACTCCACCGCTCCAACCTTTCACGGAAAAATCAGCATTCCCCATGTGACGACATGGTGATGAGTTTGTGTATTGGTGTTGAGTTATGTTTGAGTGCGTTATGCTGTGTGACCTGGTTATGGAAAGACTATCAGCACCATCCCTCGTTATCTCCCATTGTACTCTGAGGGAGCTCAGAACAATGACATTCTGGCCAGGCTCCTGCTATGGCTGTCTGGAGTTCGTTAGCAGGTGGACACCTGTGGTGTTGAGCAGACCGATTGTCTGGGAGGGGAGGGTGGATGTGATGGAATTATATTCTGATTTCATCACTTGCTGTATAAAAGTTTGTGCAGTTGCTCAATAAAGCAGGGTTGGTTTACCCTACACTCAGGAAACTGGGAGCTAAGGATCTTCAGGTTGCAATATCTCCTCAGCAAGGAAGAAGACAGCGGCGGACATACTCATCCTGAGTACGGGGGTCCGTCACACCCTAGATGCAGTGTCAAGACACCCAATCACTCACCCATAAGTGTCACACACACACACACACACACACATACATATTATGAATAGGTACCTTAAAAGTCTGCTGTGTCCTGCTGTTTAGGGAACTTCTTTCTGACATGATATCACAAAAACTGCGATCTTGATTTCCATATCATGCCCACATCTACAGTAGCCTGGGTAAATGACCCAGAAAAAAGTAACTGGCTACATTAAAAGGATCATGGCTTTTGCACAAAGGGGAATGAGCAATGGGAAAACAAAACAGATAGAAGAGAAGTAAAAATTATTGTGATCGTGATTTTTATCATATGATTTACACAACATTCTGAACACTTTGAAGACGCAAAATAGTTTTATTGTGGCAGAACTAAAGTCTAAAAAAACAAATTGCATGTCTCGTCTGCCAAAAAAACACCTCTTTTACTGTCTCCTAGCAATTTCTTTAATTTGTACACTGCCTGCAGCCTTCAACATCTGTAATGCCAAGAATGGACCCGAGTGACAGGATGATTTAACTCCAGGGAGCATGCACAGAACTTACATTATCAGTTGCTGCCCAATAGTTAATAAAAAGAACATTGAATGTTAAAAGAAGCAGTGGGCAAGATGGCAGTGGCAGCAATGGGGAGCTCAGAGTTGTCAGAGCTGAAGGAGGACAAATCTAGAGGTAAGTGCAAGAACACTATGTAAACTTACACATAATGGCCAGAGCTGCTATTTCTTCCCATGCTGTAGTTTAATTTCAAGACATATATCTTGTGATTGCTTAAATATTTTCCCTGCTGTGTTTATAGTCTATATAACCATGTTGGGCTGCAATTGCAGCTGCAAATATTTTGGTGTAAGTCCAAAAGCTCTGCACAACTGCAATTTTTGGATATTCGTCTGGGTAAAATTGCTTTAGCTGTATAGGAATCATTGTTTACCTGCAATTTTCAAGTCTCGTCATGGATTCTCCATTGTATTGAGGTCTGGGTTTTGATTGTGCTATTTAAGACATTTAAGTTCTTGGTTTAAAATCCCTCCAATTTATCTTTAACTGTGTGTTTAAAGCCATGTTTTTAGCAAGCAAAAAAAAGATGTACTGTGTTAGCCAGGAATAAATATAGAGGTAGAGAAGGCTCTTTTTTTAGCTAAAATATAAAAAAGTTTAGTATTTAGTTAGCCCCTAAAAATTATCACTTTGACAAGAAAATCTTTTTCTTTCTCTACCTCTGTATGAACCATATTAAAATATGCAGTGGTTCTGATTGCATGCAACTGCATAATATCTTGTGTGCTTCATTGTATTTTACTATACCCTTACTGCCTGCAGGTATGTCGTGAGCCTAAAAAGACTAGCACACTGCTGACTCATTCCTCCAGTGAGCATAATCTCCAATTTGATTGGGTGTTGAGAGCCACAGTCCTGATGAAAGACAGATGCCCTCCCAAGTTTTTTGCAGACTGAAAGGTTTTCTTCCACAATTGCCTTGTATTCTTAAACCATACTTGAAGGCAATTGGCAGCATCAGAGCTTAGGGTTTCAAAGAAAAGAGAAAAAAAGTACACTTTTCAGTTTATTTGTAAGTGATTTGGAAAACATTGAAGATTTCTTTCATTTTGACATTAAGAACTATTTTAGGTTATTAACATAAAATTATTTAAAAATAAAACTATTAAATACATTTTAATTTCAGGTTAATATATAAAATGTGGAAAAGTCCAAGGGAGGGGAAATACTTACACAAAACATTGTATACTGAGTTTGGAACAAGGTTTCTGTATGTCATACTTCAATATTTTATTGTAGTTTATTCATAGATCACTTGTCTCTTTACATGACTTGCTTATCCAAATTTAGATTTCTTCCGGCTTCCCTAAAGACACCCTCGGGCAGAGTGTTGATAAAGGCAAAGATTTTTCCACTAAAAAAAAAGAGCATACAAGAGTTTGTTTTTATTTAATCACATTTAAAAAAAAATATGAAACCTATGGTGGCGAATGATGAAATGTTTAACCATTGCCCACTGGCAGGAGCCATTCCTTTAAGAGATTGTCAGGCCAAAGATGTTCAATGGGCTTCCAGATTATGTGACCACTCTAAAGGGATGTGACAATTATCACTGGATCAGAAGCCTGTTCTATGGGCTCCGAATCCTCACCGTGTGACGGAGAGCTGCAAGTGACAGCATGGTCAAGGTGCCAAAGTGTTGAAGGTGCTCAGTTGGTGCGCAACCACAGTCTCAGCGCAATACAGCAATGTCAGCCATATACATTTATGTGGTGGAATAGAATAAAGCCCGTCGCTGTGCCATCGCATATATGCAGCCGACGATCGTTAAGGAGTTAATTACCACTAACTGATTTATTTGATTTGTCTTTGTAATTCATTATTATTAGGGATGTTGCCATATCTTAGTGCCCTAGACATTCTTGTTGGGTGCCCTGAGTCTGGGACCTTTGTCTTAAATATCTGTGGGTCAGGACTTCTAAACAGAGAAACTGAAACAAAAGTATACAGATACTTTGCTGGGCTTAGCTATTTAAACCTGTCCTTCCAGAACAGATAGGGGTATTTTGTAAAGCAGTGAATGTGACTTTCACCAAACATTCACTGATGGTAATGCAGAACTGCCCAGATCTCATGAGAAGACACTCATGCTCAGTGCAATGGCATTTTGTAGTGAGATTGGGCTCCTCTGCATTCCCCAGGATCTTGCTGAAAGGAGGGTGATATCACTCTTGCCTTTACACTGTGGCCAGAAAATGAGGGTAAACATGTAATTTGACTTCTTTCCTTGCAGGTACATTTGTGAAGTATTATTATGAAGCAATATTTACAAAGGGAGAGGTCCAGGAACTACTAAGCTGAACTTGTATTTTTCTGCAAAGTTAGGAACATGTATCTTTTACAGGTTTTTAATGTGTTTTTTTTTTTCATATTATACTAAAGCAAACTCAGGAATTCTAAATAATTACTTTCTTTCTACATGTCGAAAGGATTTTAGATTCCTATTTTTTTTGTTTTCATTTGTGACTTTAAGGAACACATTATTGCCATGCAACTTAATGTGTATCAAAAATAATGAGCACATGGTGCTGAAAAATGTATGCAAAGAGAATGTTCATGTGGTTTGTAGAGACAGCATGTTGCCTGAGGTTTAGAATTAGGCATGCATTAGCACAATTGTTAAGATAATGCTCAATACAAGTGTAAATGCACATATGCGACTTAATGTAGCAGCTTGATTCACCTGTATATTCATCATAAAAACTCTCATGATCAATATTAACCTTGCATAAATGTCCTTGTAGTCTATTCCTTTCAACAATAAGTGGATCACTAGGACAAAATGTTCTGCATTTTCTTAAACGTCAGCTGAAATTAAGTGTGTTTGAAGTAAAGGTTAAAGCCCAACTCCAGGGAAATTAAAAGTTTTCCCCTCGCAGTAGCGCTGCCCTCACACTGCAAGGGTTAACTGCTCAATTATGCCTTGGAGACAGGAAAGAGATGTTTTACTTACCTGATCCCCGCTCCTGCTGGCTCCCACCAGGCTGCTAAACTGGTCTCCTCAGCCTCTTCTCCCTTGCACTTATGATCACTGATGTCATCAGGTATAATGCAGGCTCCATAGCCCTAAAGACACAGAGGGCAGTCCAAAGCTGGATCAGAGGGGAAGAAGAGGAAAGCACTGACTTCCGGGTGAGCAGGGTTCAGGTAAATAAAACAGCTTTTTCCTTTCCCTTAGGCATGCATGAACAGTTACCCTTGCAGTGCAGGGGCAGCCTCACTGCAAGGAAAATGTTCTATTCCCTTGTGATATAGACTTTACCTATAGACTCTTCAGATTTGTGTATTTTTTAGAACAATCAAAAAAATGGCTTATTAAAGTTTATAATATCCCTAGGTGGGCAGTACATAGACAGTTACAAAAGACAGACTTTACAAAGTGACACATACACAAGTAAACAGTATTAAAAATAAAAGGGATAAAACCTACAGAAAATTACTTCTCCTTCTGCTGTGGTTAGATAGAAAATAAGCACCATACCCCCCCTCCCCCTCCTCGATTGGACTCCTCAGATATGAGCAATAAGAGCAATGGTTCTGACTGTTATTCTGCAATGCCCATCAGAACCAGTAGTACCAAAAAAAGGCCCAACATTTAATTAACTCTTCCATATTTTACCATACAGCCAGTATGTTTGTTATTAAACAACTTCTTTTTGTGCCACCAGGCAATTATAGATTATGATTGTGTGCAGCATAAGATGGGAGTTATGAGTTATCACCTTTTTTCTGATTTTTTTTTGAAGATTAAAATACACACATTTGTCTCGTATCTAGGTGAAAATTTTAAATGAGTCTGTGCTCATTTTGGACACTGCATTGTCTGGTGTCCAATGAACAACACCCAGGACTTAAATGAATCCTTGCTGTGAGGACACGCAGATTAAATAGTTAACCTCTGATTGACACTGTTAAAAATAGTATGCATTTGCAGAATTAACTTTTTCTTGTACTGTGATTTTAAAAATGTTTTTGACAGCAAGAAAAAATATGATCCAAACCTACGGCCGTATCATGACAAGTGAGTACTGAATAATCTGTGTTATTAAAAATATATAAAGTACATGCTAATAGTATGCACATGTACATGGTTTGATTATTGATGAGCTTTTTCCATGGCTATCTTCCCTTTTATATTTATTTTTTGTATGTCTTCTCTTACCATACCTGTGCATCCTGGGCTTTAAGTGGTTATGCCAAGCTCAGCCATGATCTTAGTATTATTTTTGGCAGCAGGGGAGGGCCATTGAGTATAAATAATCTGGACAGCCGTAGAAGTGCCCTATCACTTGTACAGGCCTGCAGAGGTGCCCCTGCCATGCCTCCTGCTGTGGTCCCCAAGCTCTCATGCTTCTTTGGGGAGTTTGAGATCATGGCAAATGTGGTCAGGATTACAAGTGGAAGCAGATGTAGTAACCTCTGCTCCCCAATCTGCTCTATGATCACTGAAGCAGGGGGCTCTGTGCTGTCAGTGCTTCCCACTGCAGAGCTGTCAGATTGCCAGCGGAATGCTGGTTAAACAGGCAATCAAACAATCCTGTGCTTGGTCCTCTATGGCAGAGGGCAGGGGGAACATTAGTGGTATAATAGATTCCTGATGCCTCCATAAAGAGAACCTATTACATACTGTAGGGGTTTCTTAGCCCCCCTGTGATAGCAATAAAGTTAAGTCCAAAAAATTGAAACAAAGTGTTAAAAAGTAACAAATAATAAAAAAATGAATTAAATCAAGAAACTGTTCCCACTATAGCAACTACTGCAATCTCATTAATCAAATACTCAATCCTACAACCATATCATTTTTTTTCTCAAAATAGTTTTATTGGATTTTGAAAGCAATAAACAGAACATTTCGTAAACATAGATTCCCGTATGCGGAAAAAGGGGACGGAAGTCCCGTTAGACATAGTTAGGTCATACAAAGTATCGTGAGGTATACAAAGTTCACATGAAATGCTCACATAATAAACAAAACAAACATAAAACACACTGAAGAAAAAATAAAAGAAATAAAATAAAATAAATAGTTTCCAGTACAACATTGGTGGGGTAGACATCAGTAAACCTGGTATTCTGCAGAGGGAACATACCACGTGGTCCAGGACTCCAGGGTAGCCAAAGTTTATCAAATTTAAGTACAGTCGATTGGCGGTGTGCCAGTATCCGCTCATACCCATAATGGATATGGACTAGTTTTTTTTTTTTTACACTGTCTACATGCGGCTGCTGGCCACGCCCCCGATATGGACTAGTTTTAGCACCTCGCCAATCGTAGGAGAAGTGGTAGATTTCCAATTTCTTGTTATTAGTAGCTTGGAAACCAACAATACGTGAGTGGTTACTACTCTGAATGGAGAGGATATATTTTCTATTCCCAGGTTCAGGAGCGCCAGCGCAGGATTGGGATTGATCCTAGCGCCAGTGATACGACTAAGGATTTGAAAAATTCTGAACTGGTATTCCCACAATCTACCACAGGTCCAGAATATATGAAGTAGTGTTCCAACCTGATTGCATTCTCGCCAGCATAGGTTGGAGGTATTTTCAGAGAATTTAGCAAGTCGGTATTGGGTGAGATACCAACATAGTATTTGTGAAAGTTCCCAAAGGTTAACACATTTTTAAGTTGAATACAAGTAAGTAAGTGCTGTGCTCCATTGATGGGTAGTAAAAGTGGATTCTAGCTCTCCTTCCCATTTCACAAATGGTGGAGACTTGAAAAATAATAATTTGTTCTGCAGGGTGTTATATATCCGAGATATACCCTCTCTTAGAGTGTATGGGCTGTTGTAGAGTGACCATAGATTAGATAGGATCCTCACCTCTAGGGGCCCAACTTGGAGAAGCAGATGCCTAACTTGCAAGTAATGAAAATATTCAGCCAAAGGAAGTGTGTATAAATGTTGCAAGGTCCGAAAGGACATGAGGTTGGTACCATCATATAATTCGGAAATTTTTGTCATACCGCATCTATACGACCTTTTCAAATCTAGATCGGGAATAAGTATTTCACACACATTAAGAGGTAACTGAATGGCACTAGACAGGGTAGATGACTTGCATGTGGTAATAAGGTGGCACCATGCTGTGACGGAGGCGGTAATAGGTGGAGATATATCCTGTTTTAAGTGTACAGGCCAGGCCGATGCTAAGAGGTAGTGGATCAAGTTCGAAGTGGGTACCAAGGAACGTTCAATATCGCACCACCTTGTGGTGGGCGATGTAAGGAACCAATACTGGAGTTGATCTAGAACTGTGGACAAATAATAGTCTTTAAAGTCAGTAAGGCCCATACCTCCCGCACTTCTGTGTTTCAGTAGCTGAGAGTAAACAATATAATTTTTAAACATTCATTTAATTTAATTCATGATGCAAAAAAAACCATATTGAAAAAAATTAACTCATACCTGCAGAAGAACTATCATCAAACATGATAGACGGCATACTGCAGTAATGAGTTAATTCCATAAATATAACAGAGGCGCCTCTTTTGTGTATGTCCAGTCCAAAAATTGGAGGCACTTTTGATCAGAGAAATATAAGGCTCACGGCTGTCTGTGTGGTAGACTCATAATGAATGTGAGATGAATGAACATCCATGTGATAATTGCTACTGTTTCCAAGAGTGTAATCACTGTGGGTCCTGAGGTGTCTTGAGCCGTAAACACCCTTCTACACAGCATTTAAAGCAGATATCATCTTGTATCAGATAGTAAACATTGTCTATGGAAATAGAATCATAGTAGCAAAAACAGCTTCTGAAGATCAAATGATTTCATAAAGAGTATATAATTCTGTATGTAATCTCAATGAAACAGCTATGTTCAAGATAACAATGAAGCAGGTCTCACCTACATTTGTATCGTCCACCAAACTTTGGTATATAGTAGTGTTACTCTATCAGAAAGCAAAATCTCTTCGATCCAGCTGGATACCAATGCTGCTGTGTGTCGAAAGTCTTTACCACATGTAAGGACTCCGGCTTTCAACACTGTGCTCAAAAGCAAACGCATTTCATTAAAAATAGAACTACCTCAGAGCGGGCACAGTTATATATAAAACAAATTTTTACAGCAACGTTGCCGCCCGCTGCCCCCATATGCCTGAATATACCCAGTACCACAGCTTCAAGAACACAAAGTCCCAACAAGAATAGCAAGCAGATCATAAGTGAGGGAATACTTGCAATTAGAAGCTCAGAGCATAAGTCCAGTGCTGATGCTAATGGCTCTCTCTATGGAAATAGCTTTTCCCGCACTCATGTCCCCTTTAAGGCAGGTCTCCTGTGGTAGCAGCTGCTATGACGAACAGTGGGGTCTGTCAGCAGTACTAACAGGATCAGCAGGTAAGTAGTCAGGTTGAAAAAAAACACAGGTCTATTGAGTTCAACCTATAGAAAAGTAAACAAAAAGGAAAAAAAAAGAATAACCACCAAAAACAGAACCCTATGCCCACAGTTATCCACAGTAAACTAAAACCCCTATAAAGCATGGTTAGATTTGCTCCAACAGGGGAAAAAAACATTCCTGATCCCATGAGGCAATTGGATATTCCCTGGATCAACAATCTTTGTTTATTATTATTATTTTTTTTATTTTTTTTTATTAAATGCTAATTTCTAGTTATATTCTATGCACAAGTTAACTGAGCTAGCTAGCTATTGAAAAAGGGTTTGAGAGTTTAATACTACTTTAAGTTCATGTGATGTGGCAGTAACACATTATTTATTTTTAACATTGTTGGCAAACTCCAACAAATGTTACACAATAAATCACTAATTACAAAGTGATTTTCAATGATTAATACAAACTAACTACCAATCATTTAGCTGGATTTTGGTGAATCAGGAGCTGGAAAAGCTATTACATTTTCTCTTTATTTCTCTTTAAACTCTCTCTGCTTTTTCTTCTTTGCTATGTACTTTTTGTACTTCAAACCTCATTTATAAAGTCTAAAGAAAGTGCGTAACTAAAGTTAGAATACTATGGGGTCTATTCACAAAGCTGCCGAAGGATCTGGCCGTAGCTTCAAAGTACCTGCTATAATGTTTTATTTAGATATAAAAAATATAAAAAATTTAGGTCTGACTGACTGTGCTATAAATTTACAGAGTAAAATGGAGCCAAGTCAGATCTACTTGTGCTTCTTTAATATTTTTAAACTTGTATGAAGGCTTTGAACTTGTTCTAAAAGGAAGTATGGTATAAAATGGCTTTGAGGATAAAAGGCACCCTACAGCTTAAGGATTTATGTAAAAGGTTGTATTTTAGTATTAAACCGTCAACCTTTATACCTACATCCTGTAGTCTGCTGAGTCTTTTAATCAGACGTACTTTAAAATATTTGCAGATAGTTCATGACCTTTAAACTGTTTCTGTTAAATATGTCTGTGTTTACATATGTGTTTAAAATGTTTTGTACAATGTTGAATGCTAATTTTCACCAAACAATTTATAATATAATCAAGTAAACGAGGGCCTCACTTCCTCTGGCAATCTTCCAGTCAATGGTATGCAGGTAAGTGTCCACACATATCTTCAGTGCATTCCAACATTCGAGCCTCATTTTAATAATTGCATGCTTTCAAGCAAGCCAGAAAGAAAAATATAATATGCTTCAACTACTCGGGTTAAAAAATACATTTTTCCTGCATACATTTGCAAATAGAGGTGGAATCCACACTGCCATGGTAAGACACCTCCGCAAATTGTGGTTTTTAATTTGTTGCAGCGTTCTCATCTATGGGACATACATAATAATGCACAAACAAAGATCAGGTTCTCCTGGAGGCAGCTCTTTCCTCTTTCAAGGTACAGCAACACACCAGGAGCCCAGACAATGCCCTTGCAGGGCAGCTGTGGAATTCCAGTGGTGTCTGCACAAAATCCAAAAAAGTCATAATGGCAGCTACTGCCATTGTTGCTTTTTTCGTATCTGTAAATGGAATTCACATTTATATATTTTACATAGTTACATAGTTCTTGAGGTTGAATAAAATCCATCAAGTTCAACCTATGTGGTTGTGTGTGTGAGTTACTACGATTACCTGTTCCTCTGTATATTTTGCTCTCTGAGAAAAGTATCTAGACGGGTCTTGAATGATTCCATACTCTCAGCTGAAACCACTGTCTGTGGAAGGGAATTCCGCAGTTTTACAGCTCACAGTAAAGAATCCCTTTCACAGTTTGAGATGAAACCTTTTCTCTTCCAGTTTCAGATGAGGGCCTCTTGTCTTTTTGAGTGGACTAACAGTAAACAGTTTTTTTTACTGATTATCCCATCACCATTAAACAATTTGTACATTACTATCATGTACCCTCTCAGTCTCCTCTTTTCAAGGAGATATTTAGCTGTTAAAGTGTATCTTTCAGTAACTTTACAAGTTTGCATGAATACATTCTTGACATATGACAATTTACAACAACTGTAGTTTTTCAAAACACCTCTACCTTTTGTCATTAAAGTAGTACTACAGTCAGGGGGTTTTGCCTAGGCTTAGATGATGTCAGTAGTCTGCTGCAGGCAGGAGGGAATATTTCCTAATTCTCTTTCTATCACTGATTAAATGGCAATATTTGAACTTTGTTGCAAGCCACAAGGTGAGAGGCTGCAGCAGCATGTGTCAGGCATCGTTGAACACAGCTAAGAAGTTAACAGCGACCAGAGTTGACATGATTATGTAACGGGTAATGCCTGAACTAAGATCGATGCTTATGGAGAGAAAAAGATGAAGGCATTGTCAGGTGGAGTACTGGGAACTTACAATTACACTTAGTAAGAATGCACTTAATAAAAAAAATAAAGAAGATTCTATAAGGACTTTGTTATTGTGATGCTGAGTGGATTGGGGTACATATCTAAATAAATTACATAATTCAGAGTATGAATCATTGATCATAACTAACTAATTTCTTGATCTGTATTTGTCTTCCCTATTCTCAAATTTCATCAACAGTGCATGTTTTGCATAGAACCTTACATATGCGTAGCTGAAATAATTAAATTAATGACTTGGCACTGATCTCAGTACTAGGGATGTGGTTCTGGTTCAGCAATATAGAGGTGAATCCTGATGGTTCAAAATGTGCGGTCCTGAATTTATGTGTAGGAGATTTTTTAAAAAAATAACATAATTAAAACTATGACCAGTAGACTTAGAATGGCCAATCAGGGTTTTTTTTTTTTTTTGAGAAACCATCCCTCACTATAAAAGAAGGGCACAAAGCAGCTATTGTGTCAGTGTATTAGAAGTAGGGAAAGCTGACAAACTGCATCAGGAGCGATTATGGTCATGTAAAAAAATGTACTCTAATTCTGATTGCCAGTTCTTTTTGACAATTAACTCCTTTTGTGGCCTTTTGTTTTTCCTTATTATTGGATGGAGCCGGTTGTCTTTTATTTTATATTTTGGGGTAAATTGCCCTGCTGGCGACCAATTTTATACTGCTGTGTTTTCTCTATATGATCTATTGTGCTGTGGTGGGACCTACAGTGCTGTGGTGTGATGTATTGTGCTCTGGTGCGATGTATTGTGCTCTGGTGCAATGTATTGCCCTCTGGTGGGATCTGTTGTGCTGTGGTGGGATGTATTGTGTTCTGCAGACATGTATTTTGCTCTGAGGACATGTATTGTGCTCTGGGGATATGTATTCTTTTTCACATGTCCCTTTAAGAAAAAGTATCGGTAATTGGTAAGTACCTGAGGGAAAGTACTTGTACTTGGTCTTAAAAAAGTGTCATTTGGGCAGACTTAAGCTAGTCTGAACAGTTTAAAAATGAATGTGGAATGGAACAAAGTGAGAATAGATGACGTTTCCCTACTTTAACATATATAATGCATAACAAAAACTCTAATATCTTTAAACTATCGTTAGGACAGTGTTCAAATCTAGTTTACAACTAAGAAAGAGATTTGCCAACACAGTACAGACACAGTATTCATAGTGGCAC
>NW_017306529.1:1219596-1227623 GCF_000935625.1 Nanorana parkeri
CCCCCCCCCCCCACCCCGGATAGTGTCTTGTGACCTGGAAAGGCAGAGCTGGTATGCAGTGATCTTGTTAAATGACTCCAGAAGGAGGGGGTTAGCTGCTTTAAAAACCAGCTTTAAAATCTGACCCCAGTGTCAGACTGAGCTTCCGGTGGAGAAAATCTTCAATTTGTAGGACTCAGGTCTACCTCAAAATCCTTAATTTTTTTTAAAAAGCCAGCAATGTGGAGTCATGAAAATGTGCACACATATACATCATCACTCCACCTCTACATTACCACAATAAACGCTAATCACTTACAAAGATGAAAATGGGCTTTAAAATTTTAAAGTTACCGCAAAAAGTAAAAGGTAAACAGCAATTTTTAACTATTTTTTTGGAAGTTATGCTATGTCAATGGCAACATGTAACAAATATGAAGTCTTATCCCAATTGGACTGCAATAGGGGAAGTGCATTTTAAGGCATCCCTAATTCCAGACCATTCTGACAGGCAACTCTGACACTTGCAGGCAGTGATATGGTCAGCTTCACTGGCCAACAGGGTAAGTTTTGGCATTTTTAGGATGTGCTGATGAGTTAGCTGTCAGAAAAGATTGAGATTTGGTTGTGATAGGAATGTATGGGAAACTACCCCCTTTCTCTAACAGCAGAATCCCTCCAAGAATGTTATGGACTTAAATATTGTTTCCATAATATAGGACAAGACCAGTCAGAGACCAGCATGCAGGACTTTTTTTTAGCAAACCAGTCATCATAACTAGAACCAAAGGGGTGGAAGATCTCTGGACCATGGATAGAGGGGATTATAACTGTATGTTAGTGGCTTTGTGTTTAAAAATGAACAAAACATTGCTTAGGAGTAGACATGTGCGATTCGGTTCGTTCCAAAATTCGTTTCGGACGAATTTTTGGAAATTTGGAGATTCGGATGCATCCGAATTCCGAATTACAGCTAAGACGAATGCAAATGAATCCAAATTCCCAATTTCCCTAAATTTGTTAGCGGTAGTCCGGCCGAAATTCTTTTATGGACGAAATTCGTTATTGGACGAATTTCGTTGCAGCAAAATGACATTAGGAAAAAAAAAAGACTTTTTTTTATAGTCTGCAGAAGATGAAAAAAAAAAAAAGTGTGAGGTTCCCCCCCAATTCATGATATGAATTGGGGGGGAACCTCACACTTTTTTTTTTATCTTCTGCAGACTGTAAAAAAAAAAAATCTTTTTTTTTTTCCCCTAATGTCATTTTGCTGCAACGAAATTCGTCCAATAATGAATTTTCGTCCATAAAAGAATTTAATTTCGGACCCGAATCCGAAAAATTAAATAATGCTAAGTCTGAATCAAAACGAAACTAAACTAAACACATTTTTTTGTTTGTTTCAAAACGAAACGAAACAAACTTTTGCTGGTGCACATGTCTACTTAGGAGTGTGGTGGTGTTGGTGGGGACGGTTGTTTTCTTTGTTACTTGGCTGGAGTTCTACATAAACCATTACCCTTAACTCCTTCACTTACATGTCAGTCAATAATAAAATTCCCTCTAAATGTGAAATTTAACTCTGTCTCTAAACTTTTCACTCTAACCCTTACCAACCCACAACCTGACCCTTATACTAAATTACTTAATAAAAATAAAAATGTATTTTTTAGGACGTGCATCAAATTGTTTTGACCAAAAAGTGCAGTCATATTTACAGTCTTTGACAAATTGAAGACTGCTGCACTGGCGCTACAGATTTGTTGGTTTGAAATATTTGTTATCCATGATTCACTACTCTGTGCATGCATAACCCATGATATAAGGGGTCTAGTTATACATGTTTTCACTTTTCACACAACTTATAGCCAGGATTCACACATTTTTCCAATCAATTCCAATCAGAATATGTGTTAATCTTGTGTGAAAACATATAAATAGGCCCCCTAAGTGTGTGTTCCACGAAATTCAGCAAACAGTGTCAAGAAACAATCATTTCAGAAACGTATATGGAATATTTGGTAAGGTGGCACATAGAGTAGCGAGGATGTACAAAGTACAGAAACCCACAGCAATAAATTACTTTTTGGTTTGTTAAAGTTAAATGAGTGAAATGTTAATTCTGGTTTATATGGGTGACTTCCTTTTAAACATTGCTGTCTGGCTTTTTAAATAAGCCTATGCTGTCGCACATACTGTATGCTACATTTTCCCCTTGTATGGGAGAATTAAAAGAAAGATCTGAAACATGACATTTTGAAAAACTTCCCTCAGACAATTTGAAAGTTATTAAAAAGTAAAGTTTTAAAATGTTTGCACATTACAGTACATGCCGTAATTTTGCTTCGTATTTTTTTGGATGTTAAATTTTTTTCCTGGGAGTTATTCCAAGCTGTGCTTCTGCTATGGCGATAGGCTTTTAAACAATGCTCAGATCTAAAATTGCTATTTAAACATTTTATATATTCTGGAAGTCTGAAATTTTAAGGCTGAACAAGAAAAAGGAAGAATAATACCATGCAGACTCCAAAAAGCTTACTGAAAAAAGTACAAACAAGTTCCAGCTGGCATGTGATTCACACAAGAAAAATACGCTTGACTAAATATAAGGCTTTATTTCAATGCAAATTAGACTCTAATAATAGTGGTTGCAGTAAACTTTAAACCCAATCCCATGTTAATGCAATTGCAAAAGTTGAGTTATTAAACCTGTAGCTTTTGTTAAAAAAAATACTTGATGATTATATCATGAAGACCCTTGTTCAGGTGTTTGCTGTTATAGGATGACAACTGTCTCCCAACTGTGCTGCTGTGTTGTTACCCTGTCACATGTGGCCCTGGTTAATATTAAAAGTGGCCATGCTGACACACATTGCATATTATTATTATTATTATTATACAGGATTTATATAGCGCCAACAGTTTGCGCAATGCTTTACAATATAAGGAAGACATTACAATCACAATACAAATCAAGACAAGACGGTAAGGAGGGCCCTGCCCTGAGGGCGTACAATCTAAAAGGGAGGGGGAAGTGATACATGAGGAGGGAGCTGTGTGGGGATGAATTGTTTGAGAACGTGATGGTTGAGCGGTTAGGTTGAGGTGGGATAGGCTTCCCTGAAGAAATGAGTCTTCAGGGAATGCTTAAAGGCAGGCAAGGTGGGCGCCAGACGGACAGGTTGAGGTAAAGAGTTCCAGAGGATGGGAGAGACTCTAGAGAAGTCCTGGAGGTGAGCATGGGAGGAGTTGACAAGGGAGCTGGAAAGCAGGAGGTCTTGGGATGAGCGGAGCCAACGGTTAGGGTGATACTTTGAGACCAGGTTTGAGATATAGCCAGGGGCGGGGTTGTGGATGGCTTTGTAAGCAATTGTTAATATTTAGAATTTTAGCCCTTGGGCGAGTGGAAGCCAGTGTAGTGATTGGCAGAGGGGGGATGCAGACACTGAGCGGTTGGTTAGGTGAATGAGTCTAGCAGCTGCATTCATGATAGACTGAAGGGGGGATAGCCTGTGTAGTGGAAGGCCAATGAGGAGGGAGTTGCAATAGTCAAGATGAGATATAACAAGTGAGTGGATGAGTAATTTTGCAGTTTCATTGGTAGGAAGGGGCGTATTTTAGAGATGTTACAAAGGTGAAGGTGGCAGGAGTTGGATAGTGATTGGATGTAGGGAAGAAAGGTGAGGTCGGAGTCAAGGATGACACCTAGGACCTTGGCATGGGAGGAGGGGTGGATAGCTGTGTTAACAATCTCAATGGAAAAGTTGGGGGAAGGTGCACGGTTGGGAGGAAATGTCAGTTAGTAGATTAGTGACACACAAGGACACAGAGGGGGTGAGTTGTGGAGTAGAAAGATAGATTTGAGTGTCATTGGCATAGAGATGGTATTGAAAGCCATGTGAGGTTATTAACTGACCAAGGGAGGAGGTGTAGATAGAGAAGAGAAGGGGTCCAAGGACAAAGCCTTGGGGGACCCCTACAGAAAGAGGAAGAGGAGGGGGAGTTCGATTTGTAGGTGACGCTAAAGGAGCACTTAGATAGGTAGGAGGAGAACCACGAGAGAGCAGAGTCTTGTAGCCCAAGTGACTGGAGTTTATTGAGGAGGAGCAGGTGGTCAACAGTGTCAAAAGCAGCAGAAAGGTCTAATAGCAAGAGTGAGGAGTAGTTGCAATTGCTTTTAGCTGTTAGTAAGTCATTAGTGAGTTTTAGGAGGGCGGTTTCAGTGGAGTGTAGGGGGCGAAAGCCAGATTGTAAGGGGTCGAGAAGGTTATTATCAGCGAGGTGGTGACTTAGGCGGCTGTAGATGAGGCGTTCTAGGAGTTTGGAAGTGAATGGGAGTAAGGAGATTGGTCTGAGATTATTGAGGTCGGTAGGGTCCATTGAGGGTTTCTTGGGTATTGGGGTGACCAGGGCATGCTTCAGAGGGGAGGGAAAGATTCCAGTAGAGTGAGAGATTGAAAATGTGAGCAAAAGAGTCTAGGATAGAGCAAGATGGTGACCGAAGTAGTGGTGATGGAACAGTGTCCAGGGGCAAGTGGTGAGGTCGGTGTCAGAGAGAAGCTTTGTAACCTCCTCTGTGGTGACAGGGTCAAAAGAGGAAAGTAACAAGTGTGATGTAGGGTCTGGTACATGAATAGGGGAAGGTGACTGCACAGTGGTGATCTGATCCCAAATTGTATCTATTTTGTTTTTGAAATGAATGGCAATGTCCTGGGCAGTGAGTGAGTTAGTGGATGGTGGCGGTGGAGGACACAGTAGAGAGTTAAAAGTATAAAAGAGTTGATGAGGTCTGGATGAGAGTTTGTTAATGAGAGTGACAAAATAAGTCTGTTTGGCAGCAAGGAGGAAGGAATTATATTTTAGTAGGGCAGCCCATCATACTAATGTGTAGTAGATACACATTAGTATGATGTAAGCTATATATGGAAATCTGTGAAGTGAATCTGGAAGTGATAACTATTGCAGTTAGTGAACCCAAACATGTAATATGTAAACATACAGTATGTGCAGAAGCTCAGGGCTTAATCAAGAATTTGGTCTTTGTTCTTAAATGTTGTCTCTGCCTTTTTTTTTCAATTGCTTGAGGTATTTTTATGTGCACCTGTCATAAAACCTCTTACTGAAAATGTCAGATGCCGCCTGACACCTCCTCTGTGGTGACAGGGTCAAAAGAGGAAAGTAACAAGTGTGATGTAGGGTCTGGTACATGAATAGGGGAAGGTGACTGCACAGTGGTGATCTGATCCCAAATTGTATCTATTTTGTTTTTGAAATGAATGGCAATGTCCTGGGCAGTGAGTGAGTTAGTGGATGGTGGCGGTGGAGGACACAGTAGAGAGTTAAAAGTATAAAAGAGTTGATGAGGTCTGGATGAGAGTTTGTTAATGAGAGTGACAAAATAAGTCTGTTTGGCAGCAAGGAGGAAGGAATTATATTTTAGTAGGGCAGCCCATCATACTAATGTGTAGTAGATACACATTAGTATGATGTAAGCTATATATGGAAATCTGTGAAGTGAATCTGGAAGTGATAACTATTGCAGTTAGTGAACCCAAACATGTAATGTGTAAACATACAGTATGTGCAGAAGCTCAGGGCTTAATCAAGAATTTGGTCTTTGTTCTTAAATGTTGTCTCTGCCTTTTTTTTTCAATTGCTTGAGGTATTTTTATGTGCACCTGTCATAAAACCTCTTACTGAAAATGTCAGATGCCGCCTGACTGTGCTCCAATACTTCTGAGAGAAAAGTCAGAATTCCTTATCTGTATATTCGTTTACATGTCACTGACTAAAGGTATATAAGCCAAAGCATCAGCATAACAGGCAGCTAACTAACATTTCCAAAAGGAGAAGTCAGCAGTGGTAGCCTTCATATCACAAGTGTCCTTTCAAGTGGTGTTGTTCCCCTGGTATGGTGGTTAATCATCAACTATTGTATAACTCATTACTTTGGGAAAATAATTTGTGTGCCATCTATCATTATTTGTAGTCAGAGCCCCACTGTTACGCACCTGAACACAGAGATGATGAGGAGCCGTCAGTCCCTCACCTTTCATCATTGGAACAGAAAGACTCTGGATGCCAATCCACTTCATATATACCTGCTGACACTCCAACTGGAAAGTAAGTCACCACCTATATGAGCAGGGGGGTTCAACCCCCCCCAGAGTGTCCTGGCAGTGGCTAGCGAGGGGAGGGCAGAGGGGGTCACGTACTCCCGGCCGTTTAACAGCGTTCTGAAGAACCCATCTAAAGGGACTCCAGGGATAGGAGACTAGATGCAGGCTAGCAATATAGTCTATCTGGCATAGGAATGGACCACATTTGTCTCTAAAACTAAATGGGCCTAGAGCAATATTATGTGAATACATGCAGATATGAAGCATTTAAAAAGGCTGGAGAAGGTGCCCCGAGTAGCTAAAAAAACACCAAAAAAGTGAAAACAGTATTTTATAGATAATAAACATGGCGTGTGTTTATTATACGCAGTACTTTAGCAAAGTAAATTTAATTTAGTTAGGGTTTAGATCTATTTGAACCAAATGTCATAACATGGAATACACTTACAGATAAACACACATATACACACACTTGGGCTAGACCGATATGCAGATCATTACAAGTTTGCATTCTTTATTTTTAGTGGACTTAGCCCTCATTCACACGAGTAACAGCCGGATCCTGTCTGGATGGATCCTGTCTGCGTCCGAGCAGGAAAACCCTCACCCGCACGGATGTGCAGTCCAGGTGAGCGTACGGCGGCGTACTCCCATAGAGAAGAACAGGCTGCTGCGTACAAATCACACGCAGCACCTGTCCTTCCAGGGAGCAGCCCGATAGGGCCGTGCACGCAGCACAGATCTGTATGAGCCGGCTGTTACTTGTGTGAATGCAGGCTTAAAATGGATCTTTGCTAAAGAAAAATTAGTTACTATAACACACTGAAAATGAAGAAGTGTGATGCCTTCTTCCTTTTCAGTGTGTTATAGTAAATAATTTTTCTTTAGCAAATATTCATTTTAAGTCCTCTAAAAATACATGGAAATGTAAATAGATGCACAGTATATAAGCAGCTTTGATAGACTGCAGTATCAAAGTATATTTTATCAAGAAATAAAAAAAGTGTGTTATTTCACAAACAATACCCAGAAATACCATGCAGACTCAATGAACACTGTGTAAGCAGCTTTAGAAGACTAGAAAGACCAGGCAGTTTTTATAAAGAACTAAAACAGTGTATCATTTTACTAATAATAGTCATAAATAGTGTGCAATCAATGTAAAGTACATTATTAGGCTGCAGTTTTACAGGGAGAGACCAGGCATGCTTTATTGTGAAAAAAATACAGTGTATTATTTCAGGGACAATAGCCATAAATATTGTACTGACTTGACAAGTACACAGCATGTAGGCAGCATTTTACCAGGCCACAGTTTTCCAGGGAGGTTTCTAATCAAGAAATTCATATGAAAGCCTTTTATTTCACAGAAAAAAAGAAACACTTTAGTAACAGCAATATATGCTTTAGTAACTACAATATATAAGCATCTTTACCTAGGCTGCAGATTCAGTTAAATACAACAGATAGCTTATCATCAACAAATAAACAACAGAGTGTATTTTTTTTGCCACAAAAAAGCTAGCAAAATATTGTGCTAGCTCCAGACACAAAATCTAAGCACTCTTAGTGGTCCATATTTTGAAAAGGAGATACACCATGCAGCTTCACATTAGGAAATCAACATTACAGTGTAAATATTTTTTAAAAGTCAGCAGAATACTATACTGACTCCATATACAGTATTTAAGAAGATTTAGCGAGCTGCTTTCTGAACAGCACAAACACCAGGCAGCTTTTAATCCAAAAATAGAGTTTATTTCACTACAATTCCTTTGAAAAGGCTGCTTTTTTAACAGGGACCACACCAGCTGGCTTTTAATAAAAACAAATAAACATTAGATCATAATCATGTCACTGAAAAAGGCCCCCAACATATTGTAATATTGTAAGGACTAACTGCACACTATTTAATCACTTTTTTTTTCT
>NW_017306529.1:1227694-1228335 GCF_000935625.1 Nanorana parkeri
CCAGACAGAAAGCATTTAAATAATGAAATGTGTTATATTCCAATATAGTGGAAAGCACTATACAAGCCATATTATTGTACAGGATGCCACACACAATATCTCATGCTAAGGTATACATGAAATGACTCACTAAAGTTCAGAGTACATGCAAAGCAGTATACGTAGCGAATTGGGAACATCTAGTACATAATAATAAAAATATTACCACAGAATAAAAAAGCAACCAGTGCACCCAATGACAATTCCACCAGGGAAACAATACTTTTTGTCAAGTCCAGTCCCACCAGCCTATCTGTCCAATCTATTTGTCTGGTGTGCTGATTTATTTACCTATTTAATAATATCTCCATGCAAACACTCTGTAATATTTCTCTAATTTGCTACAGGCCTGTGCAACACACAGTGTGTATGTGACTTTTTGTAAATATAAATGTTTTCAGCAATCACCAGCAGCATGTAACTCTCCCAAATCTGCTACAGGCCTGTCCAATACACGGTGTACCTATGACTCTGGGATATATATCAGTGTTTTTAGCATCAGCTATGTCTCCATGTAAACATTCTTTTTTCTTTCCATAATCTGGTAAAGGACCAAGCAACACACTTGAGTATATGGATGGATGGTTATATATATATATATA
>NW_017306529.1:1228670-1259284 GCF_000935625.1 Nanorana parkeri
TATATATATGTATATATTGAGAGAGAGAGAGAGACAACATCAACAGCAGTAGTGCCAAGATGCCCTGCATACATTCTTTGATCTGTCCCTTACTACTCCATGCCTCCTCCAACATATACTGAAGAAAAGCTGCTGGGAACTCTGGTTTTTGTATGGAGGGGACTGACACATAAGAACAAGTATATCCCATTGCACTCCTGACCGGAAGCAAAGCCCAAAAACAGGGTGGGTGCTGTAGTGAGAGCACATGCCTCCGCAGATCATATGTAAAATCAGGTAGAAAGTCACTCGCACTCCAAAGCGATACAAAGTCAATCTTTTTATTGACTATGGTAGTGTAACATCTCAAGGCGACGTTTCAGAACCTAGTAGTCCCTTTTTCAGGCAAACAGAATTTTTTTTCTGTATGCCTGAAGAAGGGACCACTAGGTTCCGAAACGTCACTTTGAGATGTTACACTACCATAGTCAATAAATAGATTGACTTGGCATCGCTTTGGATTGTGAGTGACTTTCTATCTGATTTGAAACATAAGAATACCCCATTGATTGGCCATTCTAAGCCTCTTGACCACAGTTCAGAAGCCAGCAAATCAACTGTTGGTAACTGGTTGCTATAGACATGAACCATTTTCTCAAGCCAAGAATTACTTTGGTACAGGTTGACCTCATGGCCAACACAAACCTGAAGCTCATCCCTTCTGACAGTAGTTTTTTACTTCAGTGATTTCACCAATATTTCCCCCTTCTCATTTATGACAGGGAAGGAAATGGAAGACAGTGTGTGCATTGGGTGAGTGGCACAGTACGTGTGGGGACTCACTTCTCTGTGTGAAGATACACAGAAGTCTTCCTATCCATCATGCTCTTGATGACATGCTTTGTAATTACATATTGAATCCTGTTATTGTTGCCTGTTTCGATCGTTTATGAGTGTCAGCCCACTATCCATGTATGTGGACAGCTTTGTGTTTACCACACTTTTTCTCCTGATGATTGTTCAGCAAGATTCTGTGAGAAGTATTATGTTCCTGCTTATTGGAAAGCTAAGCCTACTGTACAAATTAGATGTATAACAATGGTTGTTGCTTCTGAATTGCCAATATCGCTCTATTTGTAAAAAAGGAAATGCAGGTAAAGCACTGGATTGACTTTTAAATGAAATGGCTACTAGACAAACCCTTTGCTGACATGCATAAACATCATGGAATTGGCAGTCAGACTGATCTCAGAGGTGTTCAGTTTTGTTGAAAGCATTTCAGTGTCCTTGGGGAATCAGCCTTGTAAGCTAATGAATTTCTTGATCTCATGAAGCCTGGTAGAATCATGAACCTTCCCCTCAATAACAGAGAAAAGCTTTTTTTTCCTTTGATGAAGAATTGCATCTTTTTTTTATTTTAAACAATAACATAGTAAAAAAATGACATGACTGTACTACACAATTACTGCAAAGGCAAAGGATACACATATATGTCCATTGGAGGGCTCATTTACTTACTTTTCATTACTAATAGTTATGGAAAAAAGACAGGCAACAGACAAGGTAAAATAATATCAAACAAAGTTAAAAATCATCATTTGTTGCAGTCATTTTTTCATTGGAAAGCAAAAATTATAGGTTATCGTTATGTACAGTACACATGTACAGTGGCATAGTAATCAGGGTCACAACTGTTGCATCTGTGGCAGTGCACTGCTTCAGGTGAAGGGTCAGAAGTGGTTCCTATGCGACTGTGGCCCCTTTACTGCCCAACTCTGTACTTTAATATTCAGAGTAGACATATTGATTCAGCACTGCAAAATTGCACAGAAAAGTGACAGAGCTGGTAAAGTAATTCTTGCTCATGCATCTCCTACATTTGATCATGTGATATCAGATCTCATGGCCAAGTGCAAAGGACACATATTTTTTTGGATGGGCGGCATGTTTTAAATATTTTTAGCCCTGACTCATGGCAGGTTGTGGTGGACGTTCCAGGTTCTGGTTGCAAGGAACTGGGCGGGACACCAGCCAGAGAATCCCACTTAGTTCCTGGCAACTAGTGACATCAGTGAGCTGGGCGGGACGCTGTCTACAGCATCACAGGTTGCTAAAAGCTCTTAACCTGGGCAGCTGTGGCCCAAATAGGATGTCGCCATGTGACCCAATGAAATGCCGCCTGAGGCAACTTCCTCAGGCTGTCTCATTATAGAGATGACCCACTGCCCACATGTAAGAAGCAGAGGAGGTGTACTAGCCAATTTCTAGCAAATTGAGTGGAATAAATCTTTAAGGGGTCACGCCTACTTAATTCCAAAAGAAAGATTTGATCCCTTTGGCGATTAGCTTTGCAGTTATAACTGCAACTTACAGAGTTTTATTCCAAAGAAAGAGGTTCTAAAAATTCTTGAAGCATTTTGTTGAAAAAATCCATGAGGAAGAATCATCTACAAGCGTATTAAAACCCAAAACCAAAAATTCAATATACTTCAGCTTACCAATCCTTAGATGTGGTGGTTGCAACAACTTTTTTTTTTTTAAAGCTTTCTTTTATCATCACCTGGGGATCCAGCCAGTAACATACCTCATTTTATAGTGGCTACACTCACTCTCCATCCTGCATTGCTGCACCTCACTGGCCGTCCATGCACATCCACCTCTCCCCTCCCCTCTTCTCCTTGCTGCAGTAGTGATTGTTGCTGTCGGCCCTCTGAAATTCAATATTTACACCACTCTGGTAATGGTTTATATTTTAGAGCTGTTTTAAAATGTTTACATTGGCACAAATGCTTCATTATTTTGGTAAACACGATTGGACATTTATAGAAACTTTTGCATAATACTTTTAATGTGGCACAGCTGGTGCAACAATACATAGAACTTGCTATTTGGCACATGGACAATGTGCCAATATTTGCATGAGAAATATGATATACTGTATTTCCTTTTGTTAATTCAAGAATATATACTTTATGTAATCATTGGAAATTTGTGCATCTAAAGGTTGCTCTTTGAAAAGTTTTTTATACATTTTTGTCAATAATTGGTCTTGTACGAATACTGTTTAACCACCTCAGCTCTGATACCTGGACCAGAGCAATTTCCACTTTTCAACCATTGGCCTGTTTATGTAGCCATAATTTTGTCATTACTTAAGATAAAGTAATACATGTATTTATTTTTTCAGGACACGCATAGTTTTTTTGGTGAGTTTCTCTCAGATCCAGTTGCATCTCTGTGAATAGCAATCTCGCTAATGGGTCACAGACAGCAAAAAATAAACTGCTGTTTTAATCATTCTCTACAATTTCCAAATGTAAAGTTTTAGCTATACTAATGCACTTTAACATTTTGAGCTAAGGGACACGGATAAGCTGAAAAATCTGAAAATTGAATTTCAACTAATTTTTTTTAATGTAAATGTAACTCTTTAAGGAATTTCCAGGGCCAGTTAAAGTACTGTGTATTGTCCTTAGACCCCTCCACCTTCATCTCAAGTAGCACTGTTTTTTTGCTTTGATGGTACAAAAATAGAACTTTTTTTAAAGATACTACTAGGGATTATTTTCAAAGAACTAGCATGCCCGAGAAAAACTTCTATATCATGAATGTATTCCCCTGTTTTTCCTGTGTATTTTGATATGTAAATTGTTTAGCTAAGCTTACTTTAGGGAAAACGAATTCATAGCAATTTACAGTTTATACATTTTTTTTTGAACAATTGTTTGGTTTTAAATATCATTGAAACATCATTCCATGCTAATGGACATGGAAAGCTGCATTAATAAAAAAGACTACATTAAAAGGAAATCATAGCGTATTTCTTCTGGGCACATTTTGTGTTACCATTTTAGTGTTTACTAGATCGGAACAAATTGATTCACACAATTCATTACTCGCAGTGAATTTTGTTTTTGTTGGTTTCCTCTGTGACGTCATTGTTGCAATAATACAATAATAAAGCACTATACTTTGTTAGGACTGGGCCTAATAAAGAAGTATACTGCTTCCTTATTAGGCCAAGGACATTAGATTGTGGAAATGCTTACCTTATAAAAAGTGTGTATTTCTCACCCACTGCCCAATGTAAACATTTTGTCGGGCGGCAAGCTTTTTTGTTGGGTCTGAGGGACAATTTACATCACTGGACAATGTGTTCAAAACACCCTTTCTGTGACCCCTTAACTTGAAATACTAGAATTTCTTTAGTGTAATCGGCTAACCCCAGGGCCTTATCAAAAAAGCTGGTGCAGCCAAGTTACAATCCACAGATAAAATAGAGATACCCTTCACGATTGATAAGACACAGGAATGTAATGTGTTTCATGAAAAAATGCCCCAAAGATCCACTGCCAACATTCGGGTATAGCTCCAATAGAACCAGATTCATCCAGAACCCAGTAGCCACCTACTCATCAGGTCAGAGCTCTGCACTCCACCACACCTGAAAGTATGCTCCGAAACCACCTGAAGCTTCTGCGCTAGTAAACTGTATCAAATCACAATTGCTGATGGGCCCCTGCAGCCATAATGAATGCCCATTTTACAACTCCAAAAATGATTACCAAATGCACAAATATTTCCACTGATCCTGGGTCAACTGAATGCAATGCCAACACACATTGACAGGAAACCCTGACCGTGGGTATACAGGACACAGGAGCAACCCATTGGCAGGCAGTGATCGACAAAACAGAAACCCTGACCCTGAAAACTGTGCAACTGAATCAGCAATGACCAAAAGGCTGACTCAATATTAACTTTCAGAAGAAGGAAACCTTGGTTATAGTTCAGAACCCATGTGATGACCACATCAAAAGATGTGTACCACGCTGCACATTGCTGAGTCTCAATAGCCATCTTTGAGTCATGATAGGTGGTGAATCACCGGAAATGTATTTGGTTATTTTTTGGGGACTACACTTAAGGAAGATACCACCAAACATGCCAAAGGTGGTGACGGGAAGGGGACTGTTATGTGACCCAGATCAACCTCTTTACCAATCTTGTCAACCACAACTTCAGGGCATTGAAAGGCAGATTTCAAATCTTTGCTATAGTCCAGGGAATGCAGAACCCTCTGTAACAACCCAATTTGAGCAACTGTGTGGCCTCCCCATCAGGGTATGTATTTAGGATAAGATGCATCCTTTTCACTCTCACTGCCTTCTTCCTGAAGAATTACCAGAGTGACCCTTTCCTTGCTTGAAATACCTAGAGAACGCATGGGTTCCACCACACCCAGAGCATTCATGCTTGAAGCAGCAACTAATATCAAACTTGCAGCTACCTTCCTTAAATTGTCAAAAATACCTCTTTTTCTTGGAGGCTGGTAGTCCCAAGGTTGAGGTACCCTTGCCCTCCCCCTGAAAACATGGGTTGCCAGCTTGCTGAGAAGTCATCAGCTTCATCAACAGATCATAATGTCCTTATGATCCCTGTGAATAAACCCAGCATCCATGACTCCAGAAGTCTTCAAGGACTGCCTCTCCCCAGCACTGTAATCTTCAGTTTCAGAAGCTGTGATCTCCCCTTTAGACCAGATGTAATTTCATACTTGGCATGTAGGTGTCACAATCAAGACAGGTACACCAGTCTCTGCATTCCTGGTTGCCCTGGCCCACCAATATAGACATCATTCCCGGTCTCTTACTTACTCCAGGGGCTCAGACCTGTCACTATGTCTTTAATCAGGATCCCTCCTGAGCTCTGACCATCTCAGAGAGGAGGTGACAGTTTTAAGCACCCCATTAGTTGTAAGTGGTTTTTCCCAACTCCTCCAACTGCCACATTTTCTGCAAAAACAAAAACTCCTGTTATCTTTAGTTACAGACTATATCTTTTGTGACATTTTAGATTTTACATTTTAAGAAATGTACAGCATGACATTTATTAGATACTTATCTGAAACCCAGGAGACATTCATCATCTCTAGCATCCCAGGGTGTGTTAGGAGGCTTGGGGACATTTAATTAATTTCATAGGTGTAAGGACAATGTGTGAAGGCCACGCACACAAACAAACACAAACACAGTCCTGTAAGTAGGAAGCTCTTTCATATTGGTCAGTGTGGTCATGTGACCATGTTGACCAACCAACATGCTCTGTTTGGCAGCATTATGATGATTAAAGACTGCGGGGCTGTAAAGTCTGTACACTTTACAGACTACTACACTAGCTATTGGGGGCATAATAAAGATACGTTCAATGGGCACCAGGGGAGGTGGGCAGAGTACTGTATATAAGTTCACTTTTTTAAATTTTAGCCAGTTGTGGTAGCTAGCAGAAAAAGAAGGACACTGCATGGTGGTAACCTAGCCTTGTAAGTAAAAAACAATGTTTTGTGGAGCTGGGGACACAGGCCAATTCCCTGGAAGAAAGGAACAGGATTGTGTAGTAAGTGCCGGACAGGCTAGGATTTTTTTTTTGCTATATTTTATAATATGGAGATACACCACACCTCCAGGCTTCCTGCTGAAAACTACAAGATGAGGGCAGATACAAGACCAGCCATACTGCACAAGAAGAGAGAGTAGCAGTGGCTGGTCTTTCTTACAGGAAGCTACTTTCTTGGGTCATGAGTAACTTTCTTTACCTCTTCTTCACGAATCACATTCAAACTTCCAAGGCACATTAAAATTGTATTGGTAACTGTGAAAAAGCTTCTTTGGTATATAGAGATATTTTAAATCCTATATATTTCTATTTCTGGATTCTTTAGCAACCATTGACCATGTTCTGAGGAACTACGTTTTGGGACCCATTCACACTTTGCAACACAAAAGAATGGAAAAATACATGTCCCTTAAAGAATCAAACACATGAGAAAGCAAAACTACTGTGAGTAACATTTACAAAATGTATATCTTTCTCTCTATTGCTGTATTTAATGTTTGTCACCTTTTGTATGAAACTAAACAGAGAAAAATTATCCATTGTGGTTCTTGTGACCTTTAAATGACAATAAATGCAGTTAAAAATGAATAATATTGAAATAAACAATGTGCAACCCTTTTCACTGCTCTCAGTTTTAGTTCAAAGCTATTGCCATAACCTAGCTATACGTTACAGGCAGTGAAATAGAAATGAAACATTTGCTTATCCTGTTCTTGTCCTGTTACATAAGGGCACCCTTCATTAAAAACAAATAATGCATTTTTATAGATGCTATAAATTATTGCTTAACACATTTATTCACTATGATCTTCAGGATAACAGGACAGAAATGGAAAATGCAACATGCTTAATCTTCCCCAGTCACAGATGGATAAGCAGAGACATAGGGCTATAAATGGATTTGAAATCAATTACAATGTCAGCAGAATAGAGCCAGGAATAGAATCAACAATTTTAATCCAATGTTAAAGCAAATGTGCTACACATCCGTCAACAAATCTTTCCAATGCATAATGATCTATTCCTCCGTGATCATTGCCACACAGTCCTCCATTATTTGATACATTTGAAATTGTACTTTTCATAAAAAAAAGTATATCTTTGATCTCAAACCATTTTTTGTTTGGTGTAAGCACAAAAACATTACTTTTAAGACAAAAGAATAATGCACTTGAGTCTTAAACTGGGTAGACATGGAGCATATTTCACCCGACTCTTAATAAACCGACTGATATTCGCTCAGCAAGTGACCCTACCTGCAGATGCAACCTGATACTGTATCTTTCGATTGAAAAATTCAAGGACCTGGGTGGAAAATGTTGGCAGAACAGCACCTGCAACCAATTAGTCAAAATGCATTAGCAAAAGCTGAAGAGTCCTGTTCGATTTTTAATGGTGTATACCCATCTTTAGTTATAATGTGTGACGTCTAGCAGAAGAGGCTGGATCAAAAAACTAGCTGTACAGATTTTAAAATACTAAAACAGTTCTCATATATGTGCTTTAATTGTTAATTTAGCTGTCTACCTGGAAATAAGTTTTAATCTGATTTACAAAAAAAGCATAATGTGCTTTGCATGTGCATTCCCATATCAACAGGGAGCAAACACAAATGCAAACAAAAACATAGCTCAGCATACATCCCCAAGGTCATAATTGCTTATTTTTAGTCTGCAGTCTCTCACATAAGCAAGCAGGCAGATATCTTAAAATGTAATACAATTATTTTCCTTTGTTTTAATGAAATGTTAATGTTTGATACATTTTTCTGATAACTGTGTGTTTTAGGCAATTGAAATTGTGTCTTAACAATTAATTGATAGCAAATAATTACTCAGATTTTCTATGTATTTCTATGTATTTATAATTAACCTTCTTATTATTTCACAACTATAATGTAGTATATTATTTACTATAAGCCTACAACTTTTAAACCGTAAAATAAATCTGTTTTAATAAATGCACAATAAATTACCCCTCCCCCCATGTATAAGGAACGTTCTGGTACCTTTACCAACCTTCCCACCTCTTCCTGAAAATATGTATAAAGGTATTTAAGATGCTGGGCACACTTTTTCACTTGTTATGAGAAAACTCAAAAGACAAAACATGTATCTTTATGCTGTATGCAAGCAAACAAGGAACAGGCACTCCTCATTCTCACCCCATGGAGCCCGAATTTTTTGTGATTTCTATTCCAAACTTCATAATAGCCCCGAAAGACTCCAGTGCACACCTCTGCAGATACCATTCATAAAAAACAACAATACCTGACCTCTAGCCTGTGTAAAATCCCCAATTCTAATATACAGGGACTTAACTCACTGATCAATGATGAGGAAATTGTGTCAGTAATAAAACATTTATGTCTAATAAAGCTCCAGGCCCAGGCGGCCTACCACACTTATACTAGAAAACTTTCTTACTGATTTTACTACTGCATATTGTCAAATTATTTAATGAGTTTCAGAAACTCCAGTACCAATGGACTTCCATCTTTTCTCATTGTAAATCTCAAACAAGACAAAGATCACACCATCCGTTCAAACTATAGGCCATGGCCTCTTTTATTCTGACTTACAAATATTTACCAGATTCCTAAGACTGGGATTAAACAGGAGTCTCCCCTTTGTAATCTACAAAGATCAGGTTGGCTTCATGCCATTCAGAGAGATGGAATACAATAACAGGAATGCAATTGACTTAATCGATGTGGCTAACAAGGAGGATCGTGAAACTCTTGGGAGCCTTGATGGAGAAAAAGCTTTTAATAGACTTTAATTACTTTTCCTGCTCTCCACCCTTAGATACATTGTCATTGATGGTACCTTCTAACAAGCAATTATATATTTATTATCTACATCTAGTATTATCCTCTCCAGCCCTTATAAGGACTTTAAATGCAACTTCTCAGTTATTCACCATGTCAAATGGTACAAAACAGTGGTGTCCTCTCTTTCACCTCTCTTATTTTCTTTATGGATAGAACTTCTAGCTGCCCATATTAGAAATAAACCCAATATCCACAGCACTCCGGGTAGAAAAACAGGGTTTAAGATCTCTGTCTTTGCAGATGACATTGTTCTGATTTTAACCCAAATGCATTACTCTCTCAAACCTACATAAAGCCTTGGATTTATATGATTCACTATCGCAGTATAAAATCAACATCTCAAAGGCAGAGGCACTGGGTCTAATTCATGAATGCGAATACTCCCACCGCAAACAATTGCAAAAACACACGCACACTGTGCATTTATAAATTGTTGATGCAATTGTTAACCCCTTCAGTCCTTTATGATGTTCCATACCATCATGAACAGACTGGGCTTTCATTCCTTTATGACGGCATGCAACTTTTGATGTTCCATGCCGTCACAAAGGAATGAAAGCCCAGTCTGTCTGAAAGTCCCCGCTGCAATGAGCTGCTGCTATCTGATGCCAGGACTTGCCCAGCAACTGAAGCAGCTTCTGAGTCACATGATCACAGTTTCATTGCTGTGAACACTCTGATCAGTACGATAATACTAATGAAAAAAACAAAACAAAATCTTGTATCATGGCACGTTACTATTGTGTGGAAAAGGCTTATGTAGTCTTGATTTATTTGTGGTTATTCTGCAATTCCTAATTACTCTGCGTGTACCGACTTAATAGCTTATTGGTTATAATGACTACTATGACTTCTGGATCCCTTGACCTTTGCCTATCCCTGTATATGTTAAGCCCAGCCACTCTAAAAACACTCTAAATATATCCATATACTACCCTGAAACACTAATGTGATGGGCCAACCCCCCAAATATGTAAATAAATAAATGGTACTTACATTAACAGTTAGAAACATGTAAATCCAAAAGCTGAAATATGTGCTTCTGTTAGGATCCAGTAACTTTCATGTGTGAGGTTTGAGAAATAATTTAAAAAAGCTTAAGATGGAATTTATATATAAATATATATTTGTTAAATTCAGTTGAAATATAAACAAATTACACATGAGATCATTAAAGGTGTTAATAATAGTTATCTCTGTATGCTAATTCAAGATCTTAAATTCAAGATCTTAAAAACCATTGGGCTTCACAAAACGGCTCAAAATACCCCATTTGAAATACCCTGGGTTGTCTACTTTTGTAAACAGTAAGCTATCATAGTGGTAATTTTCTTTTCTAGGCTGCCATACTGTCTCATAGGTGACATAGACTCAGAAAATCAATTTGTCAAATGTCCATGTAAATGGGCAACCGCCATATTTAGGCCTGTAACAACCTAAAATCCCACAAAACCTGTTCATGAATGCATTTTTATTACTTTGTGGGACATTGCAGAACAAAAATATGGATATTTTATGGCAGTAAAGGAACATCAGGATTATGATATTTATAATAAAATATGTGTGCTTGTTTGAAAAAACTAAAATATTTAAATTTCTCACATTTACTTAGATTTTATTCATATTGAATATATGGTTAATTTATATACATTTGATGTCAAAGGAAAGCTCTAGCTGGCTATTGCACCCACCCACTGAGCAGAGGAGCGGACAGGAGAGATAACTTTCTCTCCTTGGTCTGCTCCTCTGCTCAGTGGGCAGGGTTTCAATAGTCAGCCTGCTATTGGCTATTGCAGTTTGCCCCTAGCTGCTTACATTCACCTGTCTACTGCAGAAACCATGGAGGTGGTTGCTTGTGAGTTACTATTATTATTACTGCAGTTATCCGTCACCTACCGATCCCTGTGGGTGCCAGATAACTGGTAGTTTACTGTATACTGTATCTATTTGAAACACTACTGATCACTGTGTCCATTTCTTATCTTAAAAAGATACAAAACAACCTCCTCAACTTCACATGAAATTGCAAACACCATAGAATTTCCAAATCAGTCCTCTATGCTAATCTTAAATCAGGAAGGCCTAGCATTTCCAGGGTTACCAAATATTTTCTAGCCACACACTTAAGAACCCTGGCCTCTTGGTCCAGACTATACGCTTATAGTCGATAGGCAGAAGTGGAAAAACTGTTGATAGCAACAATGCACCCTAACTCAATGCTGTTGGATGGTGATGTAATATTAGCATGGTTAAAACTTCTTCACACCATATGACCGTGCACAAAACAAAGCTTTCCTCTGACATTGAAGGTATCTCTTGTGATTTATTTTCTTTTTTTAATCCTTCCATTCCAGACAGTCTGACTTGGAAAATGTCTCAACCTTGTTTGAATAATGCCTTATTAAAATTCAGACACCTGGTCTGAATGACAGAATGGATCTAACAGAATTCCAAAAAAGTTTTCCCTAACCAAACAAGCATTTTATGGATATCTACAAATCTGGCAGTACACCCAGAATTTCTCAAACACATTACAATCCTCGAAATGAACCCCATTTAAAGTTTTTTGCCTAGCCCACCCTTCTTGTAAGGATCTGATATCTGATTACTATAAAATATTGATACCTCTACAGCTCCCATTTAAACCCTCCTACATGTTGAAATGGCAGAAGACCCTGAGTGAAGAAAATAATGGTAAATAATATGATCTGTATGAAAATCAATATAAAATTCTCAACCACTGGTACCAAACTCCTGAGATTCTCCATCATATTTACTCAACAACCACGGACAGATGCTGTCATTGCAAGAAAGATCCTGATTCCCTGCAGTATATTAGACTTGAGTGCCCACTTATTAGACAATACTAGGAGTCATTGCACATCTTTATTCACTGTGTCTTTGATACCTGGATACCCTCATCCTCCAAAACCTACGGTTGTGCCTACCCACAAAAGATTTTTGCAAACAAAACAAACCAGCAAAAAAAACTACTAACACACATACGTATGGTGGCAAGATGCATAGTGGCCCTCAAATGGAAATGCGCAGACACAGTGGCCCTCATGGAACTTCGTGCAAGAAAACAAAACATTAGACTGATGGACTACCTCACAGCCCACCTCCACAATAATCTAGACAAATACAACAAGTTTGGGAATTATGGCTCCTTTTGGAACATTCTATGTGAACTGGTAAACTAGCTCCTCTATTCTAACTATTATCTACCCTTACATAAGGTTCTGAGGGTGACCATCCCTCTCACCTTCTCTATATTTTTATTTTTGCCTCCTATCCTCCCCTGTTCTTCATCCTTACTCTCATTACTTCATCAAGTGGCCACATCCTAGCTCTACTTACTAGCAGTGCTGCTCATTAGCTATGCATGTAAGACACAAGTGTACACTTAGGGGATATATTTATAAACAATTTACAGAGCCATTCACCATTTGGATCTCTCTGAACGTTAATGAAAATGGAGGCAACAATTAATGTTTCCTTTCAGATCCACATGTATTATTTGAAAAATACTGCATTATAGCCAATAGATGGAACTGAGGAGCATTGGAATTAAAGCGGACCTTTACCCATATCTTTAAAATAACAAGCAAACCTTTAGAAATGTCAATAACTGCAGGCTTTGTATTTTTTGCATACCCTATTTCTCTTTTCTTCTCCAGTCTTCTGACAGTGGCCATGTTTATTATGAGCAGATGACTAGCTCTCCTATTAATTCCTGAAAATCTGGCACCTGCGACTAGACATGTGACCATACACTGAGATGAGATTTTCATGCAATGCTCTGCTGATGACAAAACAAACCCAGTGTGCATTGATGTGGTGAACTGAAGTCATTTGCAATTTCAAAGCAGGAAGTGAATGCTCTGCAAATGTAAGTATTTCAAAAGCACAGCATTATACACCTGACATGTCATATGGTATTTTTAATCATCATACATAGGGATGCATTGGTAGAATCTTATTTTTGAGCGTAAATGTCCACTTTAAGTATTTATTTCCTATGCTCCTTAGCTCCATCTAGTGACCATATACTGCATTTTATATTTTCTGAATGTTACATTTTTTGCTTTCGTTGGCACAGAATAGATGTTCACAGAGATTCATGGGGTGGATGGCTCTGCAAATTGTTATAAATAGACCCCATAATGCAATTTCTCTTTTTTTATTATAACATTGGATCTTCTCAAGCAATTACTTTTTTATTAAGACTGTATCCAGCATCATAACCAATTTTGTTAAATAACTTGTATTGTTATACAGCTTGATTTTGCTTTATTGCTAGCACAAGGTCTCTTTTGTATTTGACACGTTCTTAGTGTACACTGGAGAGTTCTGAAATACTGAATAGCTACTGTACTATTTTGTTGTACTGCTTGAATCCTTGTTAAATTTTCATGCTATGGAAATCTTAAAAAATTCAGTAAAAGTCAGTTAAATAAAAAGCAATAAATACTTTTAGGAGTGGAGTCCCTGGTGCCTCTGGTTGTTTAGATTGTGGTAGTAAAAGGAGACTTTTTCTGGACATACATCCTGTGAAAGCCAACGCATTTCAAGGTTTTTGTAGCCTCTCTGTCAGGGATCATTTAACAGAGGTTTCCACTTAAAAATCATTTAAATATTGGAAGGGTAAAGCAATATTCTGCTCAACATCTGCTGAGCACAGTTAACTGTCAAGAATGAATGTGGCTCATATTTCATGTTTTGGGTTTTTAAGCACTCCTGCCTTCAAAACATAAGCTACATCCCAGAGGTCCATCTGTAAAATGCAATCCATTTATGTGAATACAATACTTCTGGTGATTGAGAGTGAACACTTGTTACCCTTTTTAGAAATATCGGTCTGTCTAAATTGAATGTCCTTTATTAAAAGCAAGTGTTTGTTTGCAGTGTTGTATTAAATGGTATGTGACAAAAAGCCCTGGTAAAAATTGGAAGATAACTTGAAAACTGAAGATTTGGTAGCTTTTATGGAACATCTGGAGATGTAAATACACTAAAGTAAGTACCTTAAAGCAAAATTATAATTTACACACCATACTGGGTATGTAAATTATCATAAAAAAGTTGTGTTATGTCAGAGGATTTTTGCATAGTATGCAAATCTTGCCTTGCAACACGTCATCTTCTGCACACAACGTCAGGCTTCTGGGCACTAGGGAGATGGACAGATGTGACTCAAGCAGTACTGTGCTCCGGTCACATAACCCACCCCTCCTCACTATTGTCCATTCACAAATGGTCTTATTATTATTATACAGGCTGTATATAGCACCAGCAGTTTGCATAACACTTTACAACACATGGGGAGACAGTACAATTACAATGCAATACCATATAAAAGGATACAATGTCCAAAAACATTCTGTGATTGGAGGAGTAGAGAAAGCAGTGCGAAAATCTCCTTGCATCCCTGCTTAAATCCATACTGTGGATCTGTGCTTTTTGCACCTCTTCTGCTGCTTCTTCAATATTTCCTCACCAGTCATTAGATCACCAGTCATCAGGGGGCAGTTGTGACATAAGTAAGAAAAGTCCTACTTCTCTAAAAAAAATGGCCACCTTAAAAAAGGAGACAGTCCAGAACAAGCATAGTAATTCGCAAGGTCGCCGCCATACTGACAATATGGCGACCACACATGTCGTCCCAGCTTCTCCAACCCGAACACCAACACATCAGGAGGACTCCCCCGTCTCTTCTCGGCTTAATGCTGCATCCTCAGATGAAGATCAAGATGAGGGGGAGTTCCGCCGAGCCCTCACCCATCTACCCACGAAGCAGGACATAGAAGCTCTCTTCTCCCGCTTCGAGGCCTTACACAAGCGAGACATGGCGGACCTGCGAGAGGCGATCCATGGATACCGTCGATGAGAAAGTTTCCTCTCACCACACTGCCATTCGGGGAGCTTCAATCTGTAGCTGCTCAGCAGCACCAGCAACTACAATCGACCTGGTATCACTTGGATGACTTGGAGGATAGGAGCCGCAGAAATAACATCAGGATCCGCGGCATCCCAGAGGCCACTGTCGCGGCGGAACTCGAACACACAGTACGCGGTATCCTAAACTCACTCCTGAATCGTCCCGCAACAGAGGCCCTAGAGATGGATAGAGTACAACGCGTCCCTAGCTTCAGAAATCCCTCCATGACGCAACCGCGCAATGTACTATGCAGAATCCACTTTTTTCGCCAAAAAGAGGAGATCATGGTGAAGGCCAGAGAGAAGAGATGCCTCGATTTCGACGGGGCAGAGATCACACTCTTTCAGCGAAAAACGACATTAGCCGCCCCTTCTCACAAGAAGAAATTTTAAGTGCTATCTTTACCCTCCAACCAGGTAAAAGCCCAGGTCCGGATGGATATACTGGCTCCTTCTACAAACACTTCCGGGATTCCTTGACTCCTATACTTGAACAGACTTTTAATTCCATCTCTAGTGACTGCAAATTCACCCCTCAATCCCAAGAGGCCCATATTACAGTCATACTGAAGGACGACAAGGATCCAACCTTATGTGCCAGCTACAGGCCAATTTCTTTAATTATTGTTGACATAAAATTATTCACCAAGCTCCTTGCCAACAGATTGGGACGATACATACCGAATCTCATACACAGAGATCAAGTAGGATTCATCCCCCACCGCGAAGCTAGGGATAACACAATTAAAACTTTGACCCTACTCCGTTATGCTAGCTCCCGTAAAATACCCCTATGCCTTCTCTCAGTGGACGCGGAAAAGGCATTTGATCGACTCAATTGGGATTTTCTCTTTCACACACTTGAACAAATTGGCATCCCACCCTCCTTTCTCTCCTACATCAAAGCTCTATACCACTGCCCCACGGCCAGAGTTTGAGTTAACGGCCTCTTGTCTGAACCCATCCATATTCATAATGGCACTCGTCAAGGGTGTCCCCTCTCACCTTACCTATATGTCCTCGCCATGGAGCACCTTGCGGAAGCAATTAGACTGAACCCCTCCATACAAGGAATCCCAATTGCAAACAATGAGTACAAAATGAGCCTCTACGCGGATGATTTACTGCTATATATTAAGAACCCCAGAATAGCCTTCCCATCCATTCTGGAAGAATTTCGAAAATTCAATAGTCAGCCATTTCAAAGTCAACCTACATAAGACAGAAGCCCTTAATATTTCTCTAGCACCGACTGAAATCTCACAGCTACAAAACCAATTTCCCTTCCCATGGCAAAGTAATCACATTAAATACCTGGGGGTCCTTATCCCCCCCAACCTTGAAGAACTTTACAAACTCAACTACTTACCCCTGCTTCACAAAACGATTGCCAAATTCAGATATTGGTGCTCCCTAAAACATTCTTGGTTTGGTCGTATGTCCCTTTTCAAAATGGACGTTTTACCTCGATTCCTATACCTGTTCCAAACGGTTCCTATCTCTCTTCCTAACTCCTTCTTTAAACAGCTGAAATCCTCCCTCCTCAAATACATATGGGCTCATAAACCGGCTAGACTAAGATACGAAATTCTCATCCGCCGTAAGGAATCTGGAGGAATGGGGCTACCAGATCTTCAAAGTTATAACAGAGCTTCGCTTCTGACCCATATCCTAGATCGAGCATTTCACCTAAATCATAAGCTTTGGGTCACCTTAGAGATCTCCTCTATACTACCATTCTCTCTTTCTTGGATATTGCCCTCTCTTAGACCACACCCAGAACTACTACCGTTCTGTATTCCTCCCCTACTAAAGATTTGGGACACCCTCCTAAAAGAAGCCAAACTATCACGATACATTGGTCCTATGACCCCTATCATAGATAACCCTTCCTTCCCCTCGGGTAGCTCCTCCCCCACTTTTTTAAAATGGACAAAACACCATCCATCCCCCTTCTCTACGGCCCTCTCGCCCAGTGGTCTTAAACCCCTAATTGACCTCCTCCCTGAAGAGGGTACGGCTCCAGGCCAGTGGCTCCAATACTTTCAGCTACGGAGTTTTTACCTTTCAATACCCTCCCGCTCCAAACTACTTGAGACTCCTACCTCCTTTGAGGCCCCTTGCCTATCAGACTCCCCTCCCAACCACTCCATCTCATTGCTATATGGGTTACTAATTACCCTAGAATCTTACCCCCGTCCATATTTCCTGAAAGCTTGGGAACAAGACATTGCCCAGGAAATTTCTGATGAAGAAGTCAAGATATCATTCCTCTTCACACATAAAATATCTCTAGCTAGCTCAGTACAAGAGACTGGATACAAACTCCTGACAAGATGGTATCGATGTCCTAAACTACTTCAACGCATATTCCCTGGCTCTTCTCCACTTTGCTGGCGCTGTTCTACACAAGATGGCACCCTCCTCCACATCTGGTGGACATGTCCACAGATCACATCCTTCTGGAATCAGATTTTTGAGATCTACCGTCAGGTTACTGGGTCTTCCCTTGCTCCCTCCACTAAAATTGCCCTGCTTTCTATCTTACCAGGCCCAATCTCTCAGTATAAGAAGGACTTACTACGCTTCTTTGTTTCCTCAGCTCGTTCCCTTATCCCCAGACATTGGAACTCTACCAGTACGCCAACAATCAAGGAATGGATTGGAGAAATGTGTCGCATTATGCACCTGGAGATGCTGACGGCCCACTTACACGATAGACTTGTAGCTTTTGACACCATTTGGACGCCCTGGCTTGGGTACATGGATACAGATCACTTCAAATCACTCTGAATACATAATGCGATTGCTCGCTCGAATTAAAACTAAAACTTGAACGGAGGTAACTATTATCTGAGATACTATATGCTGCTCATTCTTTTCTTCTTTCTCTACTACTCCTGTTCCGTCTCCTCCTCTTTTCCTCTTCCTACTTTTCCTCATTTATTATCACACCCAACCCCTCCCCTCCCCCATTCCCCCTTCTTTCCCTTTCCCTATCTAAATCCAAGGTTCAATGGGACCTGATCACTTCTACAATTAGACCTACATCTGCGGCTGAGTCCCAGGGTACTAACCCCCCCTCACTTGACCTGATATGACAATGCATCAACATCTTAACACCTAATGTTACAGGTCTTGTCCAATCGTTTATTTCCCCCATGTTGGTACCTGTTGTTCCTGTTGTACTGGTTGTACTCGTAATAAAAAACTTTGTATTTGTTGTACGCAACACTTAAAAAAATCAATAAAACTTTATTATTTAAAAAGATTTAAAAAAAAAAAAAAAGAACAAGCATAGTAAGTCAGTAATGGGGAAATGATCAGTTGCAGGGTACAATACTGGCAAAACAGACAACAGTGATGACTATACCTTTGCTCTCTGCTTTCCTTTTTTGGCACATCTCCTACAACTCCTTTTTATTATTGGTGTATTAGTGGATGTGTACCCAACAGATGTATATTCAGCAAAATAGGTTAAATGGCACCAGAACAGATTTTTAGTTAGTTGCCTCTTTTGTATGGATAAATGTAGATGCAGGAAATGTAGTGGAGGTACCTGCACTGTTACTTAAATGTAACTTACTATACTTTATAGGACTATGAAGAGTTAAAATCTTAGATTCTTATGCAGTCTTCTGCAATTTCTCTGCTTTGTTTATTATATTTCAGGTTGGAAATTATAAGGAAGTTATGTGTCTGTCTGCAGTTTGTTAATGAGAATCAATTCTTACAGAAAGAGACATTCTGAACTATTTCAAGGTCACAAAACATCAAGCTTAATTAGCACAACAAATTGGCAGTTTGTTGCATTGGTGAACTTTTAAAATGGATAGCTACTGAAAGATCTCAATGGTAAAGTTATATGTTCATAAAATAAAGGAATTCTCAAAACAATTCACACTTTTTAATATGTGCTAAATGAAAATAATAGCATCCTCTAGTTACATTGCTCCAGAAACCTCTTTAAGCAACCTATATACTAACTGATTACCAGCCAAAATAGGATCGAGTGAGATTTAATTTTTATTTGGTCTGTTTGTATAACAAGAACAGCTTCAATATTGTGTTTATGTGCTTATTACAAATGTATTTTGTCCTTTTCATAGCTCAGCCTTTCAGTAGGATTGTGAGATATCCATATATGAATGAAATGGTGAAGAATGTGCAAGGTCAACCTTTTATAGATGGGACTGCATATACTGTCTTGCGTGTAGTTGGTATGCCAGCTCAGTTGCCACATGTTTCGGCATTTGTAAAGTACACAGACATTTATAAGACATTTTATTGTATGACAACATCTAAAGGATCCTTTCAAAACTCTTTACCTTGTTAAAAATGCACACAACAAGGATAACAAGCATAGAAAAAGTGGGATATACAAGTCCCAATTATATGCAACATGATCTAACAGTTAAAAGTTAACATTAACAAACAAATGCCACTTGCTAAAGATCTTGAAAGAATTAGTGCACCTTTGAACAAAGTGCACTTACTCTCTGCACTAGAGCGTCCCAAAGATTTCTATGGGGCCATCTTCCAAGTGTCTCCATCTTATGTGGAACTACTGCCAAGAAATGGCAGTCGTGCTAGTTCTTCCGCTATCCCTACTAACAGTATCTGTACATTAAAGCTGTTGTAAAGTCTTTGATGCACCCTCTCTTCTATCATAGCTCTCTAGCCTCTCTAGCAATCCCTAGAGCTTAGATGTGACTTTACCTTCATACTCACCAGAGTCAGGAGGGATGATGTCATTATTTCTAGAAAGACCACTGAAGGTTGTCTATTTTTACATGGAATTCACAGCTCCTATCTAGGGATTGCTAGAGAACTGTAACAAGAGAGAGGTTACATTAAAGAGCTAACAACAACCTCTATATGCAGGTACCATTATACCAAAAGAAATAGCAAGGGTAATTTTAACACTGTAGGTTTTAAACTTTAGGTTTAATTTGCAAGGCTGTTTTTTCTTGTTCTGTTGTTATTTTGTTGATATCGCACCTCACAAACCTCATATCTTTGTAAACGCTCATTTCACAAAGGTCCATAGTATGCTTTATTTAACCTGCCCTTTATGTCAGGTAGTAGTGTTTTACCACTACGAGTGCTATTATAACAATACTTGTATTATTTTAGTTGCCATTAAACTAAAATTAATGTAAAAACCAATTCATAAAGATCACCATATAATTAATCATTCCTGAAAGAGGACCCAAACTGGGAAAGCTATACCCAAAAATGTAAGCGGAGGGCAAAGGACTTGTCGCCTGTATTGCTTGTAGGCTCCCTGCAGCTGAACTTTTCCCCATTGCAGACTCACCATGCCTTGTTTTGCACTGTGTATCTGTATAAGAATGGCTATCTTGGTAGAGTAGCAGGGCTATGCTTCATCACCCATGCTAAGGAAAGCAGGAAAAGGAATCATTTGAAGTGGTGAAAAAATGACATTAGATAAAGCAACAAATAAGTAAGTAAGGATTTTGATAAATAAATGGCAATTTCCTGTGAAAAAAATATTTAAGATTAAAGACCTAAAAGATAAGTGTATTTGTGAAATTACATTTTTTAGTAAAATTATCATGAGATATAATAAGGATTAGGGTTAAAATAACAGATAAATTAACCATTTTGACATCAACTTGTGACTGTTTGAAAACACATTGAATATATTGTGTATACTGCGTATGTATGTATGTATATGTACAGTGTATATATATATATATATATAGATATAGAATGTAAGGAGCACTTGGAGCTCCTGGAATTTGTACATCTCTGTTTCAATGTATGATTTTGTTTTTATAAATATTAACAAAGGGATGCACTGATACCAGTTTTGCGAGTACAAGTACTGGTACTTGCCCAAGTACTTACCAGTACGAGTACTGATACATTTTTGTTTATTGTCATGTGACAGTTTTTCTAAAACATATCGACTAATGATTTCAGGACAGTGGTGGAGCACCAGAGCCAGGTCCCAGCTGCAACCGCTGCAATCCTGGTAGTTCTCATGAAAATGCCAAGTATCGGCATTGGTACTCGAAAAGTATGGGTGCATCCCTACTTTGTATAAATCAGCTCTGCGTATAAACAGAAATAGGCAGGAAATTAAGCTATTAATGAACCTAACCAGTAATTGGAGGGGGCTTATGGATCAGAATGTAGACTTAGAAAAGAGGAATTGAGTAATAATATGATATTTAAGCACATAGTTATGAGCAGTGAATGTGACAAATATTTTATTTTTATAAATACACTTTTGCCAAATATTCACTGTTAGTGAATCAATCACTGGTATTTAAAACACATGCATCTCTCTTGGAATCGACTTCTTCCCGACCTTGGTTAGAAATTTACCTTTTATGCTTGCTTGGCCCTATCATTAAATGGAGTGCCATACAAACCAGTTTTCAAAATGTCATATGACATTAAAGTGACATTAAAGGATACATTTTTTCCCCTCCCCCCAATGTTAATGTTAGCACTTACCTTAATTGATGTCTCTTAATCCTATCTTCTTCTTCTTTCCTGATGTTTTCATCTGTCCCTCCAGCGGTGCGGCGGCTCTCCGATCCAGCGCTGACTTCTCTCTGCTTGCAGGCACTTCCGATCCAGTGGTGTCTGCATGCGGGTGCATGCGTCCATAGACTTACCTTGCGTCTCTGCTCGTCTCCCGGACGAGAATCCGAACTGCGCATGCGCCCGTCCCAAGATGCTTTGCGGCCGCCCGAACAGTTTCGTTTTCTCGGGCGGGAGCGCGCAAAGAAAACAAGGTAAGTTTAAACCGCTGTTATAGCGTTTTTCTTTCACTGTTTGCCTATATGTATAGCAGTACATAGAGGCAAAAAATGGGAGGGTTTAGAACCCCTTTAAATAATTACATTATTCTTGTTTTCTTCCAATGCTTTAACAGATTCATCTGTCTGAGTGTTTCTAGGTCTCTCTCCCAAGACTCTGGCTATACTTCATTAAACACAATCTATAGCTTATATAAAATACATCAATAACTGAGGATATAACTAATTGGCAGTGAGAATATTTAGTGTCAGGAAATGTCCTTATACGGTATATGTATTTGTACTTGCATTTAATGCATTAATGCATTAAATGCAATAGTAGAGTAACTGGCAAAAATGATTCTCCACAGTCCCTATCCTTGAACGTGAGAAGATGAATATAAGGATAATACAGAAAAGTCAGAATCTGTTGACTTCTTAGGACCCACAACAGTCCAGAGCAAATGGCCACCTCTAAATAAACAACACATCAAAACCCTAAAGAAGATGGGCACCAGGAGCAGAAATGCATATAACTAATTTCATAAAGCATAATGCATACAGCCCTACTTAAAACTAGGGGGGAAAAAACATTCCTACCACCCACCCCACTCCCACATATTTACACTAAGAACAAACTTTCCCAAGCCCCTTTTAATCTATCATCACATGACCTTATACCACGCCTCTTATGGGAGGGAGTGAAGTCCTGTGCTCCACTGCTAGAGTCTGAGCCTACTGTCGCTCCTTGTCATGACATTACTATGCCTATGCTGAGTCAGAGTCAGTCTTCAAGAGCCTCTGAGGGCCCTGCCGATGGACTCAATAGGGACTGTCCACATCACCAGAGAGGCCCATGGGAACCCTAACAAGGACCTCCCCACTCTGCAGGTCAGAAGAGAGAAGTCTCAGAACATGTGACCATGGATTAGCTAGAGGTGGTGGGGGTAGGTATTGTATGTGGGAGGGGGGTCCCTGGCCAAGCTATATCTTTAAAGTATATCTATAGTTCAATTTTTTGTTTCATATAGAAGAGGAAATTGCTAAAACTCCTGTTAGGTTTTCACTTTAGAGAAATTTCCCTTTATGTCATATTGCAGAGACACAACAGAAAGCAAAAATATTTTTTTTCAAAAAAGGCTAATCCCCTCTTTAGTAGCTGTCACCAGAACAGATGTCCACATTGGAAGACATCTCCTCAATGACAATGGTCCCCAGGAGAAATAGAGTGCATCTCACGGACAGCAATACAAATCTGACAGGTGTTTCTACCTTTCCTTAGTCTATCCAAAACTGTTATTAATTGCTATGAAATGTTTGATATTCTTTGTTTTAAAAAATAATGTTTATAACTTTCTAATTGTTGTTGTGCAAAAATCAGCTAGATCTATAATATAAAGTGCCTATTAATAGTATTCATCCACTTTGAAGAATAAATTAATGCCATTTTTCTTTGTTGTTAGAGCAGAGGCAACCCTTTAATTACGCAAGTTAGGCAGCCTCCTAAGGCCTCACACTCATGGGGGCCTCGTGGCTGCCTAACTCGCCTAGTGTACAGAGGGGTCTGCAACCCCAGGCACGTGTTCCCAGTTTGGCACATGAGCCCCTGTCATATGGCAGTGAACTAATTGGTACTTGTGAACTAATTTGCGGCGTGTAATTGACAGCTCCTTCGAGCCGGCTGTCAATTACAAGCCTGGCCCACCCACCTCCCTGTCGTAGCTGAAGGCCACAGGTGCGCTGAGGAGGCCCTCAACTAGGTCTGCCCATGGTCCTGTCTGGAGGCTCCCTGGCTTGCCAGCCTGCTGGGCCTGCACCTGCACGACACACAGATTATTTTCCCTGTCTGATATGTGGATTTTATTGGCCACTTCAATCAATTGTTTGTCCTCACATGAAATGATCAGTTTAATCCGCCTAGAGAACCTTCAGATAAAACTCTCTCTCTCTCTCTCTCTTTCTCTCTCTTTCTCTCTCTCTCTCTCTTTCTCTCGCTCTCTGTCCTGCAGAGATTCTGTGGAGGAGAATATATTCAGACCTCCTTCATCCTCATCCTCATAAATCAGATCACTTATCTATGTAGGTTGGGAGAGCCCGGAGGCATCTCGTCTGGAAGTAACTCTGCACACTATGGAAATCCTGATTGCTGGATCCAGTATAGAGACAATTGATGCAAGCTAAGTCTGTCTGTCTATGGGGGACTCTCTATGTAGATCAAATTCCCACAATGCTCCAGGAATGATATCTTCTAGTTATATGCTGTTAGTGATTTTACAGCATGATTGTACAACTAAAAATCTCCTCTGTATCTCCAGTATAATATGATGATGGCCACCAAACAGTTAAATCTCTAAGTAGCCAAAAACTAAAGTGTGGCTCTGGACTAGAACTTGTCTGGTCTGAGGTTTGCTGTGCATTGGTGCTGGTCTGAGGTCTCCCGTGCATTGGTTCTGGTCTGAAGTCTCCCGTGCATTGGTTCTGGTCTGAGGTCTTCCTTGCATTGGTTCTAGTCTGAGATCTGCCAAGCATTGGTACTGGTCTGAGGTCTGTCATACAGTAGTGCTGGTCTGAGGTCTGCCGTGCAAAGTGTGCATTGGTTCTGATCTGAGTTCAGCTGAAGGTAACATCCTACAGGCCAAACCTAGCACAACTGAGCCATGAAATACAGGCACAGGAATCACACTAAAACTGTAAGTCTAATTTACTTTTCAACACGTGTAAATATGAACATGTTTTGTGAGTGCACCGGATATTCAGCTTTTTCACCTATAGTTTTGCTGCTAATGGCGAGGTACACACATTAAAAAAATTAGTGAGTTTAACTTACTATTAGCAGTACAACTATGAGTGTAAAAATAAAAAATTTTACTAACACTACGGCACGCTATTGTTCATTGCGGCACCCAGTTGTAAAATGGCACTTGTTGTGTAAAAGGTTGCTGAGGCCTGGTCTACAGCATCAGTTCACCTCATGGGTGGAATGGGAACAGGGCTGTTGCTAGCACAATGCTGGACCCCTCCACTGGACATCCATCCCAGGACCCGGCAGCAAACCTTATTCCGCAAAATGAACGTTGCTTCCTCTCTTGATGATGGACACCGGCAGTGAAGTGCACGGAACCTTATTAAGTACATTTACATGCATGTATACACAATTATGTGTGTACTGGGTGACACCCGGACTTACCCGGTTTGGTGTTGCTGCTGTATATACAGTTCATTTTTAGTTATCGTTTAGTTACCCACCGCATATTGGCATTTTGACAGATGCCGGCAAAACATAAACAATTAGGCGAAGCTAGCAGTGACAGCTAGCTCCGCCCAACTGTGTACAGTTTCACGTCATCTGACAGGTGAGCCATGATTGAGCAAAGTCACCATGACTTTGCCCAATCATGGCTCTTACAGAGCACTGAGCCCTAATTGGGCAAAGTCTTCAAGCCTTTAGCCAATTAGGGCTTCACAGGGCGCATTGCCTTGTGGGTCGTTCAGCGGTTAAACTCACGTTACCATTATACTGTTGCTGACCAGAGGGCGTTTAAATGATTTGTGCTGCATACCTGTATCAATATATACGTTCTATCTTAAAGTTGAGCTCACCTTTGACTCGAACATCCAGCCCAACCCTATTGATCAGTAGAACAAAGTGAAAAGAGATCTCTACAAAATGATTTAAGAAAGGTCAGAGGGCCTCTCAACGGTTGATAATTTATGTTCTACTGATTATTACAATAAACTAGCTTCTGTGCTGCCGTATTGTGCTACTGTTACTTATACTGTATTATATTGTAGTTGAGCTTTTTTTATTAAATCAATTTTTAAACAGTGCAAGCAGTTTGCAGAAATGATTTTTGACCACGGGCCCATGTTGGTTGTCAGCTCTCCTGATATCCATTATCCTGAATCGGTGTCCCTGTTACAGGTTGTGTTTATCAGCATCTGTCAATCAAATCAGTATATGTAAGTATATTAGGAAGTCTTGGGTTATTATTAGGAATAAAGTACCCCTTTAATAAATTATTAGGACTGAGTGACCATTCATAAATAAAAAACATTAATAAATGGTCACTTAACTCCTTAATGTGTCCTAGTATTACAGCCTTATAATTTACAGCAATATGTTTAACCTTATATATTAGATTCATTATAATGGGAACATAACCTTAAACTAGCCAGACGAAAATTCAAAACTGACCTTTTACCAAAAGAGTAGTTGATTCTTGGAACAGACTCCCTGCAGAGGTTGCAAGTCAGCTAACAGTATGTGCTTCATTTATAAAAGTTTTCTATACTTGTCAGCACCATCTAAGGAAGCTAGAGCCATGTGCATGGCATCCCACAGCATATAGCTGCGGGGAACTGTTATAAATGAAGCCATAAGTGAATTTAAACATGCTTGGAATAAACAAAGATCTATACTTAGAAAAAAAAAAAGAAGGTCCAAACTCAATGGACCACTTAGTCTTTTTCTGCTACTAGACTCAATGTTTCTGATATTAATAATACTATATATTTGAGCTAATTCTTGACAGCCCAAGTCAAAGTTCATATTATACGTCATAAGCAAAAGTACCCAATGTTGCTGTTTCTGTGTATTTTTATTGTATTCCAAGAAAGTCACAGTAGGAATCCAAAAAATATATATTTGCACAGGCTAATTAAAATGACCATAGCTTTTGTTGATTTTATAAATAGTAACATATGTATTGGTTTTATAATTCAAATGACAGTTATGTTCTATTTATGCATAGCAAGTAGGACATGGTTGCATGCACATTCATTTTCTCTCTACATTGCTTTTACTGTTTGTGTATTCATTGTTTTACATTTGTTATTGATGTTGGGGAACATTTTTAGATAGAACAAACATATTGATACAGGTATGCAGCACAAATCATTTAAAAGCCCTCTGGTCAGCAACAGTGTAATGAAAAGATCATCATAAATCGGTGGATTCTTAATCAAGGGTATTGACAACGGTAATACAAGCGCAAGCCCTTTTTATTACAATTTTAGTACACATAATAAGTAACTTGATCAATCTTTAAAGCCAAACTCTAGGAAAATATAAAAGACACAAATGAATGCAGCTCTGTATTTAATAATTACATAGTTACAAAGTATTGGGGTTGAATAAAGACACAGGTCCACCAAGTTCAACCTTTGTGTGTCTATGTGTATTTGTGCATGCGTGCGTGTGTGTGTGTGTGTGTATAGGAGTCTCTGTGTAATCTAGTTTTTAAGAGTACCTGTACCCCTGTATGTTATGGTCTCTGAATAAGGTATCTAAATGATTTTTGAAAGAATCAATACTCTCTGCTGATACCACTGCTTGTGGAAGAGAGTTCCAAAATGTAACCGCTGTAACTGAAAAGAATCCCCTACGCCCTTTGTGGTTAAATCTTTTCTCCACCAATTTTAGGTGGTGGCCTCTAGTGTTTTTTAGGGAGTTTACAGTAGAAAGTTTATCGCTGAAGTTACCATCACCATCAAACAATTTCTATACAAAAATCATGTCCCCTCCTAATCTCCTCACTTCCAGCGTGAACAAGTTTAAACTTAGCAACCTTGTCTCATAGCTTTGGTCCTCCAGCCCCTTAATTATTTTTGTTGTCCCTCTCTGGACTCTCTCTAGCTCAAGGACTTCCTTTCTGTGGATTGGTGACCAAAACTGAACCACATACTCAAGATGTGCCTGAACCAGTGAGCTATAAAGTGGCAAAATTATTGCTTTGTCTCTAGAGTACATTCCCTTTTTAATGCATGCTTGCTTTGTTTGCCACAGCCTGGCATTGCATGCTGTTATTTAATCTGTAGTCGACTATGACCCCCAAATCTTATTCTATTTCTGACTTCCCTAGTGGAGTACCCATTAATGTGTATTCCGTATTTAACCCCAAAATGCATTACCTTACAGTTTTCAACATTAAACCTTATCTGCCATGTAGTTGCCCACTCCCCTATTTTATCCAGGTCCTCCTGTGAATTAATTCATACAATTGTATTGTTTAAATCCAAGCAGTGTAAGCATATGTACTTGATTTGGCATAAAGCTCTTGCAATCAACTCCAAGCAGCACAAGAAGCCAACCAGTGCGCATGTGCTAACAAGGAACATGCTGAAAGGAGGTGAGAGCAAAGGGACAGAGAAACAAGCTCATCAGTCTGCTTCTCCTTTCACCGTCCAGTCAGAGACTGGGGGAGGGATAAGACCTGTAAATGTTACTTAACTGCAGCAGAGAAAGATCAGGTTTTTTGCCATGCCAAAGTTATGTGGCAAAGCATGTGGGACGAATAGAAATTCAAATCCTTTGGTAGGTAAAACAGCATTTTTACATGTATTTCACCTGTATATATAGCTGTTTGCCTCAGGTTGAGATTTAAGTGCATGGCATTTGCAATAAATAATCCTGAGGGTGTGGAATCTTCCTATGCCTTTTTCCCAGTCCCTTCCAATAAAAAAGCCACCCATACATCAGAAGTGTAGTCAACCCTCCGCCGCTGCTGGAGCCCCCCCGATCAGATGCTGCTTGTGCAGGCCCTGTATGAGCACAGTGGGTGTATGCGGCATAGCCGGAGGGAGATCCACCCACTTCTAGAGGCCGATTCTTTCAGCTGCTGAATCCAAAAGCAACGAGAAAGCTGTCACTTCCGGTCATTTATGTGGCTCCTGTGGCCATAGATGAAGTTGGTGAAGGACGATCAGTGCTTCATATGCTTCTGTGGGATCCATAGGAGACATTTGGGGTCTAGTAGACACCTGTTTTCTCCATAAAGGGAATATGTCTCTTCTTCTGTGCTGTCACGTAGGAGCTAATTTGGGGGCCACTGTCAACTCTAAATTGATGAACGGTAAAGGCTTTAAAGCTTCACCCATGGACAATTTTGGATACCATAGTTTTGTTGCCATTTCATTGGCACACACAATTTTAAAGCTTGACATGTTTGGTATCTATTTACTGACACAACTCTATCTTTTATGTTTTCCCCAAAAATTGTTTTTTATATTCTGTTTGTGTGTACCAAAATTCACTATAATGCTTTTTTATTTTATTCTACAAGCCCTCTACCTTCAGAAAATATATTGTTTGGGGGTTTTAAGCAGTTTTTATAGCCAAAAATTCAGATTCCATTATGTGCAAAAATAAAAAAATTATCTGGATGCAAAGTGGTTAAAGAATAGGGGGTGGTTTTGGTAATTAAGTACAGGTCCTCAGGGATGGGTCCATAGATGGGTGATATGTCTCCAAATTATTTGGGTTATGTTACCTTTAAGGGATACGGTGATACTCATTCTGTGGCTGAACCTTGAGTTGGTAAGACACTGCTTGATGTTATTCATGTTGAATACAGAGCACACTCTCCTCTCCACCGCCCTCCTATCCTAGTCCTCACACGCATGTCTCCACACAACCAGTACACATCCCCTAAGGACTGAGTTTGATTCTGTACTAGGTCGGCGGGGGCGCTGCTATAAGAGGCGCAATACCCTTTTGAGAAGTTGCCCAGATGCCTTCCCTCCCCTACATGGCGAGCGTAACAGGTGTAATCCCCAGGATATATTGTGACGCCTTCTCCTGGTTTGGGTGCCCTGGTTATAACAGGGTACTCTGCCTTCCACCGCTCACATGCTGAGTGATTAGTGGAGATATTGGCGAAAAGGCTTAGGAAACACTCTTCTGCCTCTGCGGGTATATTTAGTGGGACTGTACCTAAATGTGGGACTGTACCTAAATGTTTCGTGTATTCAGAACAAGTGTCATACCGGGACCTGGCTTAGTGAGAGTGAGACGAGTCAGCAAGGGCTCTCCTTTCTTATCTTTACTGTCATAGGCTGGCTGGGGTTTATACCCCCAGGGTGTCCCTGTATTCCAGGCCGCTGCTCCCCAATAATCACAATTCTTTCCCCATGACCCCTAGGTGACACAGATGTACATGTACCCTTCCCCATATCCTATTGTATACCATTTTGCTCTATTGGCGTGTGTAGGGCAGGTGAATATTGTACAAGGGTGGACGTTAAATGTGGCCACATGTGTGTTGGAGGAGTTGTACCAGAAAGTGACTACCCCATCCTCCTTAGTAATAGCAACCTGTTGTGCTTCGGCAGCACTAAGTATTAAAAGGAGATAAAGGATCTTGGTTTGTTCCCCTCGGTCTCCTTAGGCTCAGAGACCTTCTTGCAGTGGGAGGCATGTATCCACGAGTTCTTCCCGGCCACCTTTATTGATGTGGCGGTTGTTAGGAGGACCTGGAAAGGTCCCAGTCACCAGGGACCAGCTTGTGTGTTCCTGTATCTAATTCAGGATCTGGAATGGAAGAAAACACTTGGACATGGATTCGGGTTAATTATCGTGATAACGTGGTTACATAATTAGTTAACACATCAGATTGTAGTTGCAATTGCTGTGGAAAATAACAACCAAGTCTGGGGGCGGAACAAAACAGGATTTCATCAGGGGACAGGGAGTGTTCTCCCCTTGGTGTGTATCTGACACTGAATAGGGCAATGGGCAGACTGTCCGACCAACTCATACAGTCTCTTGGGCCATTTTTAGCATTCTGGCCTTCAGAGTGCCGTTCATCTTTTCTACTTTCCCACTACTCTGCGGATGGTAGGGGGTGTGGAAGGCTAATGTGACCCCTAGACCTGTCCATACCTCTTTAGTTACTGAGGCCGTGATCACTCTC
>NW_017306529.1:1259306-1260719 GCF_000935625.1 Nanorana parkeri
AAAGTCATGTGCCACCCCAAAGGCATATCTGGAGTCTGTGTAGATGTTCGCTCTTTTTCCTTCAGCCAATCTGCACGCTGTGGTCAGTGCTTGTAGTTCAGCCTCTTGTGCAGACATCATTGACGGCAGGGCTGCAGCTTGCAGGACTGTATCTTCAGTGGTCACTGCATAGCCTGTGTGGTACTTGCCTCGCTCATCGGCAAACCTGGAGCCATCAGGTGTGAGGGCTGGGCTTCTCGCTCACAGTGGGGAGATGTGTAGTTTCCATCTCCATCAGTACAAAGCAGTTGTGCGAAGGGTCGGGGTCTTCAGACGCGAAGGGTCAGGGTCTTCAGACTCTTCACCGCCTCCCCCCTCGGGAAGTGGGAGGAGAGTGGAGGGGTTTAGCGCGTTGCAACGCATCAGGGTGATATTCGGGCCGTGGACAGGTGTTTGGGTTGAGCCAGGTTGAGTATAGCAGCAATGTCATGAGGTGCAAGCAGGATAAGGTGATGGCCAGGACTAGGTCCAAGGTCTTGTCAAGCAAGGCTGGGGCAGCAAAGATAGCTCGAAGACAGGAGGGGCCTCCTCTGGCCACTGCATCCAATCTGCAGGAGTAGTAGCCTATTGGGCGTAGGCGGTTGCCGTGGGACTGGGGGTGAGCACACCTGTAGCATGTCCTTGACGTTCACACGCAAAAAGCTTCAAGGTCTGCTCATAGTCTGGGAGTCCTAGAGCAGGAGTTGATGAAATAACTTGCTTGAGAATCTCGAAGTTGGAGATTGCTTCCGGGGACATTTGGAAGGGGTCAGACTTCAGAGCATCGTAGAGGGGCTGCATCAGGAGGGAGGCTCCTGGGATCCAAGAGCGACAGTAGGAGATTAATCCTAGGAAGGCATGGAGGGATTTTGGACCCTGTGGCACGGGGATCCCGTTGATTGCAGCTACTCTCTCCTGAGTGAGATGTCGGGTGCCCTGAGAGATGCAATGACCAAGGAAAACTACCTTCTCTTTGCACCACTGTACCTTCTGTTTCGAGGCTTTGCATCCTTGGTCAGCTAGGTAATGAAGGAGACTTTCTGAGAGGGTTGAGGCGTCTTCAAGGGTGTCTGCGCAGAGTAGGAGGTCATCCACATACTGGAGGAGGGTCACTGTCTGGTGTTCCTTCTGCCGTGCATCGAATATGGTAGCCATGGCTTTTGCAAACTGACTCGGGGAGTTCTGTGCTCCTTGTGTTATGACCGTCCAGGTGTATTGTTCTCCATCATGGGTAAATGTGAAGAGGAGGTATTTACAGGAGGGATGAAGGGGAACGCTGAAGAATTTATCCAGCTCTCCTTTTGGGGTCCGCTTCTTCACCGGGAACAATGGTGTGTTGCATGGGGATGTGCAGGGTATCAAAGCTCCATTAGACACAAGGGTCTTGACTTGGTT
>NW_017306529.1:1262751-1276839 GCF_000935625.1 Nanorana parkeri
CTGGGATCCAAGAGCGACAGTAGGAGATTAATCCTAGGAAGGCATGGAGGGATTTTGGACCCTGTGGCACGGGGATCCCCTTGATTGCAGCTACTCTCTCCTGAGTGAGATGTCGGGTGCCCTGAGAGATGCAATGACCCAGGAAAACTACCTTCTCTTTGCACCACTGTACCTTCTGTTTCGAGGCTTTGCATCCTTGGTCAGCTAGGTAATGAAGGAGACTTTCTGAGAGGGTTGAGGCGTCTTCAAGGGTGTCTGCGCAGAGTAGGAGGTCATCCACATACTGGAGGAGGGTCACTGTTGGGTGTTCCTTCTGCCGTGCATCGAATATGGTAGTCATGGCTTTTGCAAACTGACTGGGGGAGTTCTGTGCTCCTTGTGGTATGACCGTCCAGGTGTATTGTTCTCCATCATGGGTAAATGTGAAGAGGAGGTATTTACAGGAGGGATGAAGGGGAACGCTGAAGAATTTATCCAGCTCTCCTTTTGGGGTCCGCTTCTTCACCGGGAACAATGGTGTGTTGCATGGGGATGTGCAGGGTATCAGAGCTCCATTAGACACAAGGGTCTTGACTTGGTTTGGAATGGCTGCAGATTGAGCTAGCTTCAAGGGGTATTGCGGTTTCCTGGGCAAGGGGCCTCCGGGCTTCAATCGCACCATGACTGGTGGCACTTTCAGGTGTCCTATATCTTCAGGTCCTGTGGACCACAAGTAGCTTGGAATCCTGCTCAACACATCTGCTGGCACTCCAGTGGTAGGTGACTCTTCCAAAGACATTAGTAGGGGAATGGAACACAGCGCAGAAGAGTCCTCACGTCCCAGGGGAGATGAGACAGTAATGTTCCCATCTGGGGAGAACACAATTGAAGCTTGGAGTCTGGACAGTACATCTGCGCCTAGGAGGTTCAGAGGACAAACCGGGTAAGTAGGTCTGGAAACGTCCCAACTTGTAGGGGCTTGGTCAGTGCGCTGTTGCGGGGGTCCCATCCGCTCCCACGCAGTATATATCAATGTCAGAATGGTATGAGGGGTCAGGCAGGTCTTCTGTTCTGAGCACACTTCTGGCCCCACCTGTGTCAATTAAAACCGTGGTTGGGTGTCCTTCAGTGTGTAAAGTCACCTTCGCTAGTGGGCCCCCTGTATGCACTGCCATGAAGGGGGAGGGTGACACAGGATTGCCCAAATCCTAGTGTAGAAGGTCCAGGTGTTCTGGGCTAGGCCCCGGGGGGGGGCCTTGCTGCTCTTGCTGGCCGTGTGGGCCGCCTTGGTTCCATTGTGGGCGGCGACGTCTAGGCGCCCTGCATTCCCTCTTGAAATGCCCAGGTTGCCCACAATTAAAACAGGTTGGTCTGGAAGGTGTGGCGGCACCATAGGGGGCAGTAGGCCAAGTGTCTGCCACCATAAGGGGGGTGGCCTTCCTAGTGGTTTGATAGGACTCCAGGCCTTTGGCCACTAGTAGAAGGGTATCCAGGGGCAACACACGGTATTCAGGTCTGGCCATGATGAGGCCTTTCCTGATTGGCTCCTTTAGGCCTGCCACAAAGGCTGATGATAGCATTTGGCTATGTACTTTATTATGACCACTGAATCCTAGGTCTGAGAAAACCTGTGACAACCTAGTGTAAAACTTTTCCACTGACTCTGTCTTATCTTGGGTAACATTCTGGGTACTCGTGGCTCGGTCGGCCAGTCTTTCCCTTGCCCAAACGCACAATTGTTTGCAGATTTCCACACCAGAAATAAAAGAATTGTCATCAACAATCCTTGCGGTTTGTAAACTCCTTTCCATTATTGGCCAGTAAGCATCTTCCCCCTGTGCAGGCCCCACCTGTGGGAGAACTAGCACACCACCTGCACGTGCAGCGGTTGTATCGGGCGGCACTATAGGCATAAAAGGGGTTTGAGGTTCTATGGGTGGCACATAATAAGTACCACCAGCTCTTAACACCGGATAAAGGGAAGTTACAGGCGGCTGTGTAGGCCTTCCGGGGTGTTGGCTGGGTATACCAAGATGGCCGCCATTGGTGGGCGCGTCTATTGGCCAGGTTAGAGGTGGGACTGGGGTGTTAACGGGGGGGCGTTAACACAGGCAGTAAGGGGACATTGGCCGGTGGGCGGGCTGCAGTAACATGGGTGGTGGTGTTGCAGCTCGTGCAGGCGTTTTGCCATTGGGGACGTACCCAGGAAGAGACGCCTCCATCATAAAGTGGGGGCTGGCATTTTTCAGTTAGCGTGAACAATGATTCATTCTCGCTGGCACATTGGTTATACACAAATACAGTCTGCCCTCCCTGCTGCAGCTGCTGCTCTATCCAACTTCCTTCAACATTATCACATACTCGCCCCCCTCTCTCCACCACCAACTCAAATGCCAAAAGACCCTTTGCTGGTCTCGTCAGCTTCTGTCCCATCTTCTCTCTCTCTCTCTCTGGTTCTCCTAACAAAAGCCCGAGACCTCACTCGTTCTTTCTCATTCTCACAGTCCTCTAACTGTTTTTTCGGTGGCGGGAACACCTCTCTGTCTCTCTCTCTCTCTACACATAGGTCCTGCAATTTAACCAGTTGACATCCGCGGTGTTAAACCCCCTTCCCATCCAGGCCATTTTTCAGTATTCAGCGCTGCGGTACTTTGACTGACATTTATTCCATCATGCAACGCTGTACTTAAATTCATTTTATACCCTTTTTTGGGGACAGATAGAGCTTTCTTTTGGTGGTATTTATTCACCACTGGGGTTTTTATTTTTTACTATATTAAGGAACAATTACCGAAATGTAAAAAAAAAACAGATTCCCCTATATTGAATGATAAAACATTTATTATTACCCAATTAGTCGGTGGGGGGTTGCGAAAAAACGAGCACATATAGACGATCGGCGGGCTATGGTGCCGCCGATCGTCTATATGTGAAATACCCGGTAATGGGTGTTTGCATTGGTCGGGTCTTTTCTGCCCATACATGCCCTCTAGGGGGCCCGCGCGAGCAGAAAAAAAATGCCGTCTGGAGACGGCAACCCGCCAATGCTGCAGTGACATTGCTTGCTTACGGCCTAAAAAAAATGAATATAATAATGTAGCATTGCTTCCTATTTTAAATAAACACATGCCTAAATCTGAATGGAAAGTAAAGATAAATAGCATGTAATACTTCTTTGGGTATAACTCAAACTTGTGCACTGTAAACTGAGGCTCTTTTTGACTTCAAAGTGTGGATTTAGGAGCACACCTATCACTACACTATATTTAAAGTGCACACAAACAGCTATGTGCAGGATATTGGGTGCACCCTGCATAACTAAAGTATGAAACACAACATTTCCTAACCTGGGGAGGTAGTTTAAATATTCAAGAGACCTCATAATCAGTGTGAACGAGTGCTTAGAGTTTTTTTTGTGATTTTAGGCCATATTGCAACATCATATATTCATATTAGGGGAAAAATTGTACTAAATGAAGCAAGGCTGCCTCCATTGCTGACTTCCATCTTAAAATTCTAGTTGCCTGACTGTTTCTGGTCTTAGTACTGTCTGAATCACTGACATGGAACAAGTATGCAAAAAATCAAGACTGTGTGATGTCAGAGATCCTGAATTCTGTGTCAGCAGCCAAGCAGCTGCTTAAAGCCCTGGGTCAGCAAGACAGTCAGGCAACTAGCATTTTGAGAAAGTTAGCAATGGCAGACTACACATTTTTATCAGTACTGTTTAAAAATCTGTGCTTTGTGCCTGCAGGGAAAACAAGTTTAATGCTTTGGTATTATCTTCACTTCCCTGCTGCTCCATTCAGACATGGGAGAAGAGACAATACCTGCTACATCCAGGTACAGTAGAGTCAGGGGCGTATCTGCCGCGAGGAAAACAAGGCGTTTGCCTGATAATAAATGGTCTTGAAGTGGTTAACATAGTATTTACTATTTCATTCATATGTAGATCATGACATCACTTAACCAGTTGACATCCGGGGTGTTAAACCCCCTTCCCATCCAGGCCATTTTTCAGTATTCAGCGCTGCGGTACTTTGACTGATGCAGCGCTGTACTGAAATGAATTTTATACCCTTTTTTGGGGACTCACAGAGCGTTATTTTGGTGGTATTTATTCACCACTGGGGTTTTTATTTTTTAATATATACCCCTAGCGCACGCACGGGCATGAAAGACCCGCTGGTTACTACAGCCGTCTGGCGACGCGGCAACCCGCTGATACGAGTCTGCCGCCCGTCCGTTTTTTCTTAACGGGCGGACGGCAAGAGGTTAAAGAAACCTTCCAAGTAAAAAAATAAATAAATGTCTTTTTCCATAACTCTTTAGTAATCCTTAGTTAACCCTAATCAGATCCAATTAACTCCTCCCCCCTTAGCTATTATTTTTCTGCTGACTTTTTTCTATTATTTTCACCATTAATATTTAATTTTTTGTCTTAATTCATTTTGCTTGTTACTTTTGTAAGTGCCACATAACAGGAAAATGTGCCAAATATAAAAAGCCTTTTTGTCATTTGCAAAAATCTTGTCATACTTTTTACCAGAAACATCATTTAAATGTCATTTTGAATGGAACAAATTATAGAAATAAATGTATGTATATTTTAATTTACAGTATAACTGCTTTTTTGTCTAAAGATTCCAAAGAAAATAACATTATTTTTGCAAAACAATGTTGTCAAATGTAGCCTAGTTCCCTCCCTCCCCCCAAAAAATATGTATGACTTTATTTTCTTAAGTTACAAAGTAAAATAAACAGGCCCTTAATGAAAATGTAAAAATTACTTTTTAGGGGTATATAGAAACGATTAAGGGTTACACATCTGACCATTTTTATGCTAAAAAACTTTGAAGGGAGTGCAGTCTAATGTTATCAGCAGCTGTAGATATCTATAACGCAACATTTACTTTTCTTGTTACTTTCCTAGACCGCATGTTTTACATTGAAGATTGTACTTCTTGGCACTGACTTACATAAAGGATTATGGTAATACATTGATAATTACTGTAGAGGTTAACACAGTTCAACCTACAATGCAGTTTTTCATTTGACATTGCTGGAAAACCAATGTTGGTTTTTTGGTTTTGGCCACAGAGGAATAAAATCCCAAGGAATGAGGAAGAGCCCTTCTTCTGCAACTCTCGTACTGAACAGATACAAAGCTCATTGTGGCTTCCCTTGGCATTCATCTCTAATCTGCAATGCCATCTGTTTCACTGGGCTCTAGGCCAGATTACTTTATTAAAGCAGTATGGGGCTCATAATTGTATTGTTCTTGTAATGTAAATATTGCTTAGCACAGTGTGAGCCAGTGAAGTGGAAAGGAACTCCTGTCTACATCAGTTTGCAATATAGGATTAAAATAGAACATATAGGCAATAATGAAGCTCAGTACACCTTTTTGCACACATAGCTAATTAAATCACAGGCATACACTGTTAATGGCCATGGCCATTAAAATCTTGGACTTGCAGAATGCACATGGATTAGAATTATGCCTCTTGAGATTTATTGTAAACCTGAACTGTAGTTTTAACTGTTAAATGCATTCAAAATTTGAATTGGCTTAAAGGAATATTACATTGTTAGTGAGCACATATTTTGAGTTATTATTGTAGTGTTTACATTAAAGGGTTATTTTAGCTGTCTGCAAATCAAAAAACTGTTGTTTGATGTTCAGATGTTAAAAAACTGCCCTTTTCCATTGCATACATGTATTTCCCGCATAGCCTGTCAGACCAACCTGTAGATGGTCGCCCCCCCCCCCGCCATGCCCTGGCTAAACGGTAGGATGGGTCGGACCTTAGAAGTGCTCCCCCAAAGGCCGCTTCCAAATTGTTAAAACTGCACCCATGCACAGTGTGCTTTCTCTCCCCTAGCAGCAGCGGCTAACTTTAAAGTCCATTTCCACCCCGCCCCCTCCCCCGTACGTTCCTCCAGTCAGTGCTGGAGGATCGGAGCGGGGACGGGGGAATCCATGTGGGGAGCGGTGACTGACAGTATTTCAGACAGATTTTCACTCACCTCATAGTTCTCCTTTAAATACAATCAATGTGGCATCTGTACAGGCACTGGATCGCTTGTACGGTGCGGCGCTGTCCCCCCCCCCCCCCTCTGCCACAATCGGTGCTGCTGTCGGCTTCCCGGGCTCCACTGTCACCCATGGTGGTTCTCCCTGATGGATCGGAGAGAGATCTGCAGGCTTCTAGCAGCTGATCTCTCCTCCGTTAACTGGATTCGGAAGATCTCTGCTTCATTAGCTTCTATGGGGTCCCTAGGTGACATTAGGGGTCTGAAAGACCCCTGATGATTCCAATAAGAGGACCTGTCACATTGTATTTGCTATTACACAGGGGGCTGGTTAGCCCCCTATGTGATAGCAATACTGTGGAGTGTGAAAAAAAAACAAAATTGTGAAAATTAAAGTAACAGGTTAAAAAAAATTAAAAACCCAACAAAAACTTTTTAAATCCCCCGCCCCCCATGTACACTCACATACAATGCAAACACGTGTCGGATGTACCTGCATGCAGAAACGACAAGTGTGCCACACATTTTACCTATCGTCGCGAGCGTCGGAGAGCAATGACTCTTGTCCCATCAATCACTGTTAACACTAATGAGCAGTAAAAGCGTTTAAAGCATCGCCAATGGGAAATTTTGGTTATTGTGTTTTTTTGCGGTTTCACATTTTCTGTTTCTGTGCACTAAATTTCATCTATTTTATCCTAAAAATACTTGTTTGATAAACATTTGTGCAAATACCGTGCAACATAAAAAATTGCAACTAGCATCTTTTTATTCTACATGGCCTCTGCTTTCAGAAAATATATAATTGTTGGGGGGTCTGAAGTTGTTTTCTAGCCAAAAATCCAGATTATCATGTGTGTGTGCAAATGTAAGAAATCGCTCCGGGCAGCAAGTGGTTAATTGAATATATACTGTTTTGTTCTGTCTGTGTCCTAGAGATTACCTTTCACTTTCTAGTGACTCAACAGGATGTGAGAGGAAATTTCTCTAAAGTGAGGGAAAATTCTGTCTTAGTTGTCTCTGGAACAAGTGTCCCCATTTCTCCTCTATTCCCATTCAATAAACAAATGTATACTTTTGTATTGCACATTTTATGTCCTTTTGTTCATTGTCATAGGAAGGGTTAATCGACCTAGTGGGACACAAACAGCAATACAAACCTAGGAAAAATAAGATGCTTATGGGCACTGAATATAGTCTGTATTGATTAAAAATAGTAGGTTGCTCACTTGACAACATTTCACAACATACATAGCAGTCCTTCAGGAAGGCCAGTGCCTGTGTCCAAAAGAATGTACTATACCAAGGCACTCTTTATACAGCTTGTGGCAGTGCATGGCAATGCCGCGGCATAGTATGGCAACATTCGCACCCAGGACTCTCAGCCAAAGTGGCTGAGAGGGTCCAGAATGTAAAAATATGTTATAAGGAAGAGTCTGGCTTTTCAGGTCCTTCCAGGTTTTCCTAATTGTAGCTGGGATCTGGAGCTCACACTGCTCACCCCTCGTGCGCCCTCACTCTGCTCTCTCAGCAGTGTGTCCCACAGGTCCTAGGGTCACCGACCTTCCCGGCCTCTCCCAGCCTTCCCTGGCTGTTCCACTTGTCCAGCACGCACCTGAGTCTGCTGTGCTCTGTGCCTCCTGCACCCACACAACTCTCACACACAACTCTGGTCCAGACTCCTAATATGGCTACTCTCAGCCACTTAATCAGCCCAAGCTGGTCATTGGTAACACCTGGCCCCAGGACTGGAGATCTCATCTCACCCAGAGCTCTAAGAAATCTCCAGAGCTCCAGATCCCAGCTACAATTAGGACAACCTGGAAGGACCTGAAAAGCCAGGCTCTTCCTTATAACATTGTTTACATTCTGGACCCTCTCAGCCCCTTTGGCTGAGAGTCCTGGGTGCCAATGTTGCCATACTACGCCGCAGCATTGCCTTGCACTGCCACAAGCTGAAATGTTTATAGAAGGATCCAGGAGAGCCGATGAATTGCAGAAATTTGTGTCTCCTTAAACAGGGCTCATAGTAGACTTTTCAATTAATTGTTAAAAATATCTATTTTTTTTAAATGTATATCAAAATATGTGTTCATAAATGTTTGTGTGTGTATGTATGTGCATGTATGTATATATAATATGAGCCTGTTTATAGATATGTAATATTGTATGTAATGGTCATTATTATGTAATTATGTAATATTTTTCAGAACATCAGACAATTTCAAAGAGATTTATGAAAGAAACTGCCTCTTAGTATGTTACTTTTGGATCATGCAAACAAAATCTTAAAAGCTGGTTTAAAGCAAATTTTTATTATATGGCAAGCAAACATGCTGCACCTTTTAAAATCTTGTTTGGGCTTAATATTTAATTTTAGAATAAAATTAGTTTTCTGAATAAAAACCACATGCACTCTTAAATGTTTTTTTCGTTTGAGAAAAGTTTTCCATCTTGCTCCCTTGATTTTTTTTGTCATTTTGGTGGAAAACAATTGTTAATTTGACCTCCATCAACTATTAGAAAATGAATAAACCCTCTAAAAACAAATATTATTTTTAACAAAATTCTACTAGTGTATGGCCAGCTTAAGTCTTGAATTTTCTACTCAACAGTCTAGTGTGTGTGGTGCGTAGATGCTTCAGATTGTAGCTCCCAGTTGGGCATAAATCTAGGTCCTCTGCATGCTGGGTGCATATGTTCTCCAGTATCATAGGCAACTTGTTAAGACTTAACAAAACTTCATATATAGACACAACCTTAATTTCAGCAGTTTAATTTCAAACATGCATATATTTTTCATTTTTCTCCACATTTGTAATACAATATTTTAGCTGCCTAAAATGGAAGACTGCAAACTAACAAAGCTTTTTTTTATACAAGAAGGAAAGGTAGCCTAATATTTTGGTACTACTGAAAAAAATAATAATTGTCATAATAACATATAATGAATTTTGGTTGACCATGAAATGTCGTGCTTTTTTAGTGACATGGATGATCGTTTGTTAGATGACTCTCGGTAAATCCCCTTGGAGTGCCTTTAAATGGTATTAAAATATTTCATCCCATGGATTATACATGGAAACTCCAATGGCTTTTCCAGGGACACAATACCACGGACAGCACCATTTTTTGGATTATACAGAATAAAAAAAAAATCAAAAACTACGGGGAACAAAGGGAGCTATGCAAAATACAGCTAAAGTGAAAACCAAACTCCAGGGTTTCAATAAAACTTAGTTACACTAGAAAGTCCCCTATGCACAGAAATCCCTAATAGGAGCTGATCTAATAAACAGGTTTACACATATGGAGTATGTATAAGTATCACAATTTAATAGTAACCGAATAAACACATTGAAAAACCTTCAACAAGACATTTAAAAACACTTAAAAATGACTTCCCATAGGATAACACGATAAGTATAGTAGCCTAAGCGGCAGATAGTCACTGGTGCAAGCGCAGTGGCCACAGTCCAATGTGGATACTTAGTATCTGGGCTTACTCACGTCACTTAGGACTCAAAGTGGTGGACAATCCTCCTAGAATCCCGTGCTAATGTATAGCTTGCCGTGGAACAAAACTGCTCAGTGGCATTTCCAGAAAATCCAACTTCGTTAGGTAAAAAGCGGGTCTTGGGGATGCCTCTCCACCCACTGATCAGTGCTCACACTTGCCCACAAATTTAGCTTCAGAACCGTGACGGAAACAATCAACGAGATTCCAAGCTTGTGCGGCCGAATGAAGTATGCTGGAGTCCTCACAGCGGTGAGCCCGTGATGTAGTAAAGCCCAAAATCGAACGAGATCGAGTGGCAGTGACTCACTCGCACTTCTCAATCCTCAGTCTGGATTGTGCAGGCTGTGCAGGCTGATCAGCTGCTGCACTTCGGACAGCGTCCCGATAGTATAAGTTCCATCCCTTGACTTAAGAAACAGTGCCGTTTAGCTAGCCGCATACGGATCTGCTACGAGTATCCAGGGAAGCTTTCACACACACGTTGCCCTGACACGTTTCCCCCGATCACACGGGGCTTCCTCAGAGGGGCGTGTAGTTGGTGTCTCTTGAAGGTGTGTTAAATAGCCAGTTCATTAAGGCTAATTTGAATCCAGTTCTCACACGGTCATGCCCCGACCCATGATCCGAGGCTATTCGTTTTATACAACAAAAACAAATCTAGTATATTGGCACCTGTACGGCCATAATTATACATAACCAAACATATATAGTGGATGATGCACTTTAGTCCTCCCTATCCGTTTAACCCTATAATCACATACAGTGTGTAGTAAAAAATGTGACATAAAGGGGCTCTCTGAATCCGAGATTCCCCTAACAGAAGAGAGAGGCATAAATCAAACTTTTTTCCAGTGAGGTCAGGGATATGCCGGTTCAGAAATGGACTGTATGCTAAATATTGAATTCATGAATTTAATTGGTTATATCATTTTAAAGAAAAAATCCGTGTATCTCTGCGGAGTGATACCTCCAAAAATGAATTCTCATTCAGTGAAATGTTGACATAAATTAATCCATAGAAACTTACATAATAGATAACCTGCATTTACATTGAAAATTATTGTCCATTGTGAACCGGCATCATCCGAAACCCCAAGGGTCTTTCACATTGTTCGATCTGGCTAAGTATGTCCATTATTCTTTATTTTATTTTATTTTAAAAAACCCGGGAAAATGCCCATATGAAGAAATGCAGTGTAAATACATTCTAATTATCACAATAAGAGACATCATGTTTGATATACCGATTGACTTTAGAGATAGCAACTGAAATTAATCATATCATTCAGCCCCGGGGCCTCATGAGATTCTGTTTGATGGATCCATCTACATTCCCTTTGTAGAAGAGATTTGTCCCAATCCCCTCCACGTCTGGGTTGGTGTACCCTGTCCAACGCAAAAAAGCGAAGTCTGTCGATCTGTCCGTTATGTGTATCCACAAAATGTCTCACAATAGGAGAACTCAGATCTCTGGCCGATATATCCGTCAGATGATCCGAGATCCTATTCTTGAACATTCGTTTTGTTTTCCCAACGTAGAACATGTCACACTTGCATAGCATCAAGTAAATGACACCCTTTGTCTCGCAGTTGACAAAATGACGCGCTTTGAAACGTTTTCCCCGAGGGGTGATAATCTCAGTGCCAGACTGGACAAAGCGACAGAATTTGCATTTTTGACATTGGAAGGTTCCTCGATATTTACAGCAATTACCACTTCCTCTAACAAAGTCACTGCTCGTCAATTTATCCTTTAGGGAGGGACAACGTCGATAAGTAATAGTGGGTTTAACGTCCAAAAATTTCACCACTTTGAGTCCTAAGTGACGTGAGTAAGCCCAGATACTAAGTATCCACATTGGACTGTGGCCACTGCGCTTGCACCAGTGACTATCTGCCGCTTAGGCTACTATACTTATCGGGTTATCCTATGGGAAGTCATTTTTAAGTGTTTTTAAATGTCTTGTTGAAGGTTTTTCAATGTGTTTATTCGGTTACTATTAAATTGTGATACTTATACATACTCCATATGTGTAAACCTGTTTATTAGATCAGCTCCTATTAGGGATTTCTGTGCATAGGGGACTTTCTAGTGTAACTAAAAAAAAAGATTATACAGAATATTTAATATTCACATTTTGTGAGTGCCACATTATAAGAATAGCTATTTTTGTCATCGAAAGTTTGTAGTGTCAGATCTACTTGAGAAATGTCTTTCGTGCACATATTTTTCTAGTGTAATATGAAAATGTTCATATATTTTGAGTAATTTACCTTTGACAGATGAACAGCTTTAACAAGGCTTCTGGGACATGATAAAGTCACTATCATGTACAATACAATAGATCTTTCAAAAAAGTCATCCTCTGATGGATTGCTTTACTTGAAGGTGGTACAGAATGAAAAAAATAGTCTAACAATAACCCTTTGTTTGTCATGCCTTAACTAACTGTAAAGCCACTATGTTTTTTTAAACACATATGAGATGATGTAATAACAAAAGGTAAAACCGCTTCTATTCAGAAAGAGAATGCTAATGAGCCAAAGATAAATAAGAGGTGCTGAATTTGGACTTTTCAAGGCTTTTCAAATGGTCCCCTTTCACATTTCTCATCATTATGAAACTAGCGCACACAATAAAAGAGTTATAGCTGGGAGAGCTGTAGTTTGCTTCTGAAATGTGTTCTACACAGCCGGTAACACATGAAGAAATAACTTACCTTCCTATCTTTCCTCTGCCTCCTTTATCTGCCCCCAAAGCTCCAAAAGCACGGTACTTCTTGGTATAGGAGAACATGGCCTGGAGTAACTTGCTGAACCCTATGGTGACTTAACAGGACATCAAGGGAACATAGTAAAGGTAAGTACAGTCACCTTATAGTGTTGTCATGGAAAAACACTTGATATGTACACACAGTTCTATTATATAGGATGGATGTTGTTGCGCTTTGTGATTTTGATAATAAGTTGATTTGATCATAACTTGCCTGCTGTTTACTGGAACGTCACAGATTTCATCACTTGTCACCATAACTGAAGCCCAATTTTTGCAGAGGTTTCATAAAAACAAAACATATATGTCAAAGGTTGAGTTTATGGATATATGTATATGTATATATATGTATATGCCAAGCCTTATATTCTATGCCTTGAAGCCATGTTGAATCAAAGATGTCATTTTGAGTAAATTTTTCTCCCACAGTGTCTACAATGCAGCCGATCTGTTATTTTGATCCATTTGTTAAACATTTTACCAAAGTATACAGTGGCTCACAATTGTGGAAAGAATGCTATATATGTGGAATTACCAGTGCAATTAATACAATTATATCATATTAAAATATTTATAATATTGCAGTTAGGGATTTGGCTCACATTTAGGGCTAGTTCTAGTTATTGTTCACACCATGTCCACTAAGCTGCATTTTTCTGCACACCACCGCACAAATATGGTGTAAACAGGCCACAAGAAAATGCAGCACTATGGACATGGTTTGAACAAGCCCTAAAAATTAGCTCTAGAGATGCGGAAATAACTCCTTCTTTCTGAACCCAAAATTCACTTTACTGGAGAATAGGGCACCTATTCAATTTTCCAGCATTCTGTACTCCGCCTATCCTGTAAATATGCCTGCAAATATTGATGATTGTAGATATAAATAGTGGTAGTGGTTGGGGGTGTACCTAACATACTCAGGGCTGGATTCCCCACACGGCCACTGAGGCCCGGCCTCGGGGCGGCAGTGGTTTGTAATCTCCCGATGCCGGGGACATGTAGTTCCGAGTGCCGGGCAGTAATTTGTTTTCTACATTTTGCACAAGCAGGGCTAAATGTAGTACGGGGAAGCCGCCACTTATTTCATTACAAGTGATCTTGCCGATGTTGCCAAGATCACTTGTAATAAGACTGTAGCCTGTCCATCCTCCCTCCGCCGCCCCCCCGTACCTACCTCTCTCCATGATGGCTCCATCCTCCCGCCTCCGTCTTCTCCTTGCTGGCCGCTTCAGGATGGAGAGCGGGGAGCATAGTGACAGGGTTAAAACTAACCCTGTCACTCAGTGTAAACAGTGAGAGGGGAGAGCAGTCTTCCCCTCTTACCTGTCACATGAGTTCCAGCACAGTGCTGTGATAGAACTCCTGTATTGGGGGTGACAGATTCTATAAAGAGAACCTGTCACCTCCAAATGCTAGCAAACAGGGGCTTGTTAGCTCCTGTGTGATAGCATTAAAGTTGAGTAAAAAAAATTGCTAAAAAAATAATGAGATAAAGAAAACTTAAACAAATAAGTAAAACATAATAAGTAATAAGAATTAAATTAAAAAATAAAGTAAACAATAAATAAATAAATAAAAAGTAAAAAATTATAAGAAACAAATTATAACAAATAATAAGAAAATAATTATAAAAAAATAAGATACAAATTAAAAAAGTAAAACATGATAAGATAAATACAAATTTTAAAAAGTTGAAAATAAATAAAAAAGTAAAAAAATTATTAAAGAAACAATAAAAAATTCAAACTTACCCTGCCGCCCCCGCTATCCGGCCATT
>NW_017306529.1:1277674-1330339 GCF_000935625.1 Nanorana parkeri
GGGGGGGGGGGGGCACCTGGCTTTGGGGCAGCAGGGAGAGTAAATCCAGTCCTGAACATACTGCATTTCTTCTCTTCGTTGCAACCAATCTTCTCTTGTGGGACCCTTGCCATGGTGCACCAACTTTCAGGTTCAAAAGTCACTGTGGTTCTGAATCACCTATCCTAGCTCTGCACAGTGGCTTGTACTGGCTTAACAGCATCTTCTGCAAGATGTAGTCCCTGCTGATGTTGATGCACATAACACAAAGCTGCTGCAGGTCATGTGAATTAACATGCTGGCTTTAAATGGTCCAGAACCGGAGTGCCATGGACCTTTTTTTTCCAGCTTAGTGGTCATTTTGAATTCATCTAGAGAGAAAGTCCAGCAAAAGATTCTCTGTAGCCTTACATTTTCTATGATGCACCTCTTTTCAAAAGACTTGCACAAACATATAAATTATTCTTTTAGCTGAAGTACATTCTAGCAGATGAGAAGTCACTGTTCATATGATATAATGTAATTCGTAGAATTTGCTGACAAAAGTCTAGATTTTTTTATGTTTGATCAAGTTCACCGATACAATTGTTTATTTAGTAATGTAAAGTTTCTTTACAATTTACACTGAAGCAGTGCACCAAGTTTAAGCTATCACCTGTAACCAAGCATATAAGTGCTGTATATGTAGGATGAGATCAGGTGGATTACAATGGACATCTTTAATATTATCATATACTTTTTAGATGTATTGTTTGCCAGAGCAAATAATGTTCCACAAATCTGTGACTCATAGCAGCAAATCATGCACATCTCAAACAACCTCTGTTTCATGGATGCATAACACAGTTTGCATTCAGATTTTATATAAAATATTTTTGACTCTGGGAATCTCTAGAATTATTTCCCTTTGTAACTAATGTTATTGATAGCACTTTTATATATGCCAACTAGATTATTTTAATTAATTATCCCCTTTAATACAAATCCCTACTTTATTCTTATTGACCCACATGATTATTTTACATCCAATGTTTTATCTTCTATTTTCCTAATGGACTATTGAAGATCCAGGATCATGGACATTTTTTAACCATTTATTATTTTCACTGAAGTGCATGTTATACACATGTGTTTTTTCTAGTTGTTATTCTTTGCACATTACATCACATTGTGTAACGTCCCTGCGCTTCGTCCCGCATCTCGTTTACGTTCCAGGGTGGAACGCAGCAGAGAGCGTAACCGCCGAGGAATTCCTTCCCCATTAGCGGAGGTGCTATGCGTCCCACGCTGGAACGCGGAAGTGCGCCGCGGCCGTGTGACGTCACGGCCGTGGCCTATTTAAACCTAGTGGGAACAAGGAAGGGTGTTCACTATTGGGTTGCTTACGCCCAAACACCCTGGAACTCCGCAGCAAACAGCCCTACTACTGACCAGGAGGTACTGGAGGATTCCCATCAAGCCACCCGGCATCCGTGTCCCTGATTTGCAGCATCACCTTAAGCGCAAGTACTATTGAAGCCCCCTGGGCTCGGTTCATGGAGCTCATGCACTGTCTGAACCTATAACTATGTGATGTCTTGCATCTGGACTTCCTAAAACTTATAACACTGTGATATCCAATACATGAACTGCCTAAACCTATAACTATGTGAGGTCTCTTATCTTGACGACCTAAACCGTTAACCCTGTGATATCCTGGTTCATTGTGGGCGAGATCTCTAGTATAACATCATGCAGCTGGGCTGCCTTAAACCTCCTTTATCTTCTTTCTTTTTGTTCTTGTTTGTACGGCTGATGATGCAAGAACCCCAAACTCTCCGTCTGTGACTGAGAGTGACGCCTGGGGTTCCTGACTGAGTGCCGTATCTCTTCCCCTCGATCAACTTAGGTTCCGCAGTTGAGATCCATCTTTGGTTGTAGGAAAACCCCCGGGCGTGACACATTGTTTCACAGTTAACATCTATTGTATTTGATTTTCCATTATGGATATTTTGTAGCAATGCATTTACCCTGAGGTGCATGGTATATACATGCGTTTCTTATTTGTTTTGCACTTTTTACACATTGTATCACATTATTTCAAGGTCAGTATCTGCTATATCTGACACTTTTGCAGTTTTATTCACACAGCGCGGCTTTCACTATTCATTTTAGTCAACGTTAAAAAGCAACTTCATAAAAACACATGAAGTGATGGTGTGGCCAGTAGAACAAAGGCAGGTACATATATTGTGGAAAATTGAATCCACCACCATGCTTTGGTCTGCTGCTGAACTAACTGCTGCTGCCACTACTAACCTATGACCAGCATGATCCCATGTGCTGTGCTGAATTGCCAAATGGTGATACACCAGATAACTGTGCACAGCCTTAAAGTCAACCTGTACTGAGAGAAACTTTTAAATTGCTATAGCTCTACTTCTGATAATAATATTTGCCTGGTTGCCATAAACAACATTTCTAACATTACTAACTGTTAGAAACTAAATACTTCTGTAGCAAAAACAACTGAAAATGCAAGACAAATCCTACTGCAAATATAGTGGTTTTGTACATATTGTATTTCTTTATTATTAGTAATAAACATACATAAAAGCAATAATTTATGTGAATTCTTTTTGATAAAATAAAAATTATCTGAATATATTCCCATATTCAACCAGCAGGTGGAGCTTTGAACTCTTATTTGTTTCCTTTAGCTCAGTGTCCCCCAAAGTGTTCATTATTGACCCCCAAAGGGTTCGCAGGACAGTCCTAGGGGTTAATCTGGAAATTCAAGTACAACGCAGGGTGCTGCAATGCTGAGTAGGTAGCATGGGGTCCCAGAGGATGTGAAGTCTAAGGGCCAGCCGATGTTCACCAGAGCTCCTGATGGTGGAGATGGACTTGGTTGTGTGCTGACCCCAGGTCACAATCCCCAGGTTCACCCAACTCAGATAGCAGCCGACGAAGACTCAAAGATCAGGATAGGCTGCGGACATAGGCACAGGGTACAGATCAAAGGTTAGGGACAGGCTGAAGACTAGGAGTTCTGGGGATGAGCCAAAGGTAGGAGTAGACTGTAGACAGGGATTTCCAAGGACAAAGCAAAGCACAGGGCAGACTGAAGACAGGGATGTCCGAAGACAAGGCGTAGCACAGGGCAGACTGTAGACAGGGATTTCATCTGACACATGCATTTTTTGCACTTTTTGAAGTTATATGAGCACAGATCATGCTCAAATAGCTTTTTTTCCTGGCCACAGAGGCCAGAGACAGAAAATGCTAAACCTGGGAGTTTTGAAGAATTGGTCACTTTTTGGTTTGTTCTTCAGAGGAACAATAGCTGCTGGGAGTCTGTTTATAGGTCATAGTTGCAACAGACATATGCCTTACATTGGTGGCAGGGAGATTATTTAACCACTTGCTGACCAGGGTGCTAAACCCCCTTCCTGTCCAGGCCATTTTTCAGTATTCAGCGCTGCAGTACTTTGATTTGCATTTATTCGGTCATGCAACGCTGTACTGAAATGACATTTCTACTATTTTTGGGGGACAGATAGAGCTTTATTTGGTGGTATTTAATCACCACTTGGGGTTTTTAATTTTGACTATATAATAAAAAAAAGTTAAAAAAATAAAAAAACCTGTTTTCCTTACTTTATGTTATAAAACATTTACCATTCCCCAATTTTTTTGTAAAATATTAAAGACAGGGTCACATCCGGTATATAGACACCAAACATGTCAAACCTCAAAATTGTGTGTGCCCGCGAATTCGCAAAAAACTTCCATGCCTACAATTGGCCATAGACGACGCTTTAAAAGCTTTTACCACTCATGAGTTTAGTGTTATCAGTGATTAATGACCCCAGAAATTATTGCTCTCACTGCAGAGATCTCCTTCACCAGCTTTTTCTTTGGCTCTCAGCCAGAGAAAGGACAGCTAAAGGTGGAAGTACCTTCACCATATTTATATGACACGTGTATTTATTAACGTTTATGCACATATGCACTTTTGGATTCCATTTAGTTGCAAGTAGGATTTGATCACTTATATTGGTTTCGTTTGTGGTATAAATATAGCACGTATTGCAATACCAAGCGCAGCACACTGGTTCACTATTTCTCTCTCCAGTCATGCAGCCTCTTCGCTCATTATCTCTGGATCTGTCTATACATACACCATTATAAATTCCTTCATGTTCATGTTCCTTGCCAGGAACATATGCTGATTATTTACAGTCTATGAATAATTTTCATTTATACTAAATGTCAGGAGAGGGGATGTATGTAGAAGCTAAAGGAACAGACCTCCCAGCAATGCTATTACTTCAGCTAGGAGGATCTCCAGTGTTTATAGTGTGACAGGCAGGGGCGTATCTGCCGCGAGGCAAACAAGGCATTTGCCTGGAGCGGCAGATTCCCTGAGAGCGGCACTTGCTGTGGTTCTCTTCCCTTGATAAATTTTATTTATCAAGGGAAGAGAACCGGAGGCTATCGTAGCGGCAGGGACGAGGCCGGCGGAAGCACATGTTCTGTGCTCTTCTGCTTAATACAGGTACTGCTGTCTGCATACTTGTCACACATTGTGCTAAGGTCACCAACAATCCTCTAACATAACATAAAGATAAGATTAAGCTGGATTGACAAGGGCAGAAATTAGCACAATGGTGACTTTTTAAAAGGGTTGTGATCGCTAAAAATTAAAACGCAAATGTCATCCAGATCAGCTGACATCATTGTTCCAAACTGGGAATTAATCTGAGGAGGATTTTTTTTAATAAAGTTCTTGTTATATCTTTTTACTGTGAGTGTGTGCGTGCCCTTCAGGTCATAATGCCAAGTTATATAGACATGACTGCTTCAGGTCATAATTTATTTCAGTATTACATTTATGAGTTGATGAGCTTCAACTTCAAAGGGCATTTTCACTAAATTGTAAACTATTCTTTTGCAATTTTTTATGGGAGACATCAATTTCAACAGTTCATCCTATATATAATGCTGAATGACAACTCTCCCAATCATTTTTTAATGCTTGACAGCTGTGAAAATAATCCAATAAAACCTAGTTTTTAGATTTTTAGAGTGCAACTTTGTAGAGATTGGTCTTTTTTATTTTTCTAATTTTCACAAACTTTTGCCAGTTTTTCACTTTTTTTCACTTTTTCAGCAGTCTGTCTGCTCTCACATCTGGCATTGTAATCTCACAAGATGGGTATAACTGAGTTCAGGTGTTTGCAGTGAAAACATTTTACATATTAAAATGCCTTCAAAATAATGCCCATAGATTTGAAATGGGATGTCCATGTACATCAAACCTTCAGAAAATCTGAAGCTGTGATTGTTTTTATATTTGTATCTATAATTTTTATTGCTCTTTTATTTTTATCAGTTTAGCTGGAAAAAAATTATGTTTTTCTCGTTTGTGTGTATTTGAATCTGCTGTCTAGCAATTTTATTGTATGTCTTGTGTTTCAGTGAGCAGTCATATTATTAATACTTGAAAAAATATTAGCTAGCGACTCTTACTAAAGCAGAATTTCCAGGCTTGTGATTCAGGAAGTGGTGTTTTTCATTAAAATGTTTTGAGTAAAGAACCTTTGAAAACAAAATATCAATACATTTATACAATAAAGGACTTTTTTTCAAATAACAGTAGCAGCTTTGGAAATACGCTTTAAAACATCAACAATATTTAATGGTAAATTACTAAAATATATTTACTAAGTATTAGAAATAATTAATACTTAATACATAACCACAAACTGTCCCTTACATTAGAGAAAGGCTAGTTGCAGATTTCAGGTAGGGGCATTACAAGGATTGTGAAAGATCTGAGGCACCCCAGGTCACTCCAAGGACAAGAATATGGTTACCACCCATCCAGGATTCACCCGGATGGTCTGGGTTTAGAATATTGTGCCTGGGTGTCAGCCCACTTCGCACCCGGGCACATTATTCAAACTGGAGTTGTTGCTCCCTAAGAAAAATCTGCATACCGCTGGGCGCCGGGGCGCCGGCATTGTTACTTCACTTTTCAGGCCGTGGTGGCTCTCGCTGAGCTTAGTCCCTCCCTCTGTTTCTCTTCTCTGCGGCCGTGCTGAGCACTGGGACTGGTAGGAAGTGATATTAGACAAAGAGAGAGGGTGCGAAATCATCCTCCCTATCCACTATGTGCTGTATGGATTGTCTAATCCCCAGCCTCACTCATCAATAACAGTTATGTTATATATCAATTGTAAAGGGGGAGGGGGGGTTAGTATTGCACTTAAAAGATGCCCCCCCAAAGCAAACCTGTGACATTTTGTTGGGGGGCCTTGTACAGAATGCATATTTGGGGACCTGTGGCACACTGGCATCTTATGGGGGCATCTTTTATGTACAGAATGCATAGCTGGGGACCTGTGGCACACTGGCAAGTTGTGATTAACTCCATATGATTTGTAATACATTGTGATTAACTCCAATGTTATTCAATCACAAAATATATGCATAGTGTATACATTACAAAAAAGTGCCGCAAAGTGTTCAGGTTTGGCTTTAAGAAAAGGTGGCAAATAGAAGCAAGAATGATGTGGCATGTGTAGTGAATAGTGAGTGTACCCTCACTGAACTGCCAGTTGACAAGACATATTTTCTCTTTCATATTTAAATAGAACCTGAACCTACTCACTGTATGCATAGCACACAAATGCCACAGTCTTTATACCCACAAGTGAAAATCTCCGAGACACATATAAACCACAGCATAATTCTTTTTTAAATCTCAAACTCTTTAATAGCATGTTTTTATCCTCACAGAATATAGACACTTTGAGCCTACCTTGGAGCCCTTCATTAAAATAGTTGGAGACTACTTGCAACTATTTATAATGTACAGAGTGCAGTGGTCAGTGTTATGTAATGTACCATCCAAAGCACAGGAGGCGGTAGCCAAATGTAAGTATGTAAGATAAACAGTAAAAGGTATGTACCACAAAGCATACAAAGTATTTTCAGGAGTATATAATGTACACTGTAGCCAGTGGTGTATTTAGGTTTTGTGCTGCCCTAGGCAAGACTAGACCCGGGCGCCCCCCCCATATCTAAATTTGCCCCACCCCTTCCTGTTTAAAACATTTTGCATAACCTGTTAGAAGCTGGATACAGCGAGCGTCTGTTTAAATAATAACAGGCGGGCGCTGTATCACTTCTACCAGCATCGGAAAGAGGAGGCTGCTAAGAATTGACTGGCTGGGCTGGCATCAGCCTGGCAGAGCAGTATACATTGTTGTCAGGGCACCACAGGGATCAAGAGTATGTAACAGAGTGCAGAGGTCGGTGAACAGTGTAGACGGGCGCCATTATTCTGGTGGTCAGTGTGAAGAATGCTCCTTACATGGCTGATCAGTGGAAAGTGAAAATGTCCCCTTAAAGGACAATTTAAACCTTGCGTTTTTTTGCATACTGTATATCTACTGCTAGCAAGTGGTGTATATATAGATCAGCTAGCAAGCAGTAGATATATGCAAAAACATTAAGAAAAACCCCCCACCTCATGTGAGAAGTAGAAATTGCTAATCTCTGGACAATCTCTGAACTCCTGAGGGCTTGTTCACACCAATTGCGTTGCGTTACAGAACACACCACAATCACTCACAAAACTTCCCCCTTCGTTCTGGGGCAGGAGGGCGCGTGGTGCTGCATTGAAGTCAATAGAACCTTAACCACGCCCATCCACTCGCAGTGCGATTGGACACGTGGCAAAACATTGCCTGCATTCCGTTCCACTGCAAACGCAAAAATAAATTAGAGCATGAAGCATTTTTTGCATTTGCAGTGGAACAGAACGCAGGCAATATTTTTCCACGTGTCCAATCGCACTGCGGGCAGGGGGAGTGTGGCTGCGGTTACATTGACTTCAATGCACCGCCACGCTTCCTCCTGCCCCAGAACGAAGGGGGAAGTTTGAGAGCAATTGTGGTGCGTTCTGGAACGCAACGCAATTGGTGTGAACAAGCCCTGAGGGAGAAAAGTATCCACATACTGACCATCACTGTCTGCCTCCATTCCTCTCTACCTAGGTCACATTTCCCATACAACAAAACACACTGCTCTGTCTGAGCCCACTCCATGTAATTCACACATGGAGCAAACTCAGCACTGTGTTCACCCTCCGTCGATCCACTTACCTCACAGGTGACCCCTCTGTACCGCGCTCCCTGTCACACAGTCCCGCCGGTGACTAGAACTCCTGCAGCCTCCTCCCATCACGCGTCATTTCCTCTGATCACAGACCTCAGTGCAGCATCATCGATTCTGTGGCTGGCTGACTGCTCTTCACTGCTGGACTCTCCCCTCCCGTCTGCTTCTGTGCCCGGCTCCCCCCCTCTCCTCCACAAGCAGGCTCCGTACATTAAACGGAGCTTATACAAACATGCTGTCAGTACGCAGTACAAGGCGTATGCCTAGGGTCGCTCCCAAGGAAAGTGCCACTCTAGGCAAACACCTTGTTTGCCTCGCGATAAATACGCCCCTGACTGTAGCCCCATAATCCCGACTGCTGCAATTAGTATGCTGTGTCACATGCTGCATAAACCTGACCCAGTGGCGTAACAATCACCCAGGCGGCCGCTATGGGGCCCGGCCAGATGCAGTGCTGGCCGACTGGGTCGCTATGGGATCCTCTGCTGGTGGCTTTCACTGGCAGCTGAAGACGAACACGCCGCTGTTCAGATCACTGACAGTAATCTGTACAGCAGCGCGTTCCTCTCCACAGAGTCAAGGAGAGCCAGCAGTGGCAGTGGAGAAGGAGGCGGGGCCCGTGGTCGGCAGCAGGATAGGAGGCGGGGCCCGGTGATGAAGAAGGAGGCGGGCCTGGCGACGGAGGAGGAGGCGGGGCCCATCAGCGACCATGGAGAAAGAGGAGGCGGACAGGTAAGGAGTGCGACCTGAGGGTGACCCTGCAGAGGGCTCTGCAAATTCACCCTCAGGTGGGATCTCAAGTGGGCTCTGCAAGGGGTATAACTAGAAATCACGGGGCCCCATAAGAAATTTTGCTATGGGCCCTGTGATTTCTAGTTACGCCCCTGACCTGAACGCTGATTTATTTACACAAGGCTGTATATTACACACTTCTGATCACTGCACTCTGTCAGCTGTGCTGTACATTACATACTCCTGACTGTTGAACCCTGTATGCTGTGGTGCACTTTGCACACTTCTGTGCTCCCAACATACAGAGTGGCCAGGATTATGTCATATATATAGCCTGCGTACAGAATACAGTGGCCAGGTGTATGTCACATACAGCCCAGCAAACAGTATGTATAAGAAGTATGTAACATACAGTTTATCAAAACAAAGCCAAAATAGGAATTTATAAGTACCACGATTTCATCAAAACCTGATGCCAAAAATGAATAATTATTTTATTTATACAATATTTACAAAATAATATGGAAGATGCATCATTGTTACATTTTTACAATTACTTATAAGCACCAACATTTTCCCTTAGACTTCAATCATTGCAAAAAGGTATGCAACTATTTATGGATCTTAATATCAATCAGATGTAGGGCTGTTCTGGATATTCAACACTTTTTGTGAACACTGTGGTCCACTTCCTCAGGAAAGATGGAGGACAACAATCTACCATAAGTACAAACAAAGTTGCAATTGCAGTATTAGCGATACGATAATTTGTTGCACTTGCATTGTTACAAACCATTGAGTAAACATCAGCCAAATAAAACCAGTCTATGACCTCCATGTGCACAAGGACCCACCATTCAGCACCAAACCGGGGAACCACAGGGGATAACTGAGGTACCCACAATGATCTATAAATTCAACCAAGAAAGGATTAATAAATGATAAGTCAAAGTACATTGTATAGTCAGCAGCATAGCTAATCAGCTAAGGTTTAGTAAGTTACATGTTTGTTTATAACAGTTCACAGGTAAAGTAAAATAAAAAATACATGTACCTTGATTCAACCGCATTTGCCTTTGATATTGGAGGAAATGATAACGTTTCATTTTGCTGAACCACCTTACTTTCGCTCTTCCTATTAGAATCTGCAAATTTGCCTTTTGTGAGATTAATGGGGAGGGGCTACCAGCACAGTCAGCTCTGCCCTTTGAAAAACACAAACAAGCTAATGATTAAGCTGTCAAAACAGTAAACTGTCTGCATGAGCGAGCATTTAAAAAAATACTGGCACATTTGGAATAAAGTGCAAAGAGTATAGAAACTGCCTGGGCTTCAGCTTGTACTAGCTTGAAACAGACCGATCTCAGTGCATATACTTAACCTACTGGAGGTGTAATATCTTACATGCAATATTTATTTGCTTCTTCTGCTATGATAATATTGTCCAACTTTCAGTAAAATAAAAATGGTAGAATTGAGTGTGAAGAGAAATCATAGTACATAGTGCTTATTTATTTTTTTACAGAACATGGCATGATCATAAGAGTAAAATGTAAATGCCAAGTTCTTTTCATGAAGTTCAATGTCGATAAATGTAAGGTAATGCACCTTGGAGCTAAAAATAGGCAAATGGATTATACACTCATGGGTATGCAACTAGGGAAGTCGGAAACGGAGAAGGATTTGGGGGTCGTTATAGACCGCAGATTGAAGAACAGCTCGCAGTGCCAGGCTGCTGTAAACAAAGCTAGCAGAGTCCTGTCTTGCATTAAGAAGGGGATGTATTGCAGAGACAAGTCCATCATTTTGCCTCTTTATAAAGAATTTTAAGTTTCATACAAATTTTAAAAAAATCCCCTAGATAAAGTTAACAATAAAAAAGCAGTTCTGGCTGCAAAACTAACCCTATCCTTGGTGCTGTCCCTGCAGCAATTTGTTTTATTTTGCCACAAAATGGTGCTGCTCTTCAATGGCACCTAAATGTCATTTATCCCACATTTTGGGACCCTAAAGGAGGTGGGTTCACAAGAGAATGCTGCAGAAAACTGTCCGAAGTCAATACGTAGAGGCATTCTCTACAGAACTCATAACCTGCACACTGCTGAGGAGAAAAAGGAGTCATAATACCATTAGTCTGGACTGGAGACCCCTGGAAAAAGGTATGCACACTAATTATCTGGGGAAATTGAGCATTTAAAGAGCTGATAGTTATAAAAACACTTTGGGGTAGATTTACTAAAGGCAACTAAGCAGTTCACTTTGCAATGGAATTTGCACTTTGCAGGAAAAGTTTCCCTTAGCTTAGAGAATTTGGTGAAATGTCACTTTGTAAAGAATACTCAATCATGTGCAAGGAAAATAAAAAACAGTATTTTTTTTACTTGGATATGATTGGATAATGGAACTCAGCTGAGCTTCCCCTCATTCACTGAGCTAAAGGGTCAACTTCCACTGCAAAGTGCAAATTCCCTTGCAAAGTGAACAGCTTATTTACCTTGAGTAAATCAACCTCTTTGTCTCTGGAGCAATATCAGAGAAGCACCAACATCTTCAACTAAACAGGAAAGCTGTACGGAGAAAAAAATATGTAAAAAAAAAGCGAAAAAATGTGGGGTTTAAGAGAGGTATGCGACCAATACGTATGCATCATATCAAATTTTCTGGTCCAAAGTATAGTTACACAGCGGGGAGGCTTTCCCTGCTGTGTAACCTGCTAGAAGCTGCTCTGAATGGAGAAAAAGCTGTCAGCTTCTAGATAGGCAGAGCCAGCTGTCACTCATGCAGTTGGTGTGGATCTCTACAGTATTGTCGGGATCCGTCCCCGCTGCGGCACTCTCAGTATATCGTGGGCAATAGCCTGAGATATACTGAGCTTTGGGTCACAGGAGGTGGTTAGTATATGTCCTCCCGTGACCCTAAAGAGAACTATGAGGAAAAACACTTATCTCATAGTTCCCTTTTAACTCTTTGTTAAGGCATACAGTCCTGCACATACAGTATAGCTAACAACTGATAATTAAATCTACCAGCACAATGCATACAGGGCTAATCATGACAAACACAACTTCCCACCCCTTATAACCTTTATGTACAAGGGAAACCTATGTAGAATTTTTCAGTCCTGGAGTTTTCAGAAAAATTGAAAATTGTATACTTACCTATCGTTAATGTTCCTTTCCTGATGCCAGTACATGGCAGCATACAAATGGGTTTAGCTGCGCCCCTCACCCAATCATAGGACCAGTTATACTATAAATTAAAGCACGCCTCCCAAGGCCACCATTCTCGTAATAAACACTCAATGCAAAAGCCATGGGAGGGTCCCGTGTGCTGCCATGTATTGGCATCAGGAAAGGAAAATTATTCCTAAGTATACAATTTTGCGTTTTCCTGACACTAACATGGCAGCATATGAATGGGACATAGTAAGCAAAAACAAGGGATGGCAAAGTAGAGATATTTATCTATTTACACAATTGCTTGTTACGAGAACGGTGGCTTTGGGGGTGTGTGCTTTCATTTATAGTATAACTGGTCCTGTGATTGGGTGAGGGGTGGATCTAAACCCATTTGTATGCTGCCATGTTGGTGCCAGGAAAAAGCATTTACCAAAGTAAGCAGAATTTTTTTAATGTATGTGAATGGGAAGATGTAACTTTAATTACTTTAACTGTCTCAATTATCTCAATTTGTTATCTCAATTGGTTGAAAAAGTGGAATCTCAATTTGGTGGAAAAAGTGGAAATACACTCGGAAATACAAAATGTTTAGCCAAAAGCTTACAATGATATTAAAGTCAAAAGGTTTTTAAGCCGATTCAAATGCCAATTAAATCACTTGCAATAGATGCTGTTCCTTGATTTCTTAAAGTTTTAGTTTTCTGAATCAGCTGGTCCCCTGAGCATTGGCCCTGATATCCTGTTTTAGGGTGGCCCCATTCCCTTGCAGGGTCCTATGGAGCCACTCTGTGTGCTAGTGAACTGTGTATGTCTTGAAAACACACCAACACAACAAGGCGAGACATTCCCCTCCTCCCTTCTCCAAGATAGTAGATGAACAGTTGTTGGAGACTGAGCTCTCCCTTATGATATTTTTTTACTGGGCAGCAAGTTCAGGGAAGCAGAGCAGAGAGAGTTGGAGCTGTTCGGAAAAATGATGAGTGTAAGCGCTTGGGCAAAAATGTAAAGAAATATAATGCTGGACAATGTATATTTGTGTGATCTGGATTCTATATTGAAAAAAGTTTGAAAATGTAATACTATGTAAAATTTGGGCTAGAATAGTAATGGTCAAAACCACTGTTTGTTTTTTACTGTGTCTTGTTGGAGAGATTTCCCTTAATTTCCTGTTCCAAAGATGCAACAAGACGAGACAGGAAATCTCTACAAGAGAATTAAATTCCCCTTATATACAGCTGTAAGCAGAACAGTTGTGCCCATTGGAAGTCTCAGTGACCATGGTCGCCAGGACAAATAGGGGAGCAAATCTACCCACAATGGAGACACAGACAACAATAGATAACTAATGGGAATTCTAACACTTCCAGCTTTATCCAAAATAAAAATCATATTTACTTTTGTTACAATTTTTACAATTCGCCACTTTGGCACATAACAATGACATATCATATTATACCACAAGCATGCCAACAAATAACTGCCTCACTGTTCAGAAAACTTACAATACTAGAAATGCCTTCTGTCTTTCCAATCAGCACTATTTCCTGGTGTGTAACCTAGCTAATCATGTGTACTATGTTCAATCTATTTTTATAAATTTACTCTTGAGCACCAGGTGCTTTCCTCACACCTTCGATAATACACTTTTCTTATTAATTGATTCAGACATCCATTCATTTTATTCTCTTGGAATTATTTTGTAGACGGTCCACAGGATATAAGAAAAAAGTATGCAGCAGTTTCTCCTTGTGGTACTGTTCTCTGGTACTGTTATTTATTTTGAATGGTTATTTATTTTGAATGGTTTAATTTTTCATGTATACATTTATAAGCTTTGTGTTACACATGCTCTCTCCTTTGTTCAAATCACATTAAAAGAAATGTAATAGAGTTTTGCATATGATGTATTTTCTTTCTTTGTTATAATCAAGACTAGAGCAAGCAATAAAAAAAACAATGTTTAGCCTGGTAAATTAATCAAATTGCATGTAAACAATTGGTACTTTTATTTCCATACAGCAAGTTAAGTGTTAAGGCTTCAATTCACATGTTTAATTGTTTTTTTCAGCCAGTCTGTTAAACAATTCATCCCCACACAGCTACCTCCTCATGTATCACTTCCCCCTCCTCTTTTAGATTGTAAGCCCCCAGGGGCAGGGCCCTCCTTACCGTCTTGTCTTCAATTGTATTGTGATTGTAATGTCTTCCTTATATTGTAAAGCGCAGCACAAACTGTTGGCGCTATATAAATACTATATATTAATAATAATAATATATGCATTGTGGGAGTGGCAGGTGCCTATGTTACCTGCCACATGCCAGGGTACTGTCCTTTGACTCCAATGTCACTACAAGACTCAGCAGTAACGTAGGGGTCAGAGGAAAGAGCAACAGCGTGTGACAGGGAACACAGTCATCTGACACTCCTAGACTTGTTAAATGTCAAAGACACTGACAATGGCTGACGCACTGGAACAGAGGGGAGATAGGACAAATGCCCTGCTGGAGAAGTGAGGGTACAGTGTCTTTTTTGCAGAAAAACTCTATGTGGATTTGTTAATTCCCTGGCAGGGTCACTTTAATACAGTTGTTAATTTAACCAGTCAAAATTAGACAGTTTTTTTATGGAACACTGAGAATGATACAAAAAGATAAGGTGGCAATACATAGAGACCAGTGAAGAATTTGATCAAACATCGCTTTGTATTATGCACAAACAGTAGTATGAGGAAACTAGTTTTTTCATTGCTTGAGATCTGGAATTGGTTTAGGGCTTGTGTTAATGGCGTCGGTTCGACATTAGTTTGAGAGCATCATTCAGAATTCATTAACATTAATTTGTGATGCAGTTGATCTCCTTCTGACCTGCATATGACCTGCTTCAAGTGAGTTTTGTATTCCCAAAGGCTTGTATGAGAGTTGAACAGTCTGAGTCTGAGTTGAACAAAAGCCCATCAACATAGAAGCTTTCAGTGCAGTAAATCTACACTAACAAGACGGCTAAACTAATTCTCCTTACTGCACAGCCTGCAAAGGTGATCTTTAAATAGTGACAGTGATTCTGCAGTCCCCTCCTATACATCTGATGTCAGCCCTTCTTGATTGGAAATGCCACAGGGGGTAAATGGTAAATGTCGACAGCAGCCCTGCAATCATTAACCCTTTTGCTGCCATGTACTTAGGTCAAAACAGAAACACTTGCAGCTGGCCAGCTTATTAAGTCTTACATCCTTGGCATTTCCTTCTACTATATAGTAGATGGGTCTCCTGACTCTAAGGATTAAATTAACATCAATGATGAGGCAGTTGATAAGCCATTCATGCAAAATGGGACACAACCACCACCACCAGTGCTCTGCTGCCCTGCAGTGTTCTCTTCCTGTCAGTGATCCTCCCTGCTTTGTGCCCATAGTCTGCTACCCTTCATGTCCCCTGTGTGTCCTCCAATCTTTGCTGCTCTCTTCTCCCCTGTACCAGCAGAGACAACGGGTTTTTGAGGGGGCTCAGCAGATCGGATCTGCAGGATGGATGAGGGGGTTGGTAAACATGTCTCTTATATTTATTGACCCTTTCACTTTCTAAATGAACACAGTAAGTGATCAGTACTGATCACCCTATGTTCAATCACAATTGAAGAGATAGTAAACTTTAGTCACGTGTTTACTATCATTTCAGTTTGTGAATGAACAGGGAAGCACCCTGTACTGAGCACTTCTGTGTTTATTAGTAAGTGCCGGGCTATGGAGGAGGAGATTGATGGCTATGTGTCCTCAATCTCTTTCTCTATCTCAAAGGGGAAATACCAGAGGTCTGTTTATACCCCTGATATTGCCTAAAAGCCCCCAGACAGTACTGTAAAAATAAAAAAAATACAAATAAAAAAACTCCCCCTACACACTCAGATTAAGTTCCCATGTGCACCACATGCATTGTGATAATGCAAATTGCATGTGTTGGTACACTGCATTGCACCAACACACTAAAGGCCCATTCAGACCAATGTGAATTTTGACAGCACCAATGCCAGAGGATTCAAATGGAATGCAAAATTTGCTGGCTTTCCTACAAACTTCAAGGGGAAGAAAAGCATTTGCAGCTGTGCGGAAAAAAAAGCGCTTCTCTACACCTCAGAGGAGGTGGATGAGGAAGGCTTTGTTAGCCATTCCACCACCTACACTGAATGCTCTGACTATATACTAAGCACATCCACCACAAGCGAGAAAAATAAACACAAAAAAAAACTGCAAGAAGGAGAGGGAGCAGATGCTATACAGCTACTGAAATTGTTGGTGTCACCCACGAAAGCTGTGCTAAAAAGAACTGTTTGGTCTGTGCTCTGTGAACACACAGGGTGCTACACAGTTATATGTACTTCAACACGATGCAATTCACAGCTCCTCTCCCTCTCTCTCTCTCTCTCTCTGCAGCACTTTACATAGTGCACATTCACATCAGGCCCTGCCCATGTTTTTGCATGGCGTGTTTATGTGCTTAGTAAATCAACCCCTTAATCTCCATATTCCTGTCTCTTGGTCAGTGAGAGAGATCATCCACATTCACACATCCCTAAATGCAACCCCAATTCCAAAAAAGTTGGGACGCTTTGTAAAATCTACATAAAAACAAAATGAAATGATCTTCAAATACAAATATTTTATTCAAAATAGAAAATAGAAAACATATCAAATGTTTAAACTGAGAAAATGTACCATTTAAAAAAAAAAAGTAATTTTGAAATTGATGGCAGCAACACTTTCTCAATAAAGTTGGGACAAGGCAACAAAAACCTGACAAAGTAAGTGGTACGTACAAGGAAAAGCTTGAAGAACATTTTGCAACTACTTAGGTTAATTGGCAACAGGTCAGTAACATGATTGGGTATAAAAAGAGCTTCTTAGAGAGTCAGAGTGTCTCAGAAGTCAAGATGGGCAGAGGTTCACCAATCTATGAAAAGCTGCGTCTAAAAATTGTTGAACAATTTCAGAATGATGTTCAACGTAAAATTGCAAATACTTTAAATATATCACTGTCCACAGTACATAATATCATCAAAAGATTCAGAGAATCTGGAAAAATCAATGTGCGCAAGGGACAAGGCTGAAACGCAATATTGTATGCCCTCTTCGGGTCTTCATACGGCACTGCAGTTAAAACAGTCATGATTCTGTGATGAACATCACTGTATGGGCTCAGGAATACTTACGAAAATCCCTGTCTGTGAACACAGTACGCAGTGCCATTCAAAATTCAAGTTAAAGCTCTATCATGCAAAGAAGAAGCCATATTTGAACTGGCTCAGAAACACCATCGTCTTCTCTGGGCCAAAGCTCATTTGAAATGGTCTGTTGCAAAGTGGAAAATGTTTCTGTGCTTAGATGCTGATGAAATCACTTACAATGGACGCTGCTCCTTGATGTTTAAAGGTTATAGTTTCCTGCAGAATCAGCTGGTCCCCTAAGAACTTGTTCTGACTTCCTGTTTTAGAGTGCCTCCTTTTTTACACAATGTTATGCAGTCACCCTTGTGTGTGCTAGTAAGCTGTGTGTAGTAAGCTGTGTGTGTCTTCTCAAACAGACAGACACAGCAAATCAAGCTACTCCCCCTCCCCCCTGGCCCCCTCTCCACCCTCCTCCAACTAGTAGATGAACAGTTGCTGTAGTCTGCTCTTTCCTTTGTAATCTTGTAATCTGGACAGGACGTTCAGGGAAGATGAGCTGAGAGAGTTGGAAGTGGGCAAAAATGTAAAGCAATGCTTTGCTGGGCAGTGTATATTTGTTTGATCTGGATTCATTATTGACAAAAAGTTTGAGAGTTTAATACTACTTTAAGTGTCCACACACATTGACAAGTGAATTTTGACCCTTCAAAGCCTCCTGACACTTACCCAAGCGGCAAATGATTTGGGTTTAAATAGATGCTCATTTCTAGTGATTACCTCCCAGGCCCATGAGCCCCATGAGCCTCCTCCAGTCACACTTCGGTGGATTCCTATGAAAAAGGAGAGGCCTTCCCTTATTAAATGCTCACATTTTGAGCTTCTGGCCCTGTCACCTCTTTCTAGTTGTACAGAGCTATAGTGCTTAAATCCTATAATCTATTGTTTTTGCATGTGTAAATAGCAGGACGATATTGCACACCTTTTACATTTCTACCAATGGGCATGCTTTTGCCAGTCTAGACTTAAAGCTAATGTTCAGTAGGTACTCTAGATCATCCTTTTCATTTGGGAGGATTAAAGGCATGTTAAGCTTCTTGTAACATGTATTTGACAGATGGACGTAATCCTTTCTATAAAACAGTAAAGAATAAATAAATACAACAGTAAACAAAGAGAGGGATTAGCTGGGACCAGGTCTCATTACCTGGCAGCTTTTAATCCTAAAAAGAAAAACCTGCTCTATGATATGATCCACCTAAAACTGACCAAAACTAAGCCAGCAGCTGCTGCCATTCTGCGTTTACAGTAGCAATCAAAATAATGAAACCTCATTTCTTTAATTTTCCCCTCTGTCTAAAAATGTCAGTGTAATCAGGTCAGTTCACAAATGACTGAGCCACACACACAGAAAACATTTGCTGTGAAGAGAGCAATGCTGTCTATGTAATACATTTAACCCACAATATGATAAATCACATACCGCTAACACATTGCAAAATACATTTTTTTTCCACATTTTGATAATAGATGCTAACATGATTTTTTAAAACTGGATCTATGTGAATTGCTTTTAACATAGAATAATTACCCTAATTATGGGCATATAGCATAAGTGTACCTGATATATAATGAGAAATAATCAATGAACATGGTCCCTTGCCTCTCTGTTGGTCAAATAATGTGACAGCCTCACTGACCAACAGAACAGCTTGGGAGGGCATTGAAGCAAGTTTGACTTTTAATTGTTAAAGTTGAGATTTGCATTTTATTTTGCATATTTTAGCTGTCTATGTCTCCATATCCACTGATTGTTTTCATATGTATATATATATATATATTTTTTTTTTTTTACGAAAGTAATCTCTGCTAATGCTGATACTGATACTGTTATCAGTATAAATAATCTAAAGCACTAGAAAGATGCATTCCTCTTGGTTTCAAATGATTTCAGCATCTCTCTGAGTGAATATATCTTCCTTTTTTATTCTGGTCAGGGCTTTCTTTGTTTTTTAGGTAATAGCTTTCAATTAAACAGGGAATATTGCATACCAATAAAATGTAACTTCCTATTCAACCAGCATATTTGTTGCATAATGTCTGTTGTTTACACAGATCAATAGCTACAGCTGATCCCTTTATTGGTTGTTGGTGTCTAAAATTTGGCTCAGACAAACAATGTAAAAAAATTGTCTGCTTCTTTAGATAATCATAGTTTTCTGAAAATCCTTTTTCATGTATTAATTCCACTCTAAAGTGCATTGACAGAATGCAGAAGTCTAAATGGGACCTCACATAGCAATTGCAAAGCTGTCGGCAAGCTCCCAACCAGTTTCTTAAAGCCTTTTAAGCAACCCTTCAGCTCCAATTTGGTAACATTAAACACAGATGATAATGGGAATGATGATTGCCACTAACAGGCTTAGCATGCTTTCAACAAACTCTAGCACTACCTGAAACCTGGTGAAAGCCTGCTGAAGCCTGTCAGCAGCAGGTGGATGACAATGACTGAGCAAAGGAAAAGTCACTTGAATGGAGTTCAAGGCTGCTTTTTATTTATAAAAAGTTCACTGCTGCTGTATAACATGATCTGTTAGCAACGTATAAATGCAGAAAAATTACTCAAAGTTTACTTTAATCATTTGAGTACCAGGTGCTATATTTATACACTGCTGGTGTACAGCTATTTGTCCCAGCACTTTTTTAAAATGGCACCAAGACTGAGTGGCTGCTGCAGGTGCCCATGGGTTTTAGCACTGGAACTGACAGCTGAAAGTAACAGCTGAGGTCAAGTGCTAAGCATAGGAGCTGAAACGATCAGCTCCTCAGCTTCCAATGCTTCTACAAACTGCAACATAGTCGTGCTCTGTAGCAAGCAATGTTTTGCATAGATGGTTAAATGACATCATGCGTGGTGTCACAGCACTTGCTGTCTGTACAACGGCTCTAGCATAGCTGTTGCAGCTATGTCCTACATTGGTCTACTGTATTGCTGGTTAATTGCAGCCAGCAATACATCACTATTAGATGGGATCTGTTACTGCAGAGCTGCATGAGAGCACTTACCTGAAAACCATTGACCTGATCACTGGCTTATGAAGTTGAAGGGAGGAAGAGGGTTACCAGCAATAAAGGGCTTCAATGCAGCTACAGAAAGTAACTAAACTTTCAATTTAAATCAGCTAAATTCTATCCACAAACCAAAGTCCTACAGTTTATTTTCTGTAAAAGCAGTAGAAAAGCTTGTACAATACTCAAATTTTGTAGAGAAGGTCCCTTGGTCTCTGCATGGAAGCGGGGGTCTCTCTGCAGGGGTCTGATGGCATTACAGTAATATATTTAAAGGATTCAAATGGGTGAAAATATAGACCCAAATATAAAAAAACCACTATACATGTGGTCACCAGGAGTTGAAATAGACTTGACAACAAATAATAATAATAATAGTTTTTTGGAAGTTTCATATTAAAATATATTCTAATGAAGACACAGGAGCATGTCCTTAGGTGACACAGACATATATTTTTTATTCAAAATGTAGCAAGATAGCAGAATTACAACAGTTAATGCTTTCTTCACCTGTTATGTAATTATTCATGAAAAAGATGAACATTCCCATTTAACAGACCTATGAAATAATTCACAACGATACAGAACTTTATTTGTTAGGCAATGAAGCATTTTCAAATAAAATGATGTGAGTTCTCTCATAAGCAACTTTCTTATGTGAGTATGAGACAATCAAAAGCGAAATAATTGTAGGAAGGAGGTTTGGATTCACCACATGGGAGGTTTAAAGGTACCGGCAAATGATTATGAAATTCGCTGTAAATATTTCTACCATTTTGCTACCAAAGCAGTTTTTCCATTTTTGCATGCATGTAGAAGTTTTTTGCATATATCTACTTCTAGCAGGCAGTAGATATTTGCAAAAAACAAAAAATAAAAAAGTTACCAAATAGGTAAAAACTTACCTGTGTCTGCGCCGCTCGCTCCTATCTGAAGATTCTCGAGTGGCCATGAAGAATGATGAAGCGGGCGCATACTCAGTAGAGATCTTCACCTGGGAGAAGAGGGAAGACACAGTGTACGTCAATGCATGCAGCCTGGAGTTTGCAAGCTGGCAGCCTCCGTGGGACACAGAAGACACAACAGTCAGTGCTGGATGGAACTCCTGAAAACTACTGGAAAGAAGAAGATGATCAGATCAAGAGGCATCATTTAAGGTAAGTCCTTAAAGCAGCATGGGGGGTGAATGTGACTTTAATGTCACTTTAACCACTTGCTGTCCGGAGCAATTTTTTACTATGTACACACATGATATAATATACATTTTTGGCTAGAAAACAGATGCAGACCCCCAAACAATATCTTTTCGGAAAGCAGAGGCCCTGTAGAATAAAAAAATGCTATTTGCAATTTCTTATGTTGCACGGTACTCGCGCAAATGTTTATCAAACCAGTATTTTTAGGATAAAATACTCTAAAATGTAATGCAGAGAAACAGAATATAATACAGATTTTTTTGGGTAAAATATAAAAGATGGGGTTATGTTGGGTAAATAGCTACCAAATAGATAAAAATGCATTCACTTGTGAAGCAGCAAAAAACTACAATACCTAAAACTTCCCAAAGTGGACACTTTAAAGCTTTTATCATTCATTAGTTTAGTGTTAACAGTGATTGATGGGCCTAGAATTATTGCGCTCACTCTGCCGTTTGCTGTGATATGTAACATGTAGTGCAATTTTCATTTTTGCGCGTAGGCTCACTGACGCATGTTTGCATATTTATGTGCATGCACGTGGGGGGGGGACTTTAAAACATTTTGTTTGCATTCTTTTAATATGTTGCTTTCATTTTTTTTAAAACAGTTTTACACTAACTTTATTGCTATCAACTAGGGGGCTAGCAAGCCCCCTATGTATTATCAAATAGGGTGTAAGAGGTCCTCTTTATGGAGATATCGGGGTCTTTCAGACCCCTAATGTCACCTAGGGACCCCAAAGAAGCTGATGAAGCAGAGATCTGCTTCACCAGCTTCTTCTCATGTCTCTGAGACCTGGAGAATGTAAACAGTGACACTGGAAGTGATGTAATACACATCACTTCCGGGTCCAGTGATTGTGTAGAAAAGAAAAGATGAGATTGCACCAAGTAACTAGATGCGCAAATGTTTATCAAACCAGTATTTTTCAAACCAGTATGTCAAGCTTCAAAATTACATTCACCTGTGAAACACCAAAAAAACTTGTTATCCAAAATTGTCCATAGGCGATGCTCTAATAGCCTTTGCAGATCATGAATTTACAACCCCAATCCCAAGTAGTTCAGACACTTCGAGAAATTTACATAAAAATAGAATGCAATAGTTTGCAAATCTCATACACCCATATTTTATTCACAATAGAAACCAGAAAACATCAAATGTTTAAACTGAGAAAATATACCATTTTAAGAAAAAAGGTACATTTAAAATTGATGGCAGAAACGCGTCTCAAAACATTTGGGACTGACCCATATATACCATGGTTTAGCATCCCCTCTGCTTTTAACAACACTCTGGGAATGTCTTAGTACACAGGAAACTAGTTGCTGGAGTTTGGGAGAGAAATGTTGGCCCATTCTTCCCTGATATAGAATTCTAACTGTTCAACAACCCTGTGTCTTCTTTGTCATATTTTTCGTTTCATGATGCGCCAAATATTTTCAACTGGTGAAAGGTCTGGACTACAGGCAGGCCAGTTAAGCACCCGGACTCTTCTACTACAAAACCATGCTGTTGTCATAGATGCAGTATGCGGCTTAGCATTGTCCTGCTGAAATATAAAAGGCCTTCCCTGAAAAAGACATTGTTTGGATAGGAGAATATGCTGCTCTAAAACCTGGATATATCTTTCAGCATTGTTGGTGCCTTTCCAGACATGCAAGCTGCCCATTCCATATGCACTCATGCACCCCCATACCATCAGAGATGTAGGCTTTTGAACTGAGCACTGATAACAAGCTGTAAGGTCCCTCTCCTCTTTAGCTGGGAGGACGTGGTGCCCATTGTTGCCAAAAAGAATGTCAAATTTCGACTCATTTGACCACAGAACAGTTTTCCACTTTGCATCAGACCATTTTAAATGAGCTTTGGCCCTAAGAAGACAGCGGCATTTCTGTTTATCTGCTGACCTTTTACCCTCACCCCCTTGCGGTGTTATTTGCTCTATTTTTTGGATGTTTTCATTTTCTTTTATTTCATGTTTGTTTATATTTTTGTAATTTCTGCTATGTTAAAGAAAATTGGATGCAGATTTACTTTTTTGGGGTATATTTTATTTTCTATTGCTAGAGCCTTTTTTTTATTTTGGGCTGCACAACATATACTTGTTGCTGTGCTGCCCATGCTATTTTTACATATTCTACTCGCAGGTGACAAACGTAGTCCTAATTCATTAAATGTTCTACTCCTCACAGTATTACTATGCACATTTTTTACATCCTCACCTTTCCTCTTTGCCGCCTACAAGAACTTCTGGCCTGGGAGCATGCTCCTGCCCATGGTATGTGGGACTACAGGCATTAAGCCGCATTGATGATGTGCGGAGGCTAACGTGCACAGGCAAAGTTTCAATGCAGCCGCAAGAAGACACGCCTCGGGTCCCCCTACCAGAGTATTGATTGACATTGTGTCTCACAGCAGTGCTTTTTTATTTGCTTTTCTTTTTTCAGGTCGAATACCTAAATAGAAGATGTGCTTATCGTGGATGACCTCGATGGACAGCATGTTTGATCCAGACTTTCACACTGGACACCGTGTTTGGTACGAACTTCCTTGCTGGACAGCAAGATTTACGTGAACTTCATCACTGGATGTCAAGATTGATGTGGACTTTATTGCTGGATTGGGCAATTAACGGGGCCTTGTCAGTGGACAATGCTTTTGATGCAGACTTCATCGATGGATGCTGCATGGTCACTGGATGGTGCGATAGACACTGACTTTATCACTGGGCTTTACAATTGACACATCTCACCACATTTAATAAGGATTTCACCGCTAGATGGTGCGATTAATGTGGAATTCGCCACTGGATGTCGCAATTGATGTGGATTTGTTCGTTGGTATGACTGACATAGACTTCATTGCTGGATTGCACAATTGATGCGGACTTGTCACTGGACAGTGCAATTCACATGAACTTCATCACTGGACACTGCATTGATGCATTGAATGACATGTTTGATGTGGACTTTGTTATGACTCTGACTTTGCTGCTGAACGCCACGTGGGTGCGGACTGTGTCCTTGAACACTGCGTTTGATGAAGACTTTTGTCCTTTGCTGCAGACTTCATCACTGTACAGATCAGTTAATGTGGACTTGGATGCTGCCTTCGCTGCTGAATGCTGCAATGTGAACTTTGCTGCTGGATGCTGCTTTTGACACTGGATTTATTTTTGTGGTCATTAATAAAATTTAGTTTGAAATGACGGGGAAGAATGTGTTTGTGTTTAATTTCAATAACTTTTTTACACAGTACATTATACATTTTATAAACTTACTGAACTCCATAAATCCTTAAAAATTTTAAATTTCTGTCAAAATTCCCCTGTACTGCAAGCCATAAAAGGTTGTTTATGCATAAGGTACAATTTAAAAGGCCTTTTTTGACCTAATCACTCACTTCTGCTGGCTGTTTACACACTATGTAACACTCTCACTAAGATTTTTGTCAAAGACATTTTGCCAGTTGCAGGTACTTGACGTCATGGAGTGCTATTCTGAGCAAATAGACCGGCATTCTTCATGAGCACAAAGATGCACCACCCACTACCCAGGAGGATGGCAAGGCAAGAGATAAAAAGTATGTTTTTCATGGTTACCTAGTCATAAAATTAGCATTTGACCCTTGCAGTGCTGGTTAAGTCTCACTACAAGGAAAGATTTTTCTGTTTCGTGATGTTCTCCTTTACCAAACATTATTATTTCAATTATTATTTTTAATAAAATTACATGTATGTATTAATTGTTAACATAACTGTTATATTTCAGGAATAAACAAAATCCCTGGCCTTGAAACATCGTTATTCAATGATGGACTTTCAGTTACCTCAAGCTCTGGTGTATATATTTTTTTTTCAGGAAGGAAATCTATACACAACTGCACAAGGGCAAATAGGAAAACAACGTTTTCTATGTTTGCTATTCAATATATAAAAATGAAAGAAATGCACATTTGTGTAAGTTCAAGTAAAAAGAAATAAAAAAAATTGTCAACAGTGCAATCAACTGAAACTGCGCATCACATTGTCCTTCACTGCACCACAACACCTGGCCAAAAGGACATCTTGCTGCATGCTACAGAGCAGAATTTTAGTTTCAAGCTAGTATGAATGAGCCCTAAGACTTATTTTAATGAATAAAAAATAATTCAGAAAACCTTTTAATGAAGCTCTGCTCATAATAACATATTAGAGTAGAACAATAATGCATCATTGTAATATATAGTAGAGAATATGTGCCCGTTCTAGAATGATCAAGGTTTGTGCATATTAAGAGACATCTTAAAGAAGAATGTGGAGTTTGGAGGGCTTGACAGCGGTCGATAAGTGCTAGAGAGGAGCTCCTGACACCTGTCCTGGATTTTTCTCGACCATAGCTGAACATTTTTTAATGCTTTCAGGAAGGTTAATCCTGTTTGATGACTCAGTTTGAGGCCTATCCTGTTGCTCCAGCATTGTAAAGGTGCCACACAATATTTCCACAGCTCGACCACAGCTGCAAAATTTGTATTTGCAGGAAAGTAAATCCTGCTTTACACCTTAGAATTTTTGGCCCGTTCTGTGCTCTGGCACTGTAAAGTTGCCACACAATGTCTATGCAGCTACAACATATGTAAAGCTTGCTGCAGGTAACTTCTGCATTATGCCTCAAAGTCTGCAGCCTATTATGGTGCTCCAGCTCTGTAAAGGTTTCACAAATATTTCTGCAGCTGCAAAATCTCTAATGTTTGCAGCAGGATAAACACTGCATTGCACCTCAATTTGTGGCCTATTTCAGTACTTTGGCACTTAAAAATATGTGTTGCTATTGTTCCTCAGATAATCTCTATCGTTTATGTTAACATAAAACCTGCCTTCTCTCTTCGTCCTGTATTGTGGCCTAACCAAGCTACTTCCATATTTTCCAGTCACTGTGCAACATTTGTGGCTATTGTTGCTCAAAAAACACACTCCAATGTTTATTTCAACTGTTAACCAAGTTAACATCTTGAGATATGACTTTCTATATAAATCACCATATCTACCAGTATTCACAAGTAAAGACGAATCAGGCACTTGAGTTCAACACAACAGAAATGTATTGGTATATAGCAAAAATGCCCAAATATATTGATCCAGCTTTTAGATCTGGCTGCTACTTCCACCAATAAATTCAGGCCTATTACTGCTAGATAAAAAAATCAGTTTGTCGCAGCCCAAACTACCTAAAAAAATATTTTTACAAAGTTAAAATTAATTACATTGGGGTGCTGCTGCTGTATTTAGGCCAAGCTGAATGTAATTGTGAAAAAAACAGTTGTGCAGCCAAAATATGTAACAGTGATGCTCTCCATGAACATTGTACTATTGTAAGGTGTTCCGGGGACGGCGGCCGGTGAGAGTGCGTTCCACAGTGGAACGCACCAGGAAGAGGTTCGCCGCAGTCACGCCCCCTCACTTAGACGTCGGCCGTAGCGTTCCACCCTGGAACGCGGAAGTGGCGTGACGTCGCTCCTTGGTTTCCCGCGTCCACGGGCTATTTAAACTCAGCCGCCGGGTTAGTAGGGCGTTCCAATATTGCGGATCGAACGCCCTGCTAACCCCCTACCCGAAACTGCACTCTGGAGTCGCCTCGACCCCATTCTACCCCAACACCTCGTCCTGCCTGTGGAGACAGCTCACCTCGGGACCTGTTCACACCTGGACAACATCCTACAGCCTGGACCTCTGTCTACCCCAGGACATCGCCACACCACGCCAGCCTACAGATAGGATTCCCACCAGTGCCTCCATACCGGCAAAACCGCAAGTACTCTGCAGGAACCCCTGCAGTCCTCTAGTGACGTGTCCCCATACGGGAGAGACTGTACCAAATATACTAAGTTGCAAACGCTGTGCACTCCGCTCCTTGCTTGTACCTGGTACTAGGGATGTTGTAGGAACTGATAAAGGACTACCTTACTATCTATTACGCTAACGCTACATAATCAGTTCTTCTCCACTTAATTATTTTGTGCCTCATTCACAGAGTGGTCTATGACGTAATAGCCACTACTGTGACGCTTACATTAGCGAACGGCCTATGATGCGAGGACCTCTAACTCACCGTTAGTTGTGAGAGACGCCAGAGGTCCAAGACTGAATTGCCATTCCACCCCATAACCTACATTAGATCCTCCTAACTCCGCCGCTGAGATCCTGAAACCATAACCCCAGCTAAGCGGGCGTTACAACTATTCTGTAACACTACATACAGCTTTAATCCCTTTGTTACGGGAGACGTACACTGTACATCCCGCCACAAAGGGACCAAATGACTCGTCACATACACTGTACATGACGAGTTATTTGCTGCACTAATGTGAAAAGTGTAAAAAAAAATAAAAATAAAGTGTACAAAAATAAAAAATAAGGGACAAATAAATGAATGTATTTATTGCATTTTTTTTTAGCTGTGCTGGTTTTGTAAAAAAATACTACAAGTGAGGCGTTAGACACACATATGTGATATAAATATATAGCCCTATCTGTCCTCTAAAAAACAATATATAATATGTGTGGGTGCACACAGAAAGTATATTACTGACGTGGAAGAATCACACAGCAAAAATGTCAAAAGTGTGTCAGTCATTTACGAGCAGAAACTAAAAACAAGCTCAGTCATGAAGGGGTTAAGACTCCAAATTTTCAAAGCATGCTATTTAAAGGATTGGGGTATTTTTCATGTTGCCTTTGAAACTGCATTAATAGGACCCTCTGCCCACGATAAACCATTTAAAAAAATATTTTTTGCTTAAATTACCCCAAATGACCTCCATGGCTCATTATGCTCTTTTTTGTCAATGGTTTGCTTATTAGCCCAAAAACGGACAGCATTTAACAGCAGGATTTAATGGCACTCACCACAAAGTTTGGGTTCATCAAATTTAAAACCAGAGTCTTGTAACCCTTGGTGGACCAAACCTGGGCATAGTCACTCATCACTAAGTAATTGCAGAGCTTTTCTGCAGGTCACCATTCCAAAGGAATACAGTGGGTATCAATTCAAGAAATTCTAGAAAGCCACTACATATCGATTTGCTATCTAATTTGCATGGGCCTTTTATTGCTCCTTGCCAGTATCACTCTATGATTTAAAAAAAATATATATATATATATATACTTTTTGGTTTATGTGCACTATTTATTTTACCTTCTGCTTAAATGCTAGATGTTTAAATCCTTCAAGATTTGACTTCACAAAACAGATTATTTTTACCTTTTTAAAGTGGTGACTGCTGAAATCCCAAGAAATGTTGTTGTGGAACAAAATTGCATGAATTGCCAATGACAGATATCACAGTGCATTCATGTATTTTTTAAGCTGCTTATGTATCCAGAACTGCAGTGCATATGCTAAGGCAGAAAAAAACATGTACATTTATCACAGTAATGTACAGTTTCTAAACTTACTGTTCATCAAAGTTCAACTCCAAGCAAAACTATTTTTCTTGTTTCAGGGAAGATCACATTTACCTGCATTCCTCTTATTTCTTGCACTGACGTCACAGATAAAGTATGGACACAATAAAAAGAGAACAGAAGTTTTACCTTTCGTATAAAAAAAGTAATGTATTTTTCAAATTGTTATTAAAAAAATCTATTTTTCAGAATGACACAAAAAAGATGATTTTGCTTTTAATTACATTTTATAGAACTGCAATTTTATTTACCAGTGTATTAAAGTTACAGAATTTTTGTTTTCGCACCATCTCAATCCCTATCTAACTTCTTCATAAGTGTAAATCAATTTTAACACTTGTTGAAATTAACTACATAGGAAAGTTCTCAATGATTATTTTCAATCTCAATAACACACATAATTTAAAAGCCTGCCCTGCAACAAGAATCCTAGGGATATCAAGATTATTTTACTGTACGTATTCATCAGGTAGTATTTTCTGAATAGAGCATATTTGCAATAAGTATTGCTTTACAGTACAACTCACCAATAACTGCATTATATTAATCTCAAACAATTATTTTTTTCTATAATTATGATGAGTGTTTGACCTATATATTCTTGTATATAATTACTGGCTGTTTGTATTGTATTTATAGCTCTGATTGATTTTTGAATATATTTGCACCCTGTGACAGGGTACACGACTCTGTGTATGTCAGTGAGAGGTTGAAAAGGGCAGCTTTCCCTGGCTAGGAAAGGGTTAAGCCTGGCCCAACAGGTAAACCTCCTCTCTTTCTCTCTCTCTATTAATTAGCCTGCACCTGATAGTGACGGAGAGGGAGTGAGAGCTCAGAGTGAGATCCAGGCTGCACTGGATGGACACAGACTGGAGAGTGTCTGCATATCTGGGGAATAAGGTCTGTCAGAACAATTGTTTGTATTGGACTGTGGTTTTTGTCCATTTATACTGGAAGCTGGAATAGCCGCTCCAGTAGGACGTAGTGAGGGACACTACTGTCTAGTTAGCCTCCTAAGGTGGAGTAGGCCTTTTTATTTGTGTTACTTTTTCGTTGGATGCAATAAAGCTGCATTTATTGCCATTACTGTTTAAAGACCAGTGACTTTCCTACAACCCATACACATTAGTAATGGGTGATTAGTGGAAAGACACATGTCTGGCCAGTCACTGCGTCTCTCGTGTCTCTTTCTACTGCGAGGCGAGAAGTATGAGTAGCTGTCCTGCATTACAGGTCACATGATGGAGAGCCTTAGAGCAATATAAGAAATGCCCTCACTGTCCACTGAGTCTTATGACAATTTTAAAGTAGAATTAACCACTTCATGACTGAGCTAGTTTTCAGTTTCTTTTCATAAATGACTGACACATACTTTGTAAATAAAAAAAACTTTTTTTGTCAGTTTATATCAAGCAGTCACTATGACTGCTTGATAAATTAACTTTTTTTTATTTTTGGCTATTGTTAGGCGGCTCCAAACATAGGAACAGCTAATAATAACCTTAGAGACTGATCCTGACAGCATGTCAGATTCAGATCTCACTAAAGCTCTTTGATCGTGCCTAGACGATCAGAAATGATACATTTCAAGCAAAGAGATACATTGCAAGTGGAAGGAAGAAGATGATCGGATCAAGAGGCATCATTTAAGGTAAGTCCTTAAAGCAGCATTGGGGGAGAAAAGAATTTGTAACTTTAATGTCACTTTAAGGTCAGGCTGTCACAATGAATGCACTAAAGCTGTTTTACTCAAGGAATCTAGGCTGTTTGCTTAGGGAAGTTAATTTTTACTTAGCTTAGTGAATATGCTGACTGCAATCATTTTTTTCACTGTATTCACTAAGGTAAGTGAAACTTCCCTTTGCAAAGTGAATATGGTTTACTCCTTTAGTAAATTAACCCCATTGTATTATAATGGTACAAGAGTAGATGGTTGTGGATTTCCAGTGAAAACCCACAATTATAACATTGAAACCACCTATTATACCCCTATATGCCATCCTTGCCTACAAGGCCAAAGGCTTCAGCCCTAGTTCCTAGTTTTGTCAGAAGCAGCAATTCCAGAGCTGGTACCCCAAGACCTCCTCCATATGCCGAGTTACCCAGTGACCCTCTGTGCTTCCTGTGTGATCAAGGGCCCCAGTACCTCCGTATAACCCAGTGATCTGTGTTTCAGAGTCTGTGTCTCCATTTATGGGTGTCTATTAACCACTTGCTGACCGGGGTGTTTACACCCACTTCCTGTCCAGGCCATTTATCAGTATTCAGCGCTGCGGTACTTTGACTGACATTTTTTCCGTTATGCAATGCTGTACTAAAATTAATTTTATACAATTCTTTGGGGACAGGTAGAGCTTTCTTTTGGTGGTATTTAATCACCACTGCGGTTTTTATTTTTTACTATATAATGAAAAACCACCGAAAATTTCAGAAAAAAACGGTTTTCCCTACGTTGTGTTATAAAACAATTATTATTACCCACATTTTTGGCAAAATATAAAAGACGGGGTTACGTTGGGTAAATAGACAACAAACATGTCAAGCTTTAAAATTGCGTGCGTACGTGAACTCGCAAAAACTACCATACCCAAAATTGGCCATAGGCGACGTTTTAAAAGCTTTTAGCGCTCATCAGTTTAGTGTCATCAGTGATTGATGGGCCTAGAATTATTGCTCTCACTGCGACGTTCGCGGCGATATGTAACATGTGCAGCGTAATGGATGCAATCGTCGTTTCTGCATGTAGGCGCACGTGGGGGGCGCGGGACTTTACATTTTTTTTATTATTACCTTTATATGTGACTTTTAATTTTTTTGTAACTTTTTGTAACTGTATTTTTTTAAACCTTTTTTTTCACTTAACTTTATTGCTATCACATAGGGGACTAACAAGCCCCCTTTGTGATAGCCAATTTTCAGTGACAGGTCCTCTTTATGGAGACATCAGGAGTCTTTGAGACCCCTAATGTCCCCTAGGGTCCCACAGAGAAGTTGATGAATCAAACACCTGCTTAACCAGCTTCTCTCCGGTTTCTGTAACAGAGAGTGACAGAGGAATGGGGAAGTGATGTAGTACACATCACTTCCTGCATTCCAAAGAGGAGGAGATCAAACGGAGATCGTGTACTGAACTCCGTTTGATCTCCGGCCGCAGAGCTGCTGTACTGGTCCCGGGCTCACACCGGGCAGAGCGGAGCTCGGGATTGCCAGCAGCGGCTGCAACGGAGGGGGGGGGGGTCCCACACCCGCACGCATATTACAAGCGATAACATGCATATTACAAGCGATTGGGTGTCTCTACAGACGCCTGAACGCTTGTATGTAAACAGCCATCGCTGGCTGTTTACATTCCAGGCTGATTTTCCCGCTCGTGCCCGCCTCCTAACGGCGGGGCAGGATGGGACGTTTAAAAATGTTTAATTACAACGGCTGGACAGCAGGTGGTTAATATAGTACTGTGGTCTATTACCTTCCTCGGTCAGCTACTGTCTGCATGGGTGTGTTTGAGGGCTGCAAACTTGAGGCATTTCTTCAGCAAACCACATCACCCCTTGCAGGTGCTCTGGAGAATATCAGGTACTCTTTAGACTCTGCTCTTGAGGGTCCACAGGCCCTAGCCTGCATATATTTTAAATAGATTCCAAATTACCTTGGTGCTTTTTATGCAAATATCAATTTCAATTCCTGAAGTCAAGCTCAGCATCAAAGCCTCATCAATTCCATTCCTCACTGTCTGTCAGTGTGAAGGTAACCTCTCTGACCAGTAGGAAATGTAGGGATTAACCCGTGTTTGACTTGAATAGAGTACTCTGTGTTTGCGGGACCCTGTCAACTCTAGAAACGATCTACAAGCATTTGCTGGTACTTTTAGGAGCCTGAGCCTATATATGATGTCAGTTTAATTTTTATATGTTGACTATAATTTTCTTGAAGGCATGAGACTATTACTTCACAATTAGCAGCAGTGTTGTCAGCCTGCCATGTGCACTCCTTCAGTTTATCATTGTTGTGCCAGTCAAGTCTATCAGATAGCTTGAAGAAAATGCAATAGAAGGCACTGGGACCTTAGGCTTATTCTATTATTCTAAGAGTTATACAGGTATTTGGACTGAGTATCAAGATTAATGGGTTGGCAGCTTCTCCACACCAAAGATTTTATATTGCTTCCTTGGATTGTTACTAAAACAATCTGAGATTGAAGTGCCACACCAGAAAATGTAAGAGCCCAGATCTAACTTAATTCCAAAGCCTGACACTCATGGTGATGAGTTGTAATTTTAGACAAACAATAAGTAAGCCAAGAAAGCTTATGATTATTTTGAAAATATGAATTATTATCCAAAACGTCTCTGTTTATACTCAGAAATGTACACTATGCCCACAAAATGTTGTACTTTGAATCATTGATAGACAGATAATTTTCTCAGTTTAACTTTTGTTAGTAAAATATAACATTGTTATATTCAAAAGGACAGGGCTGGAATGCTTAATTAAAATGGTAAATATTTGCCCAAGTTGTTCCCAGTTCCTTGTTCTCTTTAGTAGAGTGTCATTCATTTTTGATGTGTTTATGCTATGAAGGTATTCATGTGCGATAGGAAAATTAATACATGCTATTTTAGAATTAAGATTAGGGGCATTCATAAAATAAACACATTTCTTGTCAGCAGATGTATATATTAAAAAAACTGATGTACAAAAAAGTAACTGTTACTATAGCCCACCCAATTTTAGTATGCTTAAAGTTAAACTCTGGTCACTCCCCCCACCCCCCTTGCCCTCTAACTAATCGCTGAATTAGTTAAAAATAAAATAAGCTAAAACCCACATTTTCTTACCTGAATTAATGGTCACATGACATGCTGGCCCCCAATTATTCTATCTTCTTCTACAGAAGAGGAGAGACATTCTTTGGGTTTCCATGTCACTGCCTGTGTGAAGTGGACAATTTCTATTGGTTGTCCAGTGCCAGGGTCTTTTCAGCTTACAGAGACTGCATCGGCATAATTTTTTTTTTAGATGGAACACTTTAGGACAGGCTTTCACATTGGGTCAGCTGGTGATTCAGAAATTCTGGGCAAGGTGGTTAACAGGGATGAGCAAAAGTAAGTTTTCAATTCCCTGAAATTGTTGAGAAAATCTTAAAATTTAACTGAAATTTCAACATTTTGGAAAATGTATTATAGTCAATGGGGAAGAAAAAAATATTTTTGTATTCAGTTATTATTTCCCATGATCCTCAACTCCATCTAGTGTACATGTTGTAATACTATAACAAACAACATTTGAACTTGGAAAAAAAGATGACATGAAGAACATTTTTTGGGGGGGCATTATGCACCCAAAACAAACATTCACAGATATTTGCAGGGTTAAGGGCCCTGTAAAATGCTTATAAATACTGTAGATCCGATAGTTTTCCAACTTCAAGGTTTGGATTAAACTTCAGCCACTGCTGATTTTAACTAGGCAGAACACAAAGCCTTTCAGCTCAAGACACACATTCCTGTTGCAAGAGTCTTTTTAAGCATGATGAATAATTAATGGATATACCCTTCTTGATTTATAGTTGTCAAAACATTTACTCTAAATAAAAAAACAGTATTTAACTTGATGAAAACAGGCAGGAATACGGAATTAAGGAGATTCCCTACTAATTTTCATAAATCAACTGATAACTTGCACTAATTTGAAGACGAAATAAAAAACAATAATGTGCATATATATATATATACACATATATAATAGTATAAAACCACAAACCACAACCACAAATATAATAGTTAAAACCACAAGATATTATTTTTGATACCAATTAAACAGAACTATGTATCTCTTGAAATGCGGCTAGTAACACTCTCAGTAACTCAGCAGGATGCACCAAAAGAATATGCAGATTCAACACGTGACCTCTCCCAGCAGGGCCGGCCTTTAGGCGCCCTGTGCGAGAAAGCTTTACAGTGCCCCTCAGTGACCCCACCCCTCAGTGACCGCACCCTTTAGTGGCCACACCCCCGTAATCACACCCATTTCCCCCAATATCCGAACCATTTAAAGACTCCTATTTTGTTAAGCCACAAAGAAACATATTAAAAAGTATGATAAAAATAAAACTTTTATTCAAAGATATTAAACTTGTAGGCACAATATAAGTCTTCTTATCAAATAAAACAACAGAAGGTAAACAATAAATGTCAAACTAAAATAGAGTCTATAAAAATAAAGTGTTAGGTTGTCATGCCGACCCCTTTTTTCAAGTAAGTGCATTTAGAAAAGTAAAAATAGAAAACAGAACACAAAACCTAGACTACTTGTAAAATTAATGAATTACTATATGTCCGAATATACAAAAAATATATTCAGGCGCATAATAATTTGTTTGAGAATGTGCGGCGGCCATAGGGATGCACGTAGTACTATGTGTCCACAGTTATTTACAAACACTGGAGTGATCAGACGATCGCTCCAGTGTTTGTCCTTCACACACGGAGGATCGGTAAATATCAATGATATTTACCGATCCCCTGCTCTGCCACGCACAGAGCCACTGTCATCCTGAAATGGACAGGATGACAGCGGCCCAGATCTCCTACCCGCTCGGCCATCCTGACAGCTGCGGGTGCAGCTTCTCTTACCCTCACCACTCGGCCATCCTGACAGCAGGCAGCGCTCCCTCCTTCAGGGGGGGGCGGACGAGGGAGCACTGTCATATCGGATGGCCAGCGGTGAGGGGGAGAGAAGCCGCCCCAGGACGAGCTGTGTCGGCAGCACGGCGCCCTTGTTGCCATGGCGCCCTGTGCGGCCGCACAGCTTGCACACCCCTAAGGCCGGCCCTGTCTTCCAGCAAACAGACATTCAAAGCTCAAAGTCCTTACTGCGCATTAAATAATTTAGAATACTATGCACAGGACTAGCTAATCAGTTTACAATCTATTTGGGCTAAAGACAAACTTCTGCTAAGCTATTTTATTTTTTTATATACATATATCACAGACTAAAACATTGACTAGAAGCTGAAATCAGCTTCAAAAGGAGACTCCAACGAGACTCCCCCCCAAAAAAAAATTGAAAGGGAGACAATTTTTACTGCAGCTAAAATTACTCCAATTCAATCCCAATGCTAACACTGTAGAACCGAATGGTCAGACTAAATAGTTTAATCAGATCATATATATAGGATTAGAACAAATTGTTTACAGATAGATGGAGATTTATACTATACTACTAATTTGGAGATTCTTTGGTCTCAGTGATGGCAGTCTTTGGGGGTGATTTACTAACCTAAACACACGCACGCACCAGGTGCGTGTGATTTTCACACAGCAAAACGTATTTATCAACCAAAAAGTCTCTAAAAGCATATTTCCACTAATGCCATATATGCAAAAATAATGCACATGATGCATATATAATGCTGCTTCACAGTTTAGACAAAAATGGTTAGCTCATGCATTTACATTCCTGCATTCATCAACGCAAGCAACACAACGTAGAGCTAATTTACACAACATCACCTTGCAATTCATGCTTGGCTTTGCACAACACATCTGCTGGGTGTGTAAACACTACAAAGGTGTTTAGATTCCACCCATAGATAATGCTGGGAGGGAACACACTACAGAGGTGTATACATGTTCGTGGTGTGTTTATAAGGTTAGTAAATCAACCCCTTTATGTCAGTATAGTGAGAGGAAATGTTCAAGTTCTCTTTGTTCAGTCCAATTAGCTTCAGATCCTTCCTTTGTGTGTGTGCGTGTGTGTGTGTGTGTGCCTGTCTGTCTATCCCCCTCCCAAACTTTCTCCTAAAATTTATCACCCACATTCTGGGAGGGGAAAAATCCTTATCTCAAATTAATTTTAACATCAGAAAGTGTCTCAGTCTTCTTTTAAAATATTCACAATTACCTGAAATTATACTCACAATTATCCAAAGAGGGCAATATTGGACTAGGAACAATTAGGGGATGTTTTCTTTAAAACTCCTGTACCTTGTTGACCTCTGACATTCAGCTTGTATAGAACTATACATTTTAGACATAGAGACTAGTGTCTCTTTAAGATGATATACTGCTTGAGAAAGTTATATCTATATATCTTTCAGACACACACGATAGGTGAGGTCATCTGTACTTAGAAATTGTAGTTACTTAAATTATTTCACTACTTACAGAAATAATAATGTTATCAATATAAACATTTGTATAACCAATAATTATGACCAATTAATATAGATAAAATAGATAAGATATATAGTCTGAATATTGCAGTATGAAAACCACATTACTTAAAGGAGAACTATGAGGTGAGTACTTTTCACTCACCTCATAGTTCTAGCCGACCTGTGACAATGAGACTGTCACAGGTCGGCTCAGTAGATCGGGAGGTGAGCGAACACATACCGGCGTTCGCTCACCTCTCGATCCTGTCACGGCTCTCTGATTTAGAATACTATGCACAGGACTAGCTAATCAGTTTACAATCTATTTGGGCTAAAGACAAACTTCTGCTAAGCTATTTTATTTTTTTATATACATATATCACAGACTAAAACATTGACTAGAAGCTGAAATCAGCTTCAAAAGGAGACTCCAACGAGACTCCCCCCCAAAAAAAAATTGAAAGGGAGACAATTTTTACTGCAGCTAAAATTACTCCAATTCAATCCCAATGCTAACACTGTAGAACCGAATGGTCAGACTAAATAGTTTAATCAGATCATATATATAGGATTAGAACAAATTGTTTACAGATAGATGGAGATTTATACTATACTACTAATTTGGAGATTCTTTGGTCTCAGTGATGGCAGTCTTTGGGGGTGATTTACTAACCTAAACACACGCACGCACCAGGTGCGTGTGATTTTCACACAGCAAAACGTATTTATCAACCAAAAAGTCTCTAAAAGCATATTTCCACTAATGCCATATATGCAAAAATAATGCACATGATGCATATATAATGCTGCTTCACAGTTTAGACAAAAATGGTTAGCTCATGCATTTACATTCCTGCATTCATCAACGCAAGCAACACAACGTAGAGCTAATTTACACAACATCACCTTGCAATTCATGCTTGGCTTTGCACAACACATCTGCTGGGTGTGTAAACACTACAAAGGTGTTTAGATTCCACCCATAGATAATGCTGGGAGGGAACACACTACAGAGGTGTATACATGTTCGTGGTGTGTTTATAAGGTTAGTAAATCAACCCCTTTATGTCAGTATAGTGAGAGGAAATGTTCAAGTTCTCTTTGTTCAGTCCAATTAGCTTCAGATCCTTCCTTTGTGTGTGTGCGTGTGTGTGTGTGTGTGCCTGTCTGTCTATCCCCCTCCCAAACTTTCTCCTAAAATTTATCACCCACATTCTGGGAGGGGAAAAATCCTTATCTCAAATTAATTTTAACATCAGAAAGTGTCTCAGTCTTCTTTTAAAATATTCACAATTACCTGAAATTATACTCACAATTATCCAAAGAGGGCAATATTGGACTAGGAACAATTAGGGGATGTTTTCTTTAAAACTCCTGTACCTTGTTGACCTCTGACATTCAGCTTGTATAGAACTATACATTTTAGACATAGAGACTAGTGTCTCTTTAAGATGATATACTGCTTGAGAAAGTTATATCTATATATCTTTCAGACACACACGATAGGTGAGGTCATCTGTACTTAGAAATTGTAGTTACTTAAATTATTTCACTACTTACAGAAATAATAATGTTATCAATATAAACATTTGTATAACCAATAATTATGACCAATTAATATAGATAAAATAGATAAGATATATAGTCTGAATATTGCAGTATGAAAACCACATTACTTAAAGGAGAACTATGAGGTGAGTACTTTTCACTCACCTCATAGTTCTAGCCGACCTGTGACAATGAGACTGTCACAGGTCGGCTCAGTAGATCGGGAGGTGAGCGAACACATACCGGCGTTCGCTCACCTCTCGATCCTGTCACGGCTCTCTGCCTTGACAGGGGAGGGGCTGGATTCCCCCCTCCCCGCTCCGATCCGCCAGCGCTGACTGGTGGAACGGACGGGGGAGGGGGCGGGTACAGCTGGCTCTGCCTCTAGATAGGCATAGCCAGCTGTCCTGGGCGGATCCCGGCACAATTGTCGGGATACGCTTCAGCTGCAGCGTCCCAGTATACCACGGGCTACAGCTCGTGGTATACTGAGCCTAGGGTGACGGGAGGACGCTAGTTTGTGTCCTCCCGTTACCCTAAGGAGAACTATGCGGAAAAGCCTTAACCCCCATAGTTTTCCTTTAATTAAACAAGTATTCACGGGGCGTGGCCAACCATGGTGGTGTGAAGACGTGCAGCCGCGAGCTCTGCTACACCGGGGCTCCCTAAAACTGACTTTTCAGCACAGCGAACGGATTTTTGACCCCCTATGCCCGACGACAAAGTCTCACCCGGCGGCCCTGTCTCATCATCTACCCGGGACATCGCCTCCTACTTTACGAGGCAAAAGTATTCACCTCATGAAATAATAATAATAATAATACATGTCATTATTCATTAAAATAATCCTGTCAAATAATTATACTATATACTAGGTATTTGTAATATGAACTCTTTTTCAAATATCATAGTGAATAGTTCTTTGTTCTTTGTTAAGCACGAGACATTGCCTCCTCTGTTAATCTTGCAGACTGGTACCATGGTCAGTACTTATCTTGCTGTTGTCTGGTACAACTCGACTTCCCAAAATTGACAACCTATGCTGTAAGGGTCTAAGAATGGTTGATGTTAGAGTCGGTCTTGAAACCATGAACTCAAATTCACCTTATATACTGATAGAATAGAACGAGCAAAATGGTTTCCAATATGCCCATGTTATATTATGTAAAGATGAAAGGTTTAGGCCTTAGAGTTTGTTTGTTTTCTTAGCACTGAATAGTTCTGACACAGTATGGGGCTTATACTTCTAATTCCCTGATTTCTGCTTTAAAGCATACTTAAACCCCCTCTTCTACTTTGGCTTTCACTTCCCCCCTACTGCCCGCTATTCTTAAAGGAGAACTATGGGGTCAGTGTTTTTCCCCATAGTTCTCCTTAGGGTAATGGGAGGACACAAACTAGCGTCCTCCTATTACCCTAAGCTCAGTATACCGCGAGCTACAGCTCGCAGTATACTGAGACGCCGCAGCCGGAGCGGATCCTGACATCGATGTCGAGATCCACCCAGCTGCGTGAGTGACAGCTGGCTGTGCCTATCTAGAGGCAGAGCCAGCTGTACCCTCCCCCGTCCGTTCTGCCAGTCAGCGCTGGCGGATCGGAGCGGGGAGGGGGGGAATCCAGCCCCTCCCCTGTCACGGCAGAGAGCAGTAACAGGATCGAGAGGTGAGCGAACGCCAGTATCTGTTTGCTCACCTCCCGATCTACTGAGCCGACCTGTGACAGTCTCATTGTCACAGGTCGGCTAGAACTATGAGGTGAGTGGAAATCACTCATCTCATAGTTCTCCTTTAAGTAACATGAACAAATACTTAATATTTTCTTAGGATACCAGAAGCTGAACTCAACTAAATACGCAGAAGACATGTACACATAGGTGCTATTTACCTCCCAAAGGTTTTGCATTTCTTTCCATCCAGTTGTAAGATTTACACAGCTCTGCCTCACAGGACAGCCTTGTCTGGCAGGGTAAAAGAGCTGACTTTTCCCTGCTGCTGTTAGGTAACACTTGCAGATTGTATCCCTTTTCCAGCCTGTAACTGGACATTGACAGAAAAAGCAGCAGACTTATTATTCTATCAGTATGTTCATTAGTAGCACATGAGCACTGCAGCACACCTTATTGGCTCACAGTGCTACCTCTCCCTCTCAAAGTCTGCTGTATATGGGTATTCCCAAAAATCTGATGCCAAGTAAGATGCAGATATTTACACTGCTTGCATTTGAAAATACATTTAAAGCAGACCTTGACACAGACATGTCAGCTGTAAAATATTGTGATTTTGAAACACTTACACTTTGTTGTGGAAATTTTATTAGGATGTGGTTTTAGTGTATCGTAATATTTTGTCATTAGTCTCTCAGTGTCTCGGTTTAAATAGGCACTGGGGGTTAAACCAATGGAGTAGATATTTTATGTGTGGCGGAGCAGTGTCTTCTTGGCGAATGTATGGACGCCGGCTGGGGCCCCCCGTGCAATGCATGGATTTATTGGCTTGCGTGGATACATTTGTTTGGAACACAGTATATGAAATGAACGTGCGTTTATTGTCCCTAGTGCGTCTGATCAACCGCTGGAGATAATATACATGCATGAGAATCACAGTCTCACTCCGGTGGTAATAGATTATTCTACTACATGTGATTATTCTACTAATGTGTTTTGTTAGCTGGCTCCTGTTCACTTCCTGTCTGCCCCACTCCCTGGTTTGCTGGTTGTTGAAATCATCTGCTGGTTTGCTATCACTTCCTGTCTCGCTGTTTGAGACATCCCTTCCTTCCTGTTGGGCATGTATAAAACAATAAACATACCTGTGCTCTGGCTCTAAGCATGGGATTATCAAGCAAGCAACGTCTGTCTTCTGTCTCCCAACTCTACATGACTCTGAAAGGGATACTTCCAGTCCTTGCACAAAAGAGCGTAGTACAATGGGGAAAATTCTTTGTGTTTGGCGCAGCTTAATGACTTGTGCGTTGAACCAAGCGAATTTCCATAACAACTTGCAAAACATTCACTTCCTGCTTTGAAAGTGCAAATTACTTTAGTTTGCCAGCACAAGGCACACTGGGATTGCCTTGTCATAAGCAGAGCATTGCTGGAAAATCTCATCTGTAATCTCATAAGATCTCTGGGATTTTCCTCCCCTGAGATGATGTGCCTCGTCACATGTCCTAGCCATGTCTAGTCACATGTGCCAGATTTTCAGGAAGTAAAAGTGGCACTAGTAAGCTGCCCTTAGTAAACATGGCCACTGTCAGAAGACCGGGGAAGAAAAGAGAAATAAGATATGCAAATAATACAAAGCCTGCAATTATCTAGAAGTATGTGTTTGTAGATTGTTATTATTATTATACAGGATTTATATAGCGCCAACAGTTTGTTCAGCGCTTTACAATATACGGAAGACATAACAATCACAGTACAATTGAAGACAAGATGGTAAGGAATTACTAAACATTTCTAAATGTGTGTTTATTATTATTTTAAAGATATGGGTAAAGGTCCGCTTTATTTATGTATAATAATATATACACATCCGCATTATTTTTTGTCTATTATATCTGCCTGGCAGTGGCGTCCCGAGGCTGGGTGACACCCGGAGCGGCAACCGAGTGTCACCCCACCCACGCGCGGCAGTATTTTGATACCTGCCGGCGACCATCTTGGTGATGGACGCTGGCAGAGAGAGGAGGGGACAGTCACCTGGCGGGATAAGGTATGCCGCCGGGTCCCCTCCTCTCTCCTGATACTGTCGGGCGTTCGGTCCATGACCGACTTTTCAGAGGAGGTGACACCAAAATGACTGTGAGTCACCCGGGTGTGGGCCGCACCCCCCGCTCCCCCCTTGTGACGCCACTGCTGCCTGGTGTTCAGCTTTAGTTCCATTTTAATTGATAAGTGGGATTTTAGAAGCATAGAGAAGTCCCCTTCCCTGCATCTATATGCCTTTCATAGCAGAATGTGACAATGTCATTGGATTTCACATAGTATCCCAATCCTTATCTATTCCATAATATAATGTGAACTCTATTATATCATAATGGACATATGCCGTTCAACAAGAAGATGTAAGCCACATGCAGAGACTCACTATTGCTTATAAATGGACATAAGTTGGGAACATGCTACATCAGAATATTATCTGAAACTGGGAAAACCATTCCAGTACCATTGGCTTTAAAAGTGATGTTTACTGTGTGTGTGTGTGTGTGTGTGTGTGTGTGTGTGTGTGTGTGTATACATATATTTTACATATTATACGCTTTTAAGATTTTAGAATTGCATGTATTAATGTCTGTTTCTGCCCTAAACATAATAAATATGCTTTTTTTCTAAATGATTTGATATTTTATAATAGCAATTATATTTATAAATTGACTTCTATGTATTTAACACATAGGATCTTCTTCATATAGCTTTGGCATCAAATATTTAGCACTACCTAATCCAGCACTTTAAGGTACATTTCAAAAATAAACCAGCATGCATTATTTTCTCTTGACAATTTAAATATTTTAACACTCATCTGACATTCCAAATGTAGCAGCTAATTTACTTGCTTTAAATAGTTATCTTATTTAAAGTGTTTTACAGTTCTGCTCTTTAGTGTGAACTTCTACAACAATGAAAACAAATTGCAAACATTACTAGGCTTAATATAGAATGCAGACTTAATAATGATGTGTGCCATGTTAGTCAGCAGATAATCTAAAGCATTTTATTTTCAAATTAAGAAACAACAAAGGGAAACTGTACAGTTGATTTGATACCAATTACTTACTATTTATACACATGTGAAAATGATAAGGTCTAAAATATACAGTAGGGGGTTGATTTACTAACAAAATGAATGTTCCCTTTGCAAAGTGTATGTTCCCTTTGAAAAGTCAATGCTAGTGAATAAGGTGAAGCTGTTTTTTTTTTTTTTTTAAATAGCCAATCATATGCTAGAAAAAAGTCAAGGCTTCCCATGGGATTTGATTGTGTATTCAAAATAAACATAACGTCACCCTATTCACAAAAATTCACTTTTTACCTATGGAATGCTGGGCTCATTAATAATTACTAGCCAATTGCTATAATTTGTTATAAATGTAAATATAACTATTACCAAAATATTTTTAAACTCAATGCACTTGCCAGAAATAGAATAAACAAGTTTTACTTAACTGTACCAAATATAATTACACCAACAACAAAAAGAAATTAACCACTTCTGCTCCCGTACCTGTATACCCCTGAAGGAGTAATATTTACATGTGCACTAGAGGGTCTATTTATTCGGCGATGACTTTGTTATTACCTAAGATAAATAAATACATACATTTTTTAGGGGCACAAACTAGGTTTTCTTTTGGCAATATTCTCTTGCAAAAAAATATTTTTATGTAATCCATAGACAAACATTTGTAAAAGTGAAAAAAAGGTTTTTTTTGTATTGTGGCCAGTGTTAGTTTAAAAGAAAAAAAAAAGTTTTACTAAAAGATACATTTTATTCTATAATTTATTCTGTCACAAATGACACAAAAGTAGTACCAAACATGGCAAAGTTATTTTTAAAGAAACAAATAGCATTTTCCCCAATTTTCGCCATTTGTTTTAATGCAACACTGGAAAAAAACAACAAGCAAAACAAATAAAAATGAAATGTTAATAGTAAAAAAAAAATCACCAGATAAAGAAAAGCTAAGGGGTAGAAGAATGAAATAATTAGGGCTGATTAGATTTAACTTGTTTTTTTTTTACCTGTAAGATTCCTTTAACTTATGTATATGCAGATCAAACATTACACTTTTAAACATGTACATATGAATAACATGGTTAATACAAGGAAACAATACATTGTTATGAGGATTGTGTTCACTGCTCGTTGGGTTGTTGGTGAACTTTGCATGTTCAGGAATCCCTCAAACTGCAAACTTATTGGCAAGTTCACCCAGGCTCCAAAAGCAAACTCCAGTAATGCTTTTGCCTGACCTGGGAACTTTGCTCAGGTGAACATTTATGGCCAATAAGGGAGTTTTGAAAATGTGCCAGCCCCCTCCCTATAAAAGTCAGCTCTTCCAACATTTTTTTGTCAATGTGTGTTGGAGTTAGTGAGGGACAGCTGATAGCTTTGTGAGGGAGAGACAGTTGGTGCTACTTGTACAGTGCTAGTAGTGTGCTAGCACAAAGTTCTACAGTGCTTTATTCAGTGCTGCATATTGCCACTGCTGTCTATCAGTGAATTGCAGTGTGATGGAATGCAGAGTGGAGTGTACCCCCTGTATTCATTGTGCTGTTATGTGGCATTAGTGCTCCATTAGACCCCATTCACACCAGGGCGACAGCGTTTTAGCGCTCTTTACGCATGCTTTTTTGGGTGTGTTTTGCAAGTTTTTGTGTGTTTTTTTATGCACGTCCCAGCACATTTTACAGGCATTTTCTGTTCATAAGTAAAAGCATTTTAAGGCACATTTTCAGTTCATTTTACAGTTATCCAATGAAAAACAGTCTCAGCTGTAAAAACACGCTGAAAAAAAAGTGCACAAACACACAAAAACGCACTGATCGGCGCATTTCCATTGAAATCTATGGAGTAAAACAGGCTGATAAGTGCCACAAAAGAAGCTCAGGGACTATTTCAAACACCAGGCATTTTCCCCCTCAATTTTACACTTCTTTATACATAAAATGTGAGGCAGTCTCCCCACTGAATGGTATTATTTAAAAAAAAATGTTTGCATTAGCACGTCCCCCAGAGCAGTGCCCAGCACCCTGTACCCTTTCAATGACTTGAATGATTTTAATTCAATTATTTTTAAATGTTATCAAAATATGATATGGAGTAAAACTATTTCTTCTCTCAGTCTGGATGTTGTGTTGGAAATAAAAGTAACATGGGCTGATTGTATGACAATTTTAGCCACTTACATTTTGCATACAAAAATACATTTAATAACTGTAACAACAAAAAAACAATAAAAAAAAATAACTGCATTGGCTGGTGTATTTTTCCTTACATCTGCCCAACAAATAGAATACATGACCAGTTTATAGAGGGTTCAAATGAAACCCTCTAATTGGGTAAGGCAGTTAAGTGATTATGCAGTTCTGATATTTATTAGCTAAAATACCTCCTAATAAACAGAGAGAAACAGTAGGGTCATAATGCAGTATAGTGATAACGTTGTAGAACTGGTATGCGATGTGCCTTTTTAAATTCTATTTTATAAACTTTTCTTTAATATGTGAATTTCAGTGCATAGAGCTTAGAGGTGACATAAAAATCCTCCAAAACCAAGCAAGATGTGAACATCTGCAACAGTGCTGGGAAAACATTTCCAAATATTTTTGATTTCTATTGTAAATAGAATGGCACATAAAAGTTCAACTCTTATATCTACAAAGATGGCTATTTTCATACATAAACCACCATATGCTACATTGGGTCTGTTTATTCTATGCTTTTTAAAAAAAAATATATATTCAACCATTAAACTGTGTAAATATCAATAGAAACTGGGAAAATGGCAGGGTTCTAAAACATTTAACTAGCATAATGCATTGTAAAGTTACTTAATTTGCTTACAGAACCCTTGTTTAGCTCTATAAAGCTCAATAAATAGCCATAGAAGGTCATTATAAAGTAAAATGCATGTCTGTTTTTTTTTAATGGTGCAATCTTTTATGTTTAAATTGTATAATTACCGTATTATTTTAACATTTGAGTACAAAGTTATATTTTGCAAAAAGCTAAATAATAACCTTTTACTTATAATACCACATTGATCTTGGTGACAGCATGGTATTGTTATGTTAAATATGGTATATTGATACTATTCATTAGATGCATAATATGTTCAATGAATTAAAATTATTATTATAATAGAACAATTGTATTATATTATTTATTTAACCTCTCATATAAAAAGAGAGCAAAATAATATTTTCTGAATTCTGCAAGTATAAAAAAAGAGAAACAAATACAAGAATACAAAATAATCAGAACATTATGAAGGTCCCCAAAATACCACATCTAAAGTTGTAAAAGCATTAGAGTTATATTTAAAGGTTCATCAGACATACATTTACTTGTATTTGTACACGTGAAAAATAGCGTCGCTGCCATTGCTTTAAATTTTTGAATGACTTCGGCTGCCTGAAGTCCTGCACTTGTTGGGGACCTAAGGCAACCTGCTGATGACCTTGGAATTGATGTCCTTGGCAGTGCCAGTCCGGTTTCACATCTACTACTCCTCCTTCCCAAGACCGACACTGCCCTGGACAGCCCCACACTTGTTCGTACAGCCCTAGAGAGCCCTGTGTCGGCATCGACCCATTTAGCCCTGGAGAGCCACACATTCAGCCATGGTGAGACACAAATGCAGTCCTGGTGAAAAGCAAATGCAGTCCTTGTGACACCCAAACACAGCCCTGGTGACCCCCAAATGCAGCCCTGGTTATACCTGTATGCAGATCTGGAGACATCCAAATGCAGACCTGGAAAGCCCGACACCTGCTAGTAGAACCCTGGAGAGCCCCACATGCAGCCCCGGTGACACCCAAACGCAGCCCTGGTGAGATCTGTATGCAGCACAGGAGAGACATGAACGCAGCCCAGGTGACACCCAAATGCAACAGTTGTGACCCCCAAACAAATCCCTTATGACACCCAAACGCAGCCCTAGTGAGACTGGTATGCAACCCTGGCGACACCCAATTGTAGCCCTGGTGACATCTGAAAGTAGCAATGGTGAAACCCAGGTGAGACCTGCATGCAGCTCTGGTGAGACCCAAATCTAGCCCTGGTGACACCCATACAGAGCCCTTGTAAGACCTGTATATGGCCCTTGTGAGATGTGAACGCAGCCCTGGTGACACCCAAATGCAGCCCTAGTGACACACAAACACCGCCCTGGTGACACCCAAATGCAGCCGTGGTGAGACTTGTATGCAGCCCTGGTGACACCCAAACACAGCTCTGGTGAGACTTGTATGCAGCCCTGGTGACACTTTCGAACGTACCCTGGTGACATCCAAATGCAGCCCTGGTGAGACCCAAACACAGCGATGGTGAGATCTGCATGCAACCCTGGTGAGATCTGCATACAGCCCTGGTGAGACCTCCTTCCTGAGAACAGCATTGCCCCAGTCAGTCCTACACTCATCTGCACAGCCCTGGAGACCCCAGCGCCCAGCATCCACCCATTTTGCTCTGGAGAGCGACAAATGCAGCCATGGTGAGACCAAAATGCAGCCCTGGTGAGACGCGAATACAGTCCTGGAATCACCAAATGCTCATTTTATTGAACAAGTTGTCAATTTATGCACTATTGCCAATGAAGCTGTGACCACTGGTTCCCTCCCTAATGAATCTCTTGAGGCCACCATCATTACCATACCTAAACCTAATAAAGCTACAGATGACCCTGCTAATTTCCTCCAAATATCCTTACTCAATACAGAAGTGAAAATCTATGCAAAACATATTGTCAGTCGTCTTCTGCATATTCTCCCTGACCTGGTCCACCCAGATCAGGTGGGGTTTGTATACGGCAGGCAAGCCCCGGATGACACTAGGCGGTTGGTTGATCTCATACAATATGCAGAGCGATCTCCGCTTCTTTCTTTGGATGCAGAGAAGGCCTTCGATAGAGCACATTGGGGATACCTAAGAGCCGTCTTCGAAAAATTTGGCATCACAGGTTTCATGGGTTCAGCCATTAATGCTCTATACACACAACCAACCTAATTTGGACTATTGTCCACTCCATTTCAAATCTCTAATGGCACCCGACAAGGGTGCCCTCTGTCCCCCTTTATTCATTACCTTAGTGATGGAGTCTCTGCCCGCAGCTATCCACAAAAGTCCAGATATCAATGGAATTTCTATTGGCCACCACATACACAAAATTGGCTTATATGCCGGTGATGTCATAATTCCTTTAACTAATCCCTTACATTCACTACCGGCAGTTCAAGACATCCTCACATAGTTTAGTAAAAAATCCCTCTATAAAGCCAATCATTCCAAATCTCAAATATCCCAACTAACATCAAACTCCTCATTGATTTAATTTTATCATTCTCATGGGCCCCCTCTGCTGCCCTTACATACTTGGTCATTACTCTGACATTCCCTAGCTCCAACCTCTTTAACTTTAACTACAATCCACTCCTGTTTAAAGTTTCAGAACTATTCAAAGAACTTAACAGATCTACCCATGCCATGAGCAGGCAGGATTAATCTCACAAAAATGTTAATTCTGCCTCATACCTAATACCTCTTTCGGGCTCTCCCCAAACCCCTATTGCCATCGTACAAGAACATATTCTTGACGCCTTTATATGGAATGGTAAGACACATCGGGTTTTTAGGCTAGGTCTTCACATGCCCAAGGTCTATGCAGGTATGGAAGCCCCTTATGTCACCAAATACTACAAAACAAACATATTAGACCAGACTAAGTACTGGTGGTCCCCCATTCCAACAAACTATGGTCTCAAATAGAAAGCAAAACTTTAACACTGGACCTAAAGCTTCTATTGTGCTCCTGTATTTTAACCCCTTCGTGACGGGAGACGTACAGTGTACGTCTTGTCACTTTGTGCCTATATGACTGGCCACGTACACTGTACGTGATGAGTTATATCAGGCTTTGTAATGCCGGTATTTGCTGATTCTCAGCATTTAACAGTCATTCATTAATGTCTCAGTATTGAGGCATTAATTAATGAAATAATTAAGCTTTTTGTAAAAGCTTCTTCCTTTCATTAATGAAAGAATGAAGCCGTTACATGCAAATAGAGGACCGCAATATGCGATCCCGTATTTGACAGCTCAAAATAGCAGAGAGGCAGCAGTGACTCACCTCACCTCTCTGCTATTTGTTTTGACAGCTCGAGAGCCCGATGTTTAAATACATTTCACTGAAAGGATACAATGTATATCTTTTGAGTGAAATGTATCATTTCTGATCGTCTAGGCACGATCAAAGAGCTTTTAGTGAGATCTGAATCTGACTAAAGTCAGGATCAGTCTCTAAGGTTATTATTAGCTGTTCCTAAGTTTGGATCAGCCTAATAGCCAAAAATAAAATAAAAAAGTTAATTTATCAAGCTGTCATAGTGATTGCTTGATATAAACTGACAAGAAAAAAAAAGTTTTTTTATTTTATTTTTATTTTTTTTACAAAGTGTAAAAAAATAAAAATAAAGTGTAAAACAAAATTAGGAAAATATAAATTATATATAAATATATTTTTTATACTATAATTAATATAAAAAAATTCTAAAAAAAAATAATAATAATCAAAACTTGTGAAAAAAGTGTTTTCTTCTAGTTTTTTTCCTCATTTTTTTTATTTTATTCAAACTAAGTGAGGGGTTAGGTACACATATGTGATATAATTATATAGCCCTATCTGTCCTCTAAAAAACAATATATAATATGTGTGGGTACATTTAGTAAGAAAGTATATTACTGCTGTGGAAGAATCACACAGCAAAAATTTAAAAAATGTGTCAGTCATTTATGAACAGAACCTGAAAACTAGCTCAGTCATGAAGGGGTTAAATCACTCTCCTGATAAGTCTTTGCTAGACACTGTCACAGCGAACTTGAGAGTCTGGTATTCCTTTGAATCTAAGTCCCTCACCAATAACAGATGTAGCCTACAATATATACCCCTAAACACACTAGAACTTATCCTGACATACAACTGTCCAATTGGGCGCATATGGGCTTTACGCATTTGGACAAACTATACTCTAATGATCACTTGCTCACTTTTGATGTCTTATGTAAGAAGTATCCTCTCCCAGTTAAAGATTTTTATAAATACCTTTGAAACAGACATTATTTAGCCTTATTTATGTGTTAAAGACAAGTTACATATTAGAAGATCCATTCATTTCAACTGCAAAAGTTCCCCTGCCAGCAAGGGAATTTCTTTTTTCTACAGCCTGCTTAGTGAACCAAAAACTTTGGATAAATTACAATCAATGAATTGGTGGGAAAATTAATTAAACTTCTCATTTTCACTGGAACAATGGTACAAAACTGTGTCTTGGCCCTTATAGACCTCGAAATGTTTGAGTCACTGGGAATCCTTACAGAAAATGTTGCATAAATGGTACTTTATGCCCTATAGATTGGCTAAAATCTTTCCTTCCTCTTCACCACTCTGTTGGCAGGGATGTGGATTGGGTTCATTGACTCACATTTGGTGGTCTTGCACCCTGATCAAACCTTTTTGGACTGCCATTTCCACCTTTATATCCACAATCACTCAGCTCCCATGCAATACCTCCCCACAATTCACTTTATTGGGAGGGGTTTGGATGAATGGCTACAACATTCCACACAGTGGTATCCTCATCTGTATAGCCGCTCGCCTCGCCATAGCAAGAGCTTGGAAACAATCTGAAACATGCAATGATACACATTCTGAATACACACGCCCATTTTGAATTTCTTTTTCCAAAAGCTAACTTCAAAACTCATGTTTTCTCCTCACATTGGGCTTGCTGGTTGGCAGACGCCAGATGTTTGATTCATACTACATGATCTAAATATGCAAATTTTAATTGATGTAACAAATGCATACTTCATGATATTATCTACATGCATATTTATGTTATATCTCCTCTCATATGTAACCACATGCAATGTCACCATCTAATTTCCTTTGGTTTTATGTCACTTTGTCCTTCCCTACATTTCTCCAATGGCAGTATACTCACCTTTATGCTTACATCCCTAAGACCATTGATGCATTATATCAATATTCATATTTCTATTTTGAAAATAATGTACTCTCATTTTTGTCTTTCTGCAAGAGATGTATTACTGTGCCGTTTAATCTCTGTATAATTTCTATTGACCTTATCAACGCATGTGAAATGCCTTACTTTTATTTTTTATTTTTTGTTCTTTATGGTTCATATGAAAACCTTAATAAAACTCATTGATAAAAAAAAACAGCTTACAATCAAAGGTCCAGATCTATTAACATTGCTGGCATTGACCATTTGTTCTTGACCCTGCATTTGGAGTCTCCTCTTCTGCCCAATCGTCTGCTTATCTGTTATTGACTTCAGACATCTTAAACCTCATCCACAATCATTAATGTTTAACAGAAATGTACAGTACTGTACTGAATAGTGTGTGTGTGTGCATGTGTGCACTTTGGTGGTATACTTGTCTGCATCCCACAGATGCAGCCTGACAATATGTTTAAAACCTGCAAAATCTACTTTTTGCTACCCACTTGTTGCTCAAGAAAATGAGCAACATGTGGCTAAGCAACATACTACCTTTTTTCTTTTTTTCTGAGGACTTTCTCTCCTCCCTCATGTGACAGTGCCAGGCCAGTCATCAAGAACAGCACTGTCGCATGAGAAGAAGAGGAGTGACACAAGTGGTCTTCCATACTCAGGAGTCTTGGGTATTTTCTACACTCATGACAGCTAAATTGAGTGACCCAGAATTGAAAGCCTAGCCAGAGTACATTTTGATCTGCTCATGGATTTAAATCAATACGTTAAAATCAATGCTAATGTGGGCCTTAAGCCTCTAATGCATTGTGTTATTATTTCTTCCAACTGTTAAAATACCTTTGAGAAAATTTTAGTTAGCCTTTTTATTACTTTATTAATTTAACATAATTCTGCCAAAGCTTGCTCAAGTACTTACTTTTGCTCCCTTACACTTTCAGATTTCATTCTAAAAAATGTGTTTCCTTTTCATGCCCTGGTCTTAGTTCTACATCATTTAATCTCACCTTTTTGTTATAGCATTCATGTAGAGCATTAGCTGCCATGCTCTGTATTTATAAACTTCTTAGAATGTCAAAAATAATAAGCAGTTAAAACACATGTGATTGAGAGGTTTAAGTGCTGATGTAGCCTTGTTGTGCTTAATGGATGGCTTATGATTTACAGTAGATTGAAAAAAAAATCTTGAAAATGTGAGCAGTTCATGCGAGTTTAAAAAAATTATTTTGCTTCCCCTTGAAAAACACATATTTTATATATATATACCTCTATATTT
>NW_017306529.1:1330859-1332959 GCF_000935625.1 Nanorana parkeri
CCAGCATTTTTTTTATTATTTTTACATTTATTTTATTTAATATTATTTTTTAAAACTTTTTTAACTTTAATTGCTGTCACATTGGAGGGCTTACAAGCGCCCCATGTGATATCATATTGGTGGTGACAGATACTCTTTAAGGTAATACTGGGGGAAGAATTGCTTCTTTTGTAAAGCAAAAGCAGACTCTACAAATGAATGTAAACAGAGTCCCAGCGGCTTGCTTAAACGAGCCCACTGCCAGCTTCATTGTTTTTTTCTGAATGAAATTCGGATATATCCAAATTTTGTTATTAAACATTCGGATACGTTTGGATTTGTTATGTCTGTAATACGGAAAATCGGATGCATCCAAATGTCCGAATTTACAGAAATTGTATTTAATATTTTTTTAAACTTTTTTAACTTTAATTGCTGTCACATTGGAGGGCTTACAAGCCTCCCATGTGATATCATATTGGTGGTGACAGATACTCGTTACGGTAATACAGAGGGGAACAATCGCTACTTTAGCAATGCCGAGAGCCGACTCTACAAATGTAAACAGAGTCCCAGCGAATTGCTTAAACGAGCACGCTGCCAGCTTCATTGTTTTTTTCTGAATGAAATTCGGATGTATCCAAATTTTGTTATCAAAACATTCAGGTACGTTTGGATTCGTTATTTCTGTAATACGGAAAATCGGATGCATCCAAATGTCCGATTTTACAGAAATTCGTACGAATTCCAATACGAAACAAAACACATTTCATATGTCTATAGTGTATGGCCAGCCAAAGTTAAGATATCTGAGCTGCCTGGTAGTATTTCTCTATACCGGGGGTGCTTAGAGCACCATGCAAGTTGTGCGTGCACAGAGTAGATTGTATAATTCTGGGACTTTTATGAGCTCAGCTAAATGAACAGATCCATTATTGAAATTAGCATAAATAATAGCTATTGTCCTAAAGTTTTAGGCAAATAGTAATTTTGACAACAATATCACCTATCTAGGATAGAGAAGGGAAGTTCCTAATCTGCAGGAGAGTGGATAAGGATCAAAGAAAGGGCTAGTAATTTGCATTTAAAAGGAAAGCATAGTGTGTGGGCTTAACCCCCAAATAATCCAAAGCTAGTCCTATCCAAGCAAAGGGAAATCGTGACAGAATATGATGTATTACTTTAGGATGGAGAGTGATATTTAGAGTGGTGGATTTAGCCTGGTTGATCCTAAGACCAGGGGAGGATTGGGCAAATAGGTTCAGAACATGGCAAAGATTGGAAAGGGAGATATGATGATTAGTAGGGACATTGTCAAAAAAAAAAGCTAATTTTAGGTCAAGGCCTGCATAGGTGACCTTTAGAGATATCCTGTTTCTACCTAATGGCAATCGCCAGGGGCTCTAGGGCAAGCAATATGGTGTATATGGAAAGGTTGGAATTGGTACCCCGTCTATTGCACCATGGCCAATAAGCTGGAATGCAGCAACCCAGGCAAGAAGAGAATCCTCAAATCCCCATCTGCAAAGTACATTTTTCAAATAGTCCCAGGACAAGGAATCAAATGCTTTGTAAATGTAAAAGGATACTGAGTTGCTGTAACAGATGAAGAGGTTGATACACTTTCAAGATGTTATCGCTGGCCTGAGGCCCAGGGGAAAACCCTGCCTGGTCCCTGTAAAAAATACTGTAATTGTTTATCAGTCCTGGCTCAAAAAAAGGTTCCCCAAGACTTTCAAATCCACATTCAGTAAGGATATGGGACATAAGTCAAGGGGAGAAGACATGTCCCCAGCCTTTTTAGGCATAATTGTGAAATAAGCTATGTGGGGACAAGAGGGAGGAATATTTTTATAATAAATTGTAATAATAAATAATATAAATACAAATGATATAATAAATTGCTGTTAATGTGTCTGGGCCAGGTGCTTTGAGGTTCTAGTTGACAGATGGTCAGAAGAAGAACAGAATTTGGAAAAATCAATCTGTGTTAGTCTGGGGAAAAGTAGGTGGTTGTCCATAGTAGGTGGATGAGTGGTTGAGTTGAGTGAAAGTCACAAAATAAGGAGACTATTGTGAAAGGTTACCTTCTTGGTTTCAAGGGTTTTCGGGGGGGGGGGG
>NW_017306529.1:1332989-1339757 GCF_000935625.1 Nanorana parkeri
GAGGGTAACAAACAGGAGAGTGGAATGGATCTCCTTATTGCTGCTATTGCTATTTTCTCTTTCTCAGACCATTCTCTATAAACCATAGAGATGGTTGTGCATGAAAGTCCCAGTGGATCAGAAGTTTCTGAAATATGCAGACCAGCCCATCTGGCACCAACAACCATGCTATGTTCAAAGTCACCTAAATCACCTTTCTTCTCCATTCTAATGCTCAGTTTGAACTTCAGCAGTTTGTCTTGACCATGTCTACATGCGTAAATGCAATGAGTTGCTGACATGCGATTGGCTGATTAAATATTTGCGTTAATGAGCAGTTGAACACTTGAACCTAATAATGAGGCCAGTGTATATATTCCAGTTTAGCTTTTCCTACAGGGCACCCGGATTTGGTTGTCCACGAGCACAGACAAAGCCCATCAACACAGGTCCCTACAAAGGACCAAAACTTCCATCTGAGCTTTTCATAAAAGGTATCTAATCCCAATAACAAACATGCCATATATTGTAGCTTACCAATCCTTAGATTTGGTGGTTGCATTACTTTTTTTTTCAGAACTACTAGGAACAATTTCTGCAATTACAGAAAATACCTGTTGATCTTTGCAGAAATGCAGTGTCCTTGTCACAATATGTAAGATGATTTGGAGCCATACAACTGTTATCTTCCCCCTATAAATTACTAATTCCCCCACCACCCATGTAACTGAGATGAAGATAGGAAGACATGTAAAGTAGTCCAGCCTGGGTGAAAACTATAGCTAACTCCATTGACACACTGGGGGTGCATGTAGCTACCCTAAGACAGTACGTGAGCTCTTCACTGGACTACAAAAGTAAAAATAAAGGAACAAAAGCCTGAAAAAAAAAAAAAACTGATGCAGCCACCCCATATAATGACCTCATCTGCAATACATTATATTTGTGTTTTTGGGCTTTAATACACTTTAAATATTTTTGGCCATACAGTTCCATTCCCCATATAGCGGTAGTGGTGAAATCTTCGTAATCCACACTATCAGCTGTTTATTTAATAAAGACCTCTTTTTCCATGTTTGGCTGGAACTTGACTTTAAACAATAAAAGCACTAAATGTTTTTTTTATATTTTGGTCTAAAAAAATTAACTAAGTGTATATATATATATATACACACACACACACACTATATGCTGTATAAACCCACATTGAGTAAACATACCTTTATTGAATATGAAATACATATATTAAGAGGGGGAGAGAGAAGATGAAAACATGAAATAGATATAGGCTTATATTGAGTTCTATGACAATTTTTAAATTTTTGTTTTTTGTTTTCTTGCCATAACGTTTCAAAATGAATTCAACACACTATTGAAGAATTTATTTTTGCCTAAATTACAGATGTGACATGCCAGTCTGAATATACAGAAATACAGTGGAAGTACATATGCCATCTGCTTCATTTAATATGAGAGCCATTCATTAGATTTTCCAGTTACGGCAAAAAAAATAAAAATGTAATTTGCAGAGCAGGCACAGTGTCCATGATCTATATATGTATGACAGCTCAACTTTGACAACCTTTTTTTCCCCAGAAAATCCTATTCTAGATAACTGACAGCTACTCAGGTTAATAAAATCACTGGTAAAAATGAAACCATCAGTCACAGTAGGTTATTAAGTTATGGTTTATATAAAAATATCTATGAGATTAAATTGCACATTCATATCTCAGTGGGAGATTTCATTTAGTGGACTATTAACATCTTATTACATTTCAACAAATATTAACCCAATTGTTTTTGTAACTGTGTTGTTAATATGTAGAATAATTATTTAGTTTGGAACTTTTTATAGGTTTCTGGTAAATATAATTAGTGTGATAATGTGTAGGAGTTTTGATATATCATTATTTCAGACTTTTTTATTTTTTAGAATTAAACATAAGGAGGCAGTGTGAAAAATACATGTAGTTAAGAAAAAGCAGACCCAGCAGCATACTGGTTCTAGGTCACATGACCCAATAAAGATCATGTAAGCTGCAGAAGACTACTGTGATGGGCACCAATATCAAGTGAGCCTCAGAAACCGTGATAAAGTACCAAAGCACTGTGGGATCTGCATTTCCTGACAAGTAAGTTTTTACACTTGTCACACTGCCTCCCTAATGATGTAGTATTTTTCTGAAGTGGATGAAAACTTAGAGTTTAGGTTCTATTTAAGGGTCATCAAATGCCAGATAAATGTATGCTTTTGTACTAAACTTTACATTTTGTACTAATCTTTCTTTTTTACACTAATTTCCTATTTTACCCAAATGCTTTTACAAAGGTAACTTTTTCAAAAGTCAAAGTTATTGTCATAAATGACAATACCATAATTTAAATTTATTTACATTTACTTTCTTTTAAAAATTCATCCAAAAAGGGATCCTTCCAAGGCTAATACTAGTGTTGATAGTTCTATAAATATATGATGAGCTATCTAGCTGCAATCATGGATGAACTTTCCAGTAGTCTGTGTGGGTTGCCAGAGGGCAGTTTTACTACATGCTCATTTTTCATAACACTGTCCATCCAGAGAAAGTTGTGTGTTAAATTAAATAATCTGTAAGCAAGTGCCACATCGAAGGAGAAATTATAAAAGGGTTAACATTATATCAATAGGTAACAGACATCTATATTGATGCACTGAAATGTTAACCATGTAAAAATGTTGATAGTGGTCTATACATCATTATTTTGTAAGAGATCTATGATTGCTATCGGTTTCAATATATTTTGAAGTCTCTGGCTGTTGTTGTCCTATAGTATTAGTGTTTTACTTTTTCTTTTTTGCTAAATATTGCATTTTGTTTCACTTCTAACTCCTGCTTAGATGCATCAAGCAATGGTAAAAAAACACATACAGAGGCAACAAAATGCATGCTAAAATGCAGTAAAAGCAGCACAAAATGTGTGAAATGTAAATTAAAACTGAACTATGGCCATGTATAAAATAATGACTACTGGTCTGCCCAACCCAGTGCTCAGCAATCTCATTCTTTTTTCTAAAGATTCTACCTCAATCCACAGCCCCATCACAGCTATGGTCTAAGTATCCATACAGATACTTAGGGGTCTATTCACTAAGCTGCCGTAGGCAGCCGAGTGAATGACCGACCTGAAGTGAAGTGAGCTATTCACTTCAGGCTGGTATGGCTGATTTCAGCCATACATCGGCTGAAATCAGCCGTACATCGGCTTGCTTCACATGGCTTTGGGTCGGCCGACCCGAAGTGCAGAAGTAGTTCGACTCAGCCGATCCAACATCTGGATCGGCTGAGCCAAACATCTGGCAGGCTACTCACTGCTGTTCGGCCTATTCTTATAGATGCCGAACAGCAGTGAGTGAATAGCCGAATGCCGCTCACTCCCTCAGAGTGACCGAGCAGAACAGAAAAATAGTTTAAAAAAAGTAAATAGAAAACGATTGTGCGGAGCTAGCAGTGACAGCTAGCTCCGCCCAATAGTTTCCCATTGTCCGGAGGCTCTGCTGCCGTGAAAAAAAAAACTCCCCCGGGCGCCTCTCGCTCCCGGCCGCCCAGGAGAGAAACACTGCTGTTTCTTTTTTTTTCTTTACTCTGACATGGAGCGATGTCAGAATAGAAAAAATAATTCCCATTGAAATGCGTTGCTACATTACTGATGGAGAACTGCAGCAGAGGGCGGGTACAATGCTAGTTTACTATTGGCTATTGCAAGTTGAAATAGCCATTTGTAATGTAGCAATGCGTTTCAATGGGAACTTTTTTTTTTCTATTCTGACATCGCTCTGTGTCAGAATGAAGAAAAAAAGAAACAGCAGTGTTTCTCTCCTTGGCGGCCGGGAGCAGGAGACTCCCGGGGCGCCAGTGAGAGTTAGCTGTTTGGAGATCAGTGTCCCTGGTTAGCTGGTAACCAGGGATGCTGATTTCTCTGCAAGTGGCCGGAGCCAGCCATAAGATCACGGCTGGCTCAGCCCAGCCATCAGAAGCAGGCTGTCGGCCGGCCAATGGTCGGCTGCTCAGACAGCTTCGGCTTTTAGCGCGGCTTGGCCGAGCCGAGGCATATCCGTTCCGCTTGACTGAGCCGCTCGGCCATGTTCGGGAGCTGTACGGGCTATAGTGAATAGCTCGTACAGCACCCTATTCGGTTCTAGTGAACCGAAGGGGTCCTGGGGCCGAAGCTAGCCAAAGGATCGGCCGAAGCTACGGCTAGATCCTTCGGCAGCTTCGTGAATAGACCCCTTAGACAATTGCATGCTTTTTATTCCTTGAATACTTTATTTATTTTTATTTTTCTCCTCATTCTTCTCACTGTGGCCATTTTTACTAAGTGCAGATGACTCCATCTCTTTTTACTTCTTGTAACTCTGGGTCTTCCTCCTGGAACATGAGACAGTGCACATCATCTCAAGGGGGAAATGCCCAGGATGCATCTCTTAGGACCTGATTACCTAACTAATGCCTAAGAGGACCAGGAAGCAAAAAAAACTGTAATTATAAGTAAAAGCAAAACATGTCTGTTTAACTAATAAATGTAACATGATTTTATATCTGCATGCTGAGGTGCATACTGAGGTGATGTTTAGTGAAAGTGGTAAAGGTCCACTTTAACCTACTGGCGGTAATCCCGAGTGTGGCTCGGGGTTAATTTTCATTACCAAAAGCGGTAACCCCAAACCACACTCGGAAATTACATTGTAGCATCTTACCTTGTCCACGATCCTTGCTGTGTCCTCTGGCTGATGCCGGCATCCGTCCTCCAGGTTCCGTCCCTTGCGAGCGTCCGTGTCGCAGGTGGGCGAACCGGCGGGAGATTTGAAAGTAAAAAAACAAAATAATCAAACCGCCAGGGAGGTTAAGGTAATTTTTCTGGTTATTAAAACCTTTATTTAAAAAAAATAGTTTTTATATAATTAACACTTCAATTAAATTGTCAGATTGTCATTTTATGATTCTAATGAGAAAATATCATTTCAAAAACAGAATTAAAATGTGTCAGCATATGTTGTATAATTAGGAGAATTTATAATAAAATTTTGACCGCAGGCACCAGTAATTTACATTTCTTAATACCACAAAGTACAATATATTTCTTTGCAATGTACAGGAATCCATTTTTCCTGGCCATATCCATGGCAGCGCTGACAAATGGGTTTAGATCCAATTACCCCTAGCTGACAGGAACCAAAAGGGTTAAACAAGGCCTAACCCTCTCTATAAAAGCCCCTCCTCCTGCTGACTTCCCCAGTCTTTTTGTTCCTGTCCCCCTAGGACAGGGTTGTTTGTATGTTACTGAGAAGTTTTTCTTTATTTGCCAACTGATTGATTTCGTATTGGCCTCAGGGGAGTTCAGCCTCTCTCCCCTGGGAAGTCTCCAAGACTCGGCCCCGTGCAAGGGTGTCCCCTTGGGGAAGGACAAACTTTGATTCCATGAGAGGAAGCCAGATTTTCCATATAATGTGCAGCCTGTCAGACAGGGAGGGTAAGACTGTTGTGGTTTAACTTACCTGCTGTGCTGTATGATGTCCTTTTCACCTCGGCCGGCTCCCCCCAGTCTTGTCTGTTTGTGATGTGTGGGCGAGACAGGATGGGCAGCAGCGGCTTCAGCTGGCATCTGCGCTTGCGCGGAAGTTCCGTCGTGCGTGACGTCACCGGAGATTCGGATCCAAATTTGAATTTACAAGCCATTTCCAGGGAATTGAAGCTCTCATTTTGTCTGTTGGTTTATCCCCCTTTGGATTCCCCCTGGAGATCCCTTAAAGAACGGGATATCATGGATGATTGCCCCTCACCACACCGGTCTGTGGAGACGAGGTAAGGGCAGTGAAAAAAAAAAAGATTCAAACCATTGCAGTCAGTTCAACTGCAGTCAGGAAAAGTACTGCTTTACCTGCACTAAACGCATCAAAACGCAGTGCAAACGCATCACAACAGATCGTAATGCAACTGCGCAGTTGCACGCAGTTGTGATGCAGTTTCTGGTGTGAACTAACCCTAAAACCTATACTGTGTTAGGCATGGGTCTTCAGCTGGCAGTGGCCTTATCTTCGGTATCAAGAACTTCTAAATTGTGGATAGAAGATCTGGAGGATGATATTAACAGGGGAGTGAGTGGACACAGTCTCCTGGATAGGATACATGATATGAAATTTGGCACCTGATTTCACTACGGGATCCGTGTCCAAGGGTATGGTATCCTCTGTAGTAGCCCGCCGGGCACTGTGGCTCAGACCATGGGCGGCCGATTCTTCCTCAAATAGCAGCCTATATTCCTGGGCATTCCAAGGTGATATGCTTTTTGGCCTGAAATTGGATAGCTATATTAAAGGCTATCGATGGCATTAAAGCAGTGTTACCTCAGGAGAGGAGAAACCAGAGAAGCTATTGAGATGGCAGGATTCACCAAAATTATACTACTTTTCATGACTCCAGGACCTACAAACCTGAAAGAGAATCTACTTGATCAATGAAGGTGTCGGTTCAAGAGATGTGAGAGTCGGGGTGAGACTATAACTATTCTCAGATCTCTGGGCAGAATCAATAGCAGACGTTTGGGTACTGAAGATAATCACAGAGGGATACAAACTGGGGTTCAGATTGTTTCCCCAAAAGGCAGGTTCATAGTGACCAAACTCCCAAGAGATTTGATGAAGAAACGGGCTATGTTTGACTTTGGGGGTTCCCTTCTATCCCAAGATGTCATAACTGCGGTACCCGAGCAGCAAGAGTTCCAGGGGTTCTATCCCATTTGTTCCTAACTCCC
>NW_017306529.1:1342911-1360600 GCF_000935625.1 Nanorana parkeri
GACACACTTGTAGGAAGATGAGGCAATCCTCAGGTGGATCTAATGGCGTCTCACAAGAATTGCCATGTCGGCCGATCTCTGTCGAGAATATTCAATCACAGAGTGAAAGGCCAGGGCGTTCTTTCACATCCATGGGATTACGAACTAGCTTATGTCTTTCCCCCCTTTACCATGATCATAGCAGTCCTTCAAAGGATGTGGAAGGAGAAGGTGGTGGTTATTGCCGTTATCCCACATTGGCCGAGACATCCATGGTTCCCTCTCTTGATGTCCCTCAGCATTCAGGAATCGGGGCAGATCCCAGTGAAATCGGATCTCATGTCTCAAGGGCCGGTCCAGCACCCGCATCCTCAGCACCTCTGTCTGACGGCCTGGCTGCTGAAATGGAAAGGCTAAAAAAGTCTGGATTTTCACAGGAGGTTATTGATATGCTTTTGAAATCCCGGAAGGTGTCCACTTCCTCTGTATATTGTAGCATGTGGAGGGTGTTTTTCACATGGCCAATAGACCACGACATTGTCCTTTCTCAAATCTCATCTGAGGCGATCCTGGGGTTCCTCCACACAGGTCTGGACAAAAGGATGAGCCTTAGTTCCCTCAAGGTACAGGTGTCGGCTACATCTGGGATCAGGTGGACTCAATCAGAGCGTTTCCAAGTCTCTGAAGGCGGTGAGTAAAGTATATCCTCCTAATAGGCTTCTTTATCTGTCTTGGGATGTTCATCTAGTTTTGGAGACTCTTTCAGGACCTCCCTTTGAGCCGATACAGTCTATTTCTATGCAATTCTTGTCATACAAGATGGTCTCCTTAGAGGTCTTGGCTTCAGGTAGGAGGGTGTCGGGGCTCCAAGCCTGTGGTTGTGGTCAACCCTTTCTCATTTTTCATGAGGATAGAGTAGTTCTGAGAACTGTATCAGGTTCATGCTAGTGTTCATGTGAATCAGGATATTATCCTTCCCGCTCTCAACTCAGAAGGGATGGAAGGATGTTTGAGCCTAGTCCGGTGTCTGAGGAGATATGTGGAAGAATGTAAGGACTGGAAAAAGTCCAGAAGGCTGTTTATGATTACGGCAGGAGCCAGGAAGGCATTGGCAGAAGCCAAAACATCCTTAAGCAGATGGCTCGTGCTCACCATCATTAACGCCTGTCAAACAGCGAGAGTCTCCCCTCCAAAAGGCACCGGGTTCACTCCACAAGGGCCGTCTCCCCATGGGCAGCAGCAGCTGGATTTTCGGTGAATCAAAATTGCAGGGCAGCAACATGGGCGTCTAGGTCTACCTTTGTTAGCATTCTCGACTGGACGTCAGGGCTGCAGTGAATGACCACTTCGGTAGAAGTGTTAGTATTGTAATTCCTGGCATTATAATACATCCATTTCATCCAAACATTAGTTTCGGCACTCCTATCTTCTCCGTGGTGGGTAGGGTCAAAATCTTTCCCAATCACTACCTCCACCTTCTCCCCTCCCTCTTCTTGGGGGACGGGGACGGGGAGGCAGTTGCCTCCATGGTCTGATTAACCTTGGGGGGTGCTGTAATGTTTAACACTAGGATTCTCCATGGATCCTGACCATTAACCGTGGCTCCCATCCAGTATTTTCCCGAATCACACACTTGGGGGTTGGTCAATTTCAACATAACATGTCCTTGTCCTTGTGGGTACCACTCCAACCTTTCAAACACATTTCTGTCTCCGGCCCCCACCTCCCTCCATGCCGTTTCCCATTCCTGTGGGTCAGTGGTCCTCCATATGTCTTTCCACCCAGGGGGCCATCCTGTATTCCTCCCTCCTAGATACCAAGCACAACTTGTGGCACTACAATGTCCTCTCTTATGTACATTAGTGACATCTAGGGTGAATACAACGGTCAAACCGTTACAAACCGTTATCAACAGAAATGAAGCAAGAAGTATACACAAGATCCCTTTCCCAACAGGGGTTTTAAAATATCCTGTAGTGAGTATCATTCTCCTTTCCCTTCCTTTTTGTAACAGACGGGGGATGAGATCACAGTGCTACTTCACTTTCCTAAAGTGAGTGATATGCCTTTTATAACCCGGGCTGTGAAGCCTGAAGGCGGGTCAGGCAATTTTCACTATTCACAACTCTCACCCTCCGTCACTTTCCCTGCAGCTATGTTTACTCTCGATTTCTTGCAATGTGTAATGTGTATCCACACTTTCAAGTAATAGTAACTGTAGAAGTTTTTTTACACTTATTTCTGAACTTTAGTAATTATCCTTATTGCTGTTTTTATATTCCAAGCAATTCAGATTTTGTAATGTATTTTCTTATTCAGAGACATTGCAAGAAACAGAAGAGTGCAACTAAAGACAGTGATAAAAGTGGTTCCAAAAGAAAGTAATTATCTAATGTGCGCCCTTGTTTTATGTGTAATACGCATCATCATTATTTAAATATCCTACTAGAGACATAAACATGTACTGTACTGAAAACAATTACACAAACAAAAGCTTTTAATTTTTAATTAAGCAAAAAGAGCAATCATGTACAACAATTTGAATGCATTGCTGCAAACAGTTTGTTTATCATCTGGAAGTCTATTTTGTGTGGTCATTTTATCATCATATAAAACAATTTTAGTTACTAGGGAAATGTTAGTCCACGGTAAACAGTATATGGCTATGAACTTTTATTACTATTTTTTTGACAGTTTCATATTCGGCTGTTTGTCTTTATAAAAGTTTAGACTTCTTTGCTGGATACTGCATATTAATAACCCTTTAAATAGATCATGCAGCCAGTAGTTTGTTGATAATTACAAAATTCAGCATTCAAACAAGTTTGATACAGATTTATTACGTAAACAAGCTAAATAGAACAAATGTAATCAAAATTGTTATAATCATTTTTAGATGATTGTACTGATATAAAACTTGCTCTGGTGACATCTCCAGACTGGATTTCTAATATAAATATTTGTCACACCCTCAAATAATTTTCCTAAAAATGATCTTTGGTAACCCTGAGGATATTAGTAAAAAACTTAGAATATCTGTTCAAATGTTAGAATTGCATGAACATTAATTCCTAATTAAGTACTCTAAGACTAGACTAAAAGTGACACAAATTCTTCTAGCACTAGTGAACCACCTGACATATTCTAACATAGGTATGGTACAAATTTAGCTAGCTCTAATGCAATATAAGTTACACTATTTTGGCTGATGTGGCTAAAATATGAGACATACAGGGCTATTCACAAAAGGGTGAAGAGCTTGGAGAAGGCAGAAGTGAAAATCCTAGCCCAACTTATGGAACTTTACTCACCAATTTAATGTCTCCCAAAACAGGTACATTTAAGGCAATGTCAACTGTCAAGGTTGTCCGTGTACTTTTTTCAGCTCTCAACCAAACTTTTAAGTCCTTCAAATGGCTGGTGTCAAAGATGATCAAATGTGCAGCACCATGGCATCTGCAATTCAAATAGAGGCTAAACTGGCACCAGCCTTGTCTGTAACTGATAGGAGGTTATAGTTCTGCTTCAATGTGGCTGAAATCATTCAGTTATATTAACCCAAATGTAACTTTGAGATTAATGTTTTTCAAAAGTAATTTTATCCTTGCCTGTGTTCACTTCAAATGCCTACTAAGTTTTAGAGGAGTTTAAATATTATGGAAATTGCCCCAAACCTAAATAAATATTTGCCACAAATACAGGCTAGAGTAAAAATTATTATCATTGATTTGGATATTTGCCTAGTGTTTCATAAATATGTTTATTATAGCTAGCATAGGTAATAAAAAGATGTCTTAAAGAAAAAAAGATGGAAAGGTGCCTTCACTATCAGTGGAGAGCTGCTTATGGAAGAGCAGCATTGTACTCAAGTCTTTGAATGTTTATTATTAGACAAGACTGACCCTGCCACCAAAATACAAAAAGAAACACCTTGCAAAAGAACATTAAAGTCTATGTTTACCTTTCTGTCCACGTTTCATGTTACACCCATATTTCTGCGCATTAGCTGGACACTGTAGACATTTTTTATCTTTCAAAGTATTTTATTACATTTTTCCAAGATGCAATAAAGCAAGAGAACAGCACATGACGCAGAAACAGAATATCTTACAAAAGTGTCTCGAGGTCTCCCACAGTAACGTGGTCAGGTAGGAGGAGGTTACAAAACAAAACACATAAAATGCAAAGTAAGACATTGAAATAGAACATATTGATCTGTCCACTGTAGACAAGTTTTACAGCTGACAATAGCTGTTTACATGCAGGCATTCTGGTTGCTATACAGCCACCCAATTGCTTGTATGGTGTGTAGGAGTGTGTGGCCCTGTCCCGCTACCAACACAGAGGAGAGCAGAGCCTGGGACCAGCATGATGGGTCTGTTTACAATGATTGAATGGAGATCAACAAACTTCCAGTGGTTGTTCTTCCTTCTAGTCACTGAAAGTGAAAGTGATGTGAAGTGAAGTGTGTAATTTCTCCAGCTGCTTCATCAGCTTCTTTGGGGGTCCATAGGTGACATTAGGGGTCTAATGGAGCCCTGATATCTATATAAAGAGGGCCTGTCACTGTATCTGTGCTTTCATACCGGCGGCTTGTTGTTAAAAAAATTAAAGTCACATATAAAAAAATAAAAACCTTTTTATAAAGTGCCCTGCCCCCACGTCCACACACACATACAAATGCAAACAAATGTCGGGTGCACCTACATGTGAAAACGATGATTGCACCACAGTGAATGTCAGAGGCCAAGCAATAATTCTAGGCCATCAATCACTGTCAACACTAAATTGATGAGTGGTAAAAGTTTTTAAAGCATCATCGCCTATGGGCAATTTTGGGTATGGTAGATTTTTGTTATTTCACGGATGTAAACTAATTTAAAGCTTCACATTTGTGGTGTCTATTTACCCGATATGACCCCATCTTGTATATTTTTCCAAAAACTTGGCTAATAATAAATGTTTCATAACAGGGTAAACAGTTTATTTTCAACATTTGTGGCACTTTTTTCTACAGTATATATAGTAAAAAATAAAACCCAGTGGTGATTAAATACCACCAAAAGAAAGCTCTATCTGTCCCAAAAAAATTATTTAAAACTAACCTTGGTACAGCATTGCATGACTGAATAAATGTCAGTCAAAATACCTCAACGCTAAATACTGAAAAATGGCCTGGACAGGAAGGGCGTTTAAAGGAGAACAATGGGGTTAGGGCTTTTCCCCATAGTTCTCCTAAGTGTAACGGGCGGACACAAATTAGCATCCTCCCATCACCCAAAGCTCAGTATACAGCGAGCTATAGCTCGCGGTACACTGAGACGCCGCAGCCAGAATGGATCCCGACAAATATGTCTGGATCCACCCAGCTGCATAAGTGACAGTTGGCTCTGTCTATTTAGAGGCAGAGCCAGCTGTACCTGCCCCCTCCCCATCCGTTCCGCCAGTCAGCGCTGGATGATCGGACAGGGGGGGGAATCCCTGCATGGAGCCGTGAGTGACAGTCACAGCTCTCTGCAGGGAGATCGAGAAGTGAGCGAGCACCGGTATGTGTTCGCTCACTTCCTGATCTACTCAGCTGACCTGTGACAGTTTCATTGTCACAGGTCGGCTCAGATTATGAGGCTGAGTGAAAATCACTCACCTCATAATTCTCCTTTAGCAACAAGGTCTTCAAGTGGTTAAAGAAGAACTGCACAATATTAGACATGTGCAATTCGTTTAGTTCCGAATCGAAATTCGGACGAATTTTCGGAAATTCGGACATTCGGATGTATCCGAATTCCGAATTACAGACATAACGAATGCAAACGAATCCGAATTTCCATTTCCGAAAGTCGGTAGCGTTAGTACGAACGTTTGTTTCGTTTTCTGTTCTTAGTTCGTTTCTTATTCGTTTCTTATTAGTTTCTTATTCGTTTCGTTCGTTGGAGCAAAGTGACATTAGAGAAGGAGAAAAATATTTTTTCCCCTCAAATGTCACTTTGCTGCAAACGAACGAAACGAATAAGAAACGAATAAGAAACAAATAAGAACAGAAAACTCTCTGCAGGGAGATCGAGAAGTGAGCGAGCACCGGTATGTGTTCGCTCACTTCCTGATCTACTCAGCTGACCTGTGACAGTTTCATTGTCACAGGTCGGCTCAGATTATGAGGCTGAGTGAAAATCACTCACCTCATAATTCTCCTTTAGCAACAAGGTCTTCAAGTGGTTAAAGAAGAACTGCACAATATTAGACATGTGCAATTCGTTTAGTTCCGAATCGAAATTCGGACGAATTTTCGGAAATTCGGACATTCGGATGTATCCGAATTCCGAATTACAGACATAACGAATGCAAACGAATCCGAATTTCCATTTCCGAAATTCGGTAGCGTTAGTACGAAAGTTCTTATTCGTTTTCTGTTCTTATTTGTTTCTTATTCGTTTCGTTCGTTGGAGCAAAGTGACATTAGAGAAGGAGAAAAATATTTTTTCCCCTCAAATGTCACTTTGCTGCAAACGAACGAAACGAATAAGAAACGAATAAGAAACAAATAAGAACAGAAAACGAATAAGAACTTTCGTACTAACGCTACCGAATTTCGTCCGAATCCGAATTCCGAGCCGAATTGACTTTCACACCCGAATCCTGAAAAACGAAATAACACAAATCCGAATTTAAAACTAAACGAAACTAAACTAATTTTTGGGCAGTGCACATGTCTACACAATATGCATGCTGTTTAGTTTTTGTTTTAGCATATTGACAAGTTATCTTGGCTTGGTTCATATTTGTTGAAGAACAGATGGACTTTTTTGGACATTGCATTGCATTTTGTCAATCAAGCTTTATTCATTCATTATTGAACACCGCTTAGGGTATTATTATTGGTTTCCTTTCAAATTACTTCTAATGAGGTCAGCTCCATACAATTTAACAATTCAACAAGATGTTCAAATCCAAGCTTATTGACTAAGAGTATATTGATTGTTTTTTATTTTAGTGTCAAGGTATTAAATGTCAAGGGATATCACCTATTTTGTTTTTGTGCAGTAATAAAATCTAACGTTTCCTAGCAAGTGAATTCAGGGTTATTGTACAATAGGAATGAAAATAAAATGTCAGTACTGATAATTTTCAGCATCAAAATATAGAGTATATCACAGTAGCATGCAAACTAGGACAATCCAAATAAACCAGCAAAAAACCCATAGGCTTATTACAATAAATCAGAGCAGTGAACAATGCTGTTGTGCAAAAAAGAATAAGCTATAGTAATCAATAAGATTTTAGACCAACGAATAATGAATTTTACTTGGTTGTTAATGGTTCCTGCACTTAACACACATGTTTCTTTCTCTTCCCAAAAAGGTATATCTAAACTCTAGCTGGATGACTTTTAGCTTACTATAAACTCAATTGCTATGTTTTTGTTCTTAAAAGAGAATTATGTCCAACGTTTTTTGGCCATATGTTTAAAAGTTTTGGAAGGTTATTCACAAAGCTGCCGTAGGCAGCCGAGTGAATAACCGACCCAAAGTGAAGTGAGCCGAACGCTGTTCGGCCATACACTCCAGGCTTGTAAGGCTGATTTCAGCTGTACACCAACTAAAATCAGCCGTACATCGGCTTGCTGCGGCTGGCTTTGGGTCGGCCAAACATGCTCAGCATGTTCGGCTGATCCGAAGTGCAGAAGGAGTTCGACTCAGCTGATCCAACATCTGGACCGGCTAAGCCAAACCTCCGGGAGGCTACTCGCCGCTGTCCAGCCTATTCTCATACATTGCCGAACAGCAGTGAGTGAATAGCGGCATTCGGCTCGGCTATTCTGCTCGTTACCTTCTGTGGTACCGAGCAGAATAGAAAAACAGTTAAAAAAGTAGAAAAAGAAGGAAAAAGGATTGGGTGGAGCTAGCAGGGACAGCTAGCTCTGCCCAACTGTTTTCTATTGGCAGGGACCAGCTGTCATTACAATGAGAGCTTGTCAGAGCCGGCGGTGATATGAAAAAAATCAGCATAGGAATGCATAGCTAGATTCCTATTGGCTATTTAAATTTCCAATATCCAATAGCAAGCTGGCTATTGCACCCACTCTCTTCTGCTGTCAATCACTAGAATGGGATCTGATGGAGAGTTTGCTATTGGCTATTGCTTATTGAAATAGCCAATAGGAATGTAGCTATGCATTCCTATGCTGTTTTTTTTTTCTGACTGACGGCGGCCGGCGATTCCGATGTCAGAAGAAAAAAAAAACAACAACAGAGCAGGGAAAGGTTTATTCTGCTCGATCGAGCAGAGTAAACCTTTCCGGGAGAAAGTGTTTCTCTTCCGGGCGGCCAGGAGCCGCTATCTAAGGCCCCATTCACACTGAGCGATTTTTGCAGCAATATCGCTCATATTTCCACGCGATATCGCTCTATGTAGCTTCTCCAATCCATTTCAATGGAGCTGTTCACATCTCATCGCTCAATATCGCTCGTAGTTCGTCGCTGGTAGCTTATCGCTCCTACATGACCCTTTTTTCGAGCGATTTCGAGCGATATTGCTCCTGATTGCATACAGCCCAATAGGAAAAAGACGCTCAATATCACTCGTCGCGCAATATCGCTCAAAATCGCGCGATTTTCATGTCGCTCAGTGTGAATGGGGTACTAATAGTGGGAGACTCCCGGAGCATCCGGGAGAGTAATGACAGATCAGCGTCCCTGGTTACCTAGTAACCAGGGTCCTATGGAGCCACCCGTGAGCGTATAAGTAAGCTGTGTGTGTGTCCACAAACACACAGGCACAGCACCATTCCCCTGCTCCTTCCTTCTCCCAATTCCCATCTCGAAGCCGGTAAATAGACAACTGTTTGAGACTTTGCTGTCCCTTAAGACCATGTACAGGCAGGAAGTTAAGGCAAGCTTTAAAGATGTGAAGAAATACATTTCTGGGTAATGTATTTTTTACCTGGATCAGATTAGCGTTTAATACTACTTTAAACAGTTTTGAGCCCAGTCAGTTAACTCGTACTTGGCTTGCTCACTATTCTTATTTTAAAGTAGATCTCCAGGAAAACCTTTTATTAACCCTTGCAGTAGGGCTACCTCCGCACTACAGGAGCTAAGTGCTTGTTTGTGTCTAGTGACAAAAAAATACCAAATATCACCCAAAGCTCTGAGTTGGCCAGCTGTCACAGCGCTCTCTCCAGCCTGTCTCCTCCTCCTTCACAGCTGCATTGAAATCTTCCTCTGAGTCCTCACATCTATACACAGTTACGGGACCTTAAACCGCTGCAGAGGACAGACCGTCTCAAAGAAGAAGAAACCGGCTCAGAGCTTCGGGTGAGTGTAACTTTTTTAACCTAGCCCCACTGCAAGGGTTAATACAAAATTTCCTGGATTTCTTTTGAATCTTTGCAAAAAAAACCCTGCTTATTTGTTTAGTACCTACTTCTCATTATGATGTTAAAGTTCATATTCCAAAAATGGGAGGGACTCTTATGGTACCATATCATAAACAGTAAAATTTCTCCAAAAGCAGTGGGGTGTGTAAGGACCACACTGCTGTGTGGGTGAATATATTGTGGCTGATGCTGCATCTTATTGCTTGAGTAGGCTGTAAACAGGAGGCCATTAACAACTGGAAGAGACATACACATGCTTTGAAGCCTGGGACTCCTGCATAGTTTGAGGAGATGAGGTAATCTTAAATCATATTCCATAATTAATAAAATTATTCTGCAGAAGTGGACTATGTTTTGAGAAGCTCGCCAGAAATAGTTTTGAAGTCACTATGGGGGTTATTCACTAAAGAGCCAAAGGATCCAGCCGTAGCTTCGGCTGATCCTTCAGCTCACTTCGATTGCCTCTGCCCTTCGGTTCAGTCAAAGCAAAGAGCTGCTGTACGGGCTATTCACAATAGCCCATACTGCAGCCGAAGGCAGCTGAGCCAAACACATATCCTTCGGCTGAGCCATAGTGACATCCAAAGCATGGAGAACAGTCGGCCAAAGCCAACTGATCTGCACACAAATGACAGCTGGGCAGAGCCAGCTGTGATCTCACAGCTGGCTCCGTCCCAGTTGTGATGACAGATCAGCATCCCCAAATGACCTGGGGGCGCTGATCTGTCATTAAGCAATAACAACTGGGCGTCCAGTTGTTTTTCATTGGCTGGGACTTGCTAGAAGACTCTGGCAGGTGCCAACCAATAGGAAACAGTTGGGCGGAGCTAGCTGTCACTGCTAGCTCCGCCCAACTGTTTTTCTTTTGCTGGCATCTGTCAGATGCTTTATTCTGCAGCAGGAGTTCTTTGCATGCGCCACTTAAAAAAAAAATTATGTATCATTTTTATTTTCTTTAAAATATTGTAATACATTTTTTTCACTTATTTTATATTCTGTTCTGTGCATTGGAGGTACCGAGCAGAATAGCTATACCGAATGCCAGCTCCTATGAGAATAAGGGCGAATGGCAGCAAGCGAGCTGCCAGAGCTTTGGCTCAGCCGATCCAGATGTTCGGCTGAGTTGAACTCCTTCTGCACTTCGGCTGAGCCGAACATGCAGAGCATGTTCAGCTGACCAAAGGGAGCTGATGTACAGCTGATTTCAGCCGATGTACAAGACAGCGTTCGGCTCACTTCACTTCGGCACGGTTATTCACTTACATAGTTACATAGTATTTGAGGTTGAATAAAGACATTAGTCCATCAAGTCCAACCTATTAGGATCTCATTCTAGGAGTACCTGTACCCCTGTATATTACCTGTACCCCTGTATATTACGGTCCCTTAAGAAATCGTCCAAAAGTTTCTTGAACAATTCCACATTATTTGCTGAAATCACCGCCTGTGGCAGTGAGTTCCAGATTTCTTTTGAATCTTTGCAAAAAAAACCCTGCTTATTTGTTTAGTACCTACTTCTCATTATGATGTTAAAGTTCATATTCCAAAAATGGGAGGGACTCTTATGGTACCATATCATAAACAGTAAAATTTCTCCAAAAGCAGTGGGGTGTGTAAGGACCACACTGCTGTGTGGGTGAATATATTGTGGCTGATGCTGCATCTTATTGCTTGAGTAGGCTGTAAACAGGAGGCCATTAACAACTGGAAGAGACATACACATGCTTTGAAGCCTGGGACTCCTGCATAGTTTGAGGAGATGAGGTAATCTTAAATCATATTCCATAATTAATAAAATTATTCTGCAGAAGTGGACTATGTTTTGAGAAGCTCGCCAGAAATAGTTTTGAAGTCACTATGGGGGTTATTCACTAAAGAGCCAAAGGATCCAGCCGTAGCTTCGGCTGATCCTTCAGCTCACTTCGATTGCCTCTGCCCTTCGGTTCAGTCAAAGCAAAGAGCTGCTGTACGGGCTATTCACAATAGCCCATACTGCAGCCGAAGGCAGCTGAGCCAAACACATATCCTTCGGCTGAGCCATAGTGACATCCAAAGCATGGAGAACAGTCGGCCAAAGCCAACTGATCTGCACACAAATGACAGCTGGGCAGAGCCAGCTGTGATCTCACAGCTGGCTCCGTCCCAGTTGTGATGACAGATCAGCATCCCCAAATGACCTGGGGGCGCTGATCTGTCATTAAGCAATAACAACTGGGCGTCCAGTTGTTTTTCATTGGCTGGGACTTGCTAGAAGACTCTGGCAGGTGCCAACCAATAGGAAACAGTTGGGCGGAGCTAGCTGTCACTGCTAGCTCCGCCCAACTGTTTTTCTTTTGCTGGCATCTGTCAGATGCTTTATTCTGCAGCAGGAGTTCTTTGCATGCGCCACTTAAAAAAAAAATTATGTATCATTTTTATTTTCTTTAAAATATTGTAATACATTTTTTTCACTTATTTTATATTCTGTTCTGTGCATTGGAGGTACCGAGCAGAATAGCTATACCGAATGCCAGCTCCTATGAGAATAAGGGCGAATGGCAGCAAGCGAGCTGCCAGAGCTTTGGCTCAGCCGATCCAGATGTTCGGCTGAGTTGAACTCCTTCTGCACTTCGGCTGAGCCGAACATGCAGAGCATGTTCAGCTGACCAAAGGGAGCTGATGTACAGCTGATTTCAGCCGATGTACAAGACAGCGTTCGGCTCACTTCACTTCGGCACGGTTATTCACTTACATAGTTACATAGTATTTGAGGTTGAATAAAGACATTAGTCCATCAAGTCCAACCTATTAGGATCTCATTCTAGGAGTACCTGTACCCCTGTATATTACCTGTACCCCTGTATATTACGGTCCCTTAAGAAATCGTCCAAAAGTTTCTTGAACAATTCCACATTATTTGCTGAAATCACCGCCTGTGGCAGTGAGTTCCAGACCCTAACTGATCTTACTGTGAAGAACCCCCTTCGCCCCTTGTGCTGGAATTTTTTTTCCACCAATTTTAGGTGGTGGCCTCTAGTTTTTGTAACGGAGTTAATTTTAAACAGTTTATCGCTAATGTTGCTACCACCATTGAACATTTTGTACATGGAAATCATATCCCCCCTTAATCTCCTCACCTCTAATGTGAACATGCTTAAATTTAGTAGCCTTGTCTCGTAGCTCTGGTCCTCCATACCCCTAATTAGTTTGGTTGCCCTCCGCTGGACTTTTTCCAACTCAAGGACATCTTTTCTTAGTACTGGTGACCAGAACTGGACCGCGTACTCCAGATGAGGTCGAACCAATGATCTATAAAGTGGCAAAATTATAGACTTGTCCCTGCAATACATCCCCTTTTTAATACAGGACAAGACCCTGCTAGCTTTGTTTACAGCAGCCTGGCACTGCAAACTACCTTTCAGTTTGTGGTCTACAATGACCCCCAAATCCTTCTCCATTTCTGACTTCCCCAGCGGCATACCCATAATTGTATAACCCATTTGTTTATTTTTAATTCCAAAGTGCATTACTTTGCATTTATCGACATTAAACCTCATCTGCCACATTAATGCCCACTCCCCTATTTTATCCAGGTCCTCCTGTAATGTTATAGTGTCTAAGTCCGTGTCTATTACCCTCCCTATTTTGGTGTCATCCGCAAACACGGAAATATCGCTGTTAACACCCTCCCCGATGTCATTAATAAATAAGTTGAACAATATGGGACCCAGCACAGAACCCTGAGGCACACCGCTCATTACACTAGCCCAGTCTGAAAAGGTGCCATTTACAGATACCCTCTGGACACGTTCCCGTAGCCAGTTCTCTATCCACGTACACACCACCTCATCTATGCCCATAGCCCTCAGCTTGTGTAGCAAGCGTTTGTGTGGTACCGTATCAAAAGCCTTTGAGAAATCCAGATATACCACATCCACCGGCTTACCTCCGTCCATATCTCTACTTACCCCCTCATAAAAAGTTAGCAAGTTAGTTAGGCAGGAACGGTCTTTCCTGAACCCGTGCTGATTGTCATTAACTATCCCGTTTTCCTGAACAAATTCTACCAGATAATCCTTTATTATGCCCTCTAGCATTTTACAAACTACCGATGTTAGACTGACCGGCCTATAGTTCCCAGGTTGGCACCTTGCCCCCTTTTTGAATATTGGGACTACCGTAGCCCTCTGCCAATCACTGGGGATCCTACCAGTCATTAAGGAGTCCTTAAAAATGAGGATTAATGGTCTAGTTATAACCTGGCTTAATTCCTTAAGTACCTTGGGGTGCAGGTTATCCGGACCCACTGCTTTGTTTGCATTGAGCATTTTAAGTCTTTGTTGTATCCCGGTTTCTGTCAACCACTGGGGTATATTTTGAGTTAAACTGGGAGTTTTATCATGTGTGTCAAACCCGTTTCCCTCCCGAGTGTATACTGAGGAGAAAAAAGCGTTCAGCGCCTCGACCCTCTCCTTGTCGTTTGTAACTAGCTTCCCGCTTCCATCCTTTATTGGGCCTATCTGCTCCTTTCTCACCTTTTTACTGTTAATATATTGGTAAAATTTTTTGGGGTTCTTTTTACTATCTGCGGCGATATGCTTTTCGCACTCCGTTTTAGCTGCCCGGATTTCTAGTTTGCATTTTTTGTTACATTCTTTGTAGTTAAGGAACGCCAATGCCGTCCCCTCCGTCTTATATTTTATAAATGTCGCTCTCTTGTCCTTGACATGTTGTTTTACAGTTTTATTAAACCATATTGGTTTAGTCTTTGATCTTTTATTTTTGCTCCCTAAAGGTATACACTTTGAAGTAGCAGTATGTACTATGTTTTTAAAACAATCCCACTTGGTGCTTTGTGAATAAACCTCGACATGTCCACAATTTAATAATGTAATTAAATGTGTGTATCACATCTAATGAGAGAGAGTGGGAGAGAGAGAGAGAGAGAGCTTATCATATGGTCCCATGAATGTCTGTTTCTTCTTTGAGTGTCTTCTTAAAATGTCCTGTGCAATGCAAAGTTCAATAGCCACACATATAACCAAGTCATAACCATGTCATAAAACAAACAGTGAATAAGATATATATTTGCAAATTGCAAACCTAAACATCTTATAAAACTTAAAAACTTTCACATTCTACTTACTATATGACCATTACTGCCTTTGTAAGCAATTACTAAAATACAAAGAATATAAGCACACACACACACACACACACACACTTTGGCAGTGATAGGGAAAGTCACATTTTCCCTAGGGTTGCAGATAAGATGACACTTACTATTTGACTTTGTGGTATTCCATTAATAAATTAATAAGAGAAGGGAGGTGAGGAAGAAGCAAATTGTGTTTGGTGAGAACTCATGGTCAGGGTCATATGTAATACATACAGATACAGGTGAAGCTCGAATAATTAGAATATTGTGCAAAAGTAATTGCAGTAAGTGCTGCAAAAGGGGCCCAAACCAAGTACTGAGTACATATGCATGCTTGTACTTTTCAGAGGTCCGATATTGTTCTATGTACAATCCTTGTTTTATTGATTGCATGTAATAATCTACTTTTTTGAGGTTGTGGATTTGGGGTTCTTGGGGTTTTCATGAGCTGTAAGCCATAATCATCACAATTATGACAAATCACGGCTTGAATTATCTTGCTTTGCATTTAATGAGTCTATCTCATATATTAGTTTCATCTTTTAAGTTGCATTAGTGAAATAAATGAACTTTGCACAATATTCGAATTATTCGAGTTTCACCTGTATATCCCCCAAATAACTGACAGGCTTTCTAAATATAGCACTGTATCTGACACTTATACGATGATACCTAAGATTTTGTAATGCTTGTCTATGATAGCTGGTCAATATAATTGAAAAGGAGTGGGTAAAGGTCTAAATAATAAATTGATTGTTCAAACTTCTATAAAGTTAAATATTGGTAATTTCAGAGAATGTTTATTTGAGATTTTTTATATTTATTCATTTTTAATTGCAACACCTCCCTCTCCGAGTTGTTGCATTTATTATCATCAGTTGAGCCTATTTTGGCAAGATTACAGTCTGAAATGCCCTGTGTGAATATACAGATATGTTGACAGGCAGTCCTCTGAGGTTAAAAAGTAAGTATTTGTATGATAATTTATTGCTGAGTCCTGGGATTTTCCTTCATTTCTTTTAATTTTACTACTTGCTAAAACGTTTAAGTCCAAAAGGTTTTCACAGAAAATCATGTGTTAAGGCTTATGCACACACTGTTTTTTTGTCTTCTTCACCTTCGTTCCATTGCATTTTCTTTAAAAAGAAATCTTGCTATTTCTTTCATCTCTCCTTTTTCTATTCTTAAAGTGTATGTCAACTCTTGGAAGCATGATTGTAAAGCGGTGAATGTAACATTCAGCAAACATTTGTGCACCAGGAAGTTATGCTTGCAGGGAATATTTGCTAAATGTTACATTCATTGCTTTATAAATATTCTCCATAATTGCAATCAGGGAGATTTATGAAACAAATAACCACAATACAAATTTAAAAAAGTGTTTCAAATACCTTTTATGATTTTAGTTTAGGTCACAAAACCACTATATCGTTCTGCCTTCCAAGCTCCAAGGGATGGGGCAAAGACTTCTGGAGACAATTGTCAGCCACTAACATCAGAGATCATAGGAGCTATTTAGCTCTGTGAAAACTGTCCTCATCTTGTAGGTCCCAAGAAGAAAGCAGGGACACAGATTGAACACACTAGTACGGACCTGCTTTTGTGCTTAGCATGGCCAAAAACGAACAGGAAGGGTTAATGATGAAGAGGACTGGCAGGATCATATTGGTCAGTGAATTCCTTACCTAAATAAAATAAATAATTATATGTAATGTAAGGATTAAGGGAAATTATTTACACACCTTTCTGTGTTACACACACTGGAGATAATGTAAATATGTTTTAATGTTTTAATTTGAAAGATAATCATGCAAAAATAGATTAATTTAATTTAAATAATCAAAACAATGTGTGTGTATATGGTTTTAAAACCTTGTTACTATGTATACTTTTTAATTATATATGTACATAAGGGCAGTCATGTTTACTCTTTACATATGCAAGATCTGTTTAGTGCTTTGTAGCACTACACAATTGTGCTTAAAGCTAGCCATTCACTATACAAATTCTAGCCGTTTTTTGATGAACCAGCCAATATTCGCTTGGTGGGTGGCCTTGTCAAAACCCTGACAAGAGCTTTACTGTTCTTTCTCACAAAGCAAGTCTAGGTGTTGAACAACTCATTACAGGGCAATGCACTCCTTGTATGACTGATTAGTTATCCTAATGGCTGTTAAGTGCTCAGTGAAAGCTCAATCTGGAGACTACAATTCACTATATGATAAACTTGTAAAAGAGTAGGGCTGTAAAATGAGGTAGAGAATTTAACAAAGTATTTAAAGGTAAACAATGAGATAAAACCTCAAAATACATGCTCACTGAAACATTAGTGATCAAGGATATCACGTTAAAAAAAGATGTTGTCAATGTGGAGATGTACTATGATAATATAACATGGAAATAGCTAAGCACTGTGCATGCCATTTGACCTGGAAGTGAGGGTGAGCATTATGCAATGTGACCTTGTAACTTGTATTTCAATAAGATGCAGTGTAAGAAACTGTGCCCAGGGGTGATTAAACATCTGTTTATAAATCCTGCTTGATTAATTCTTACTGTCTTGATTAGACTTTGACCTTCATTTTCCCACTACTCCTGTGTCTGTTTAGGTAACATGGAGATTTTCAATAGTTAAAGATTTGATAATTGATAATGAAACATATCATAGCTAGAATAATTGATCTTTCAATACATTTGACTTAAGAAATCACCTAGAATAAATGAAAATTATATTAAAAATTAAATTATCTTCAAGTTAAGCACCTACATTTCTAGCAAATTTCCAAGAAGCAGAAGTGGACTATATCCTACACTTGTCTACAAATCTAAGTTTAAGGTAAATGGAACAGTAAGGGGTCCGGCCACTTGCAGTGAGATCAGCGTCCCTGGTCACCTGCTAACCAGGGACACTGATCTCCAAACAGCTAACTCTCCCTGGCGCCCCGGGAGTCTCCTGTTCCCGGCTGCCAAGGAGAGAAATAGTGCTGTGTCTTTTTTTCTTTATTCTGGCACGAGCATGTCAGAAAAAAAAAAAAAAAGATTTTTCCCATTGAAAAGCATTGGGACATTACTATTGGCTATTTCAATTTGCGATAGCCAATAGTAAACTAGCATTGTACCCGCCCTCTGCTGCAGTTCCCCACCAGGTCCATCAGCAGAGGGCAGGAACAATGCTAGTTTACTATTGGCTATTGCAAATT